>NC_141091.1:29910038-30240038 GCF_041138505.1 Cibotium barometz
CCTGCCGAGAGAGTGCTTCCCTTATCTCCTCCTTCGGTGTCCTCCTCCTTGAAGTCCCAAACCTCATCATTTAGTGTAGAGGGAAGATCTTCTGTCAGGAAAAGGAAGATGGTGCTCAAGAGGATCTCTTCATCCCTCGAGAGAAAGGGAGAGGGATGTTGCCTCCATGAGTGCCATCGAAGTTGGCCATACACATAGTGTTGAGATATCAAGGTGAACATGAGTTGACACTCATGAGGTGCCTGCATGACCATTCGACATTTACATCGTTGGAAGGGTTGGTAGCTGGCACCGACATATCTTCACCAGAGATTCTACAACTGGACAACACCGACTAGTCCACATCTACCCAATCCTCTTATGTGTGTTAGTCACTTTATCTTCTTTTTTGTAGACCTCTTTTGTTGTGTGAAGAAGAAGAATTTTTAGCCTCTCACGTTGTGTGTTCTCTTCTAGGATTTGTGTGAGTGTGTGTGTTCTTGCAAGAGCTCAAGCTCTCTCCTCTCCTGCATCTTTTCATGGTATCACAGTTTGGTTCATGCTAAGGGCTGAGCGGCAAGCAAGCGAAACAGAGGAAGTGGTACAAGGGTAAGTGCTTCATCTACTCTTCCCCCTTTATGTTGGCTACTACACCCTTATCGTCGAGAGCTCGAGAGGAGGCACCGACAAACAAACTCTGATTGAGGAGCTTTATTCATGGAAGGAGAGCTAAGGGTGACTATAGTTCCATTAGACACCGTTGGACAAAGTTTATCGGACCGAAAATGCATTTCGGGCGCATCTTGACCTCCGTTTTTTAATTCATAGGCATTCGCACTGCGAGTAAGTTTCGATTCTTTGCAGAGCAGAACTCTATTTTTGGAACTGTGGGAAGGGCGATTGGTTGTGTATACATAGTGTGTACTACAAAGAGGTATCAAAGTTTTCATTGGGTGTATGTATGCAAATTGAGATCACTAGTTGTGACAGCTTGGGTGTAGTATAGTACCGTTGTAGAGAATACAACAGTTTGTGCAGGTCAAACAAGAGTGTTATTTTTGGTAAATTTGTGTTAGAGAAAAGATGTCAAATGATGGAATAAACCAAATTGTTGCAGATAAACTTGACAAAAACAACTTCCATGCTTGGAGGTTTAGATTGACAAATTTTATGATGGGAAAAGTTTACTAGGACTACATTGAGAAGGTGAACAACATGAGGAGGCATCGGAGATACCAGAGATTAATTCAACTACTATAGATGTAAAAGAGTTTAAGGATTGGAATCAAGGAGCAAGGAAAGTCATGTATTGGCTTTCTATTAGTATATATAGGACACTATGATTGGGCATATACAGGATACAAAGTCACCCAAGGAGACATGGGACACCTTGGTGAAGCTGTATGAAACTGATACCAAGGCACGAAAGATTCAGTTAAAGAATGAGCTTCATACTATGGAGAAGAAGAATATGTCTGTGAATGATTATGCCTTGAAGATCAAGGGCATTGTGGAATCCCTTGAATTAATTGGTGTTTCTATTGATGATGATGAGGTGGTGTCTACGTGATCTCGAGCCACAATACAAGGCATTCAAGATGTCTATTCAAACTTGGGAGAACATTCCTAACTTCATAGATTTGGTGTCAAATGCTGATCATTGAAGAGAAGAACTGGGGTGAAGATCAACAGTCTTTACAAAACAAAAACAGTTTAGAGCAGTAGGTCTTCTACACAAGTGTAGGTAGAGGACGAGGTAGAGGTCATGGACATGGCCAAGGTGGTGGCTGAATAGGTAATCAGAATTATGGTCTCAGCAGCACCTAGGCATGTGTAGGTAGATTGCTATTAGAAGCAAAGTGACATGTGAAATGAAAAAGTGTAGCAAAACAACTATGCATCCTCTAGTAGAAATAACGAGGATAATGAGAGGTTGTTTGTTATGCAACATGTAGTTAATGCTGTGTTTAGAAATGATGTAGTAGCATGTAAGGATGATGTATGGTATGTTGATTTAGGTGCTTTGAACCACATGACAAGTCATGGTGAGTGGTTCAAGGAAATGAAGAATCTTGAAAGACCAGGTTTTGTTGAAATAAGAGATGACACTGCTCATCCGATTGCCCATGTTGGAGATGTGCCATTGGCCATGCAGGATGGTAAGGTGAGATGGTAAGGTGAAGTACCTTGCAGATGTACTTCATGTTTCGAATATTACAAAGAATCTAGTTTCTGTTGGCCAGATGATTGAGAAGGGTTTACAGGTCCGATTTAATCCTGATGGTTGTTATATAGAAGACTTTAAAGAAAAGTGCAGGTTGGTTGAAGATAACAAAGTGGGTAGAATGTTTAAATTGAATGTAAATATGCTGAAGTGAGTGCTGCAATGTTTGCAAATGGTTCATGAGTTGTTGCAGATACAGAAATTTGGCATAAGAGAATTAGGCATGTAAATGTACAAAGAATGAAGTCCATGCAGAGACTAAGGAAATTGTGACAGGGCTGCCTAAGTTTAAAGTTGAAGATATGCATAAAGTTTGTGAAGCATGTCAATTTGGAAAGCAAACAAAACATGTATTTCCACATTACATAAATGTGAGCAGGAATGTACTAGATGTTGTGCATTCAAATGTATGGGTCCTACGAAGACTATGTCTATGGGTGGCTACAGGTACTATGTAACATTCATATGACCACACGAGAAAAGTGTGGGTATATTTCATGAAGGAGAAGAGTGAAGTGTTCACTCATTTTCATAATTTCAGAGTTATGGCTGAAAAACAGACAGGAAAGCATGTGAAGTGCCTAAGGACAGATGGAGGAGGAGAATACTTCTCCAATGAGTTCTCTGAATTCTCGCAAAAGAATGGCATTCAGAGACAATTTACATGTAGATACACTCCGTAGCAAAATGGAGTTGCTGAGTGGAAAAACAGGCACATTACAGAGATAGCACGAGCATTGATGGCAAAGAAGAATATCCCACATAGCTATTGGGCTGAGGTTGTGTCTACAACAGTTTATATCATGAACATGACTCCTATGTTGCAGCAGCAGCCAAACATGATGTAACGCTTGAGGAGAAGTTTATTGGCAAGAAGCCTGATTTGTCTTACTTGAAAGTTTTTCGATGTATTGCATGTGCATGTGCCAAATGAGTTACGTAGTACAAAGCTAGATCCACAAAATCTATGTTTATTGGGTATTTTCTTGAAAGCGCAAAAGGGATATAGATTCTATAATCCTGCTACACGTGAATTGACGGTAAGTAGGGATATTGTATTTGATGAGATGAGTAGCTGGTATGCTACTGAAAAAGATGTTGGGGATGATGTAAGTGGAAATGTGGTTGCACAGAATGCAAGTCAGCAATTACAATCATTGAGTGGACTAGGAGAGTCCTCATCCAGTGGTTCTCTTGATAGACCATGTAGTGGTAGCTGCGTCATAATACTGGTCTTGAAAATGTAGTTGGTACATCACATAAAGGCAAAGAGAAAGTAGTTGAGCCCCTTGGTATGCGTGATATTTCTGTAGGGCATTCTCTTGTTAATGCAGATTATAGTAGCTCAAAGATGAGCCTTGATGATGAGGAGCTCAGGATTCTAGCAATGAGGACACCTGGTTTGAAGAAGGCTATGGAAACCATGAATACAAAGTTATGAAAATCTGGAAGAGTCAAAAACCTTGTGCAGGGGTTGACTTATGATGGTTATGTTGCACATCACTATGCATCTATGGCAAAAGTTGTGCAAGTTGTAGAACCCACATGTTTGATGAGGCTATTGGAAATATATGTTGGAAGAAAGCTATGTATGGGGAGATGGATGCATTGTATGAAAATGAGATTTGGGATTTGGTGCCATTGCCTGAAGAAAAGAAAGATATTTGCTGTAAGTGGGTGTATAAGGTGAAACGTAATAGTGATGGTAGCATAAGTAGGTACAAGGCTAGATTGGTAGCTAAAGGATATGTGCAGACACATGGGATTAATGAGGAGACATTTTCCCTAGTTGCAAAGATGGCAAGTGTGGGAGTTGTGATTGTGGTGGCTACAACTAAAGGTTGGTTTTTACATAATATGGATATAAAAAATGCGTTCTTGCATGGTGACTTAAAATAAGAGGTGTATATGGATCAGCCACCAGGTTTTGAGGATACAGGTCACCCAAAGTATGTGTGTAAGCTTCATAAGGACTTGTATGGGCTGAAGTAAGATCCAACGAGCATGGCATGACAAGATTGCACTAGTGGTTTTCATATGGCAGATGTAGATTACTCTTTGTATGTGCGCAAGAGTGATAAGGGTATTATGATCATCACCATATATGTAGATGATCTTATTGTTGGCGATATTTTAACAGGCCGTAGGGCCAAGCTAGATTCTCTTATGTGTGGTATCTAGATTCTCCTATGTTCCCTAGAGCCATTCTCTCAAGATTGCATGGTAGAATGGCCCTTGGGCCCATCTATGCATGTGCATGCCAAGATTGACCCTTGTAAGAGAATCCGCCTTGGCACTACGACCAAGCTACCTTGTAAGAGGATTTAGCTTGGCCCTAAGGCCAAGATACCATGAATAAATCTACATCCTCTCGCTGATAGCTTAGCCCTAGGGCTAAGCTACATTGTAAGAGAATCTAGCTTGGCCCTAGGGCCATCAAAGATGATGTAGATTTGTTCATAATAGCATGGCCCTAGGACCAAACTAATTTCTCTTGTGTCGGAGCTAGATTCTCTTCTGTCCCCTAGACCCATTCTGTCAAGATTGCATGGTATAATGGACCTTAGGCCCATCTATGCATGTGCATGGTAAGAGTGACCCTTGCAAGAGAATCTAGCTTGGCCCTAGGGCTAAGCTTCCATGAACAAATCTACATCCTCTTTACTGGTAGCTTGGCCATAGGGCCAAGCTACCATCAATAAAGCAACCCCAAATTTACAAGTAGATTGGCCATAGGGCCAAGATGACAGCAAAGATGATGTAGATTTGTTCATGGTGGCTTGGCCTTAGGGCCAAGCTAGATTCTCTTGTGTGTGGTAGCTGGATTCTCCTCTACTCCCTAGAACCATTCTCTCAAGATTGTGTGGTAGAATGGCCCTTTGGGCCCATCTATGCATGTGCATGGCAAGATTGACCCTTGCAAGAGAATCTAGCTTGGTCCTAGGGCCAAGCTACCATCAACAAAGCAACACAATCTTTGTTGGTAGATTGGCCATAGGGCCGAGTTGCCAACAAAGATAAAGTAGATTTTTTCATTATAGCTTGGCAAGATTTACTCTTGCAAGATAATCTAGCTCTATGGCCAAGCTACCATTAACAAAGCTACATCAACTTTGCTGGTATATTGGTCATAGGGCCAAGCTATCATTAACAAATAAACACCATCTTTGTTGGTCGATTGGTCCTACGGCCAATAAATCTGCGAGCAAAGATGATGTATATTTATTCATGGTAGCTTGGCTCGAGGGCCAAGCTAGATTCTCTTGTCTATGGTAGCGCTACCTTTGTGATGGACAAGAAGCACTTATAGGCCCCACTCAAAATTGCTTCAATTTTGGTTCCCCATGAAGGAGGACACACTGGTAATGTAATATAAAGTGCATTTGGTGGGAACAGTTGATTGGAGACCTAGTGAGGGAGGTGTCCCATTGTGAAAGAAAGACAATGAAGGCAAACTGATGCTACCACATCCACCTCTATTGCAAATGGTAGAGTATGTAAAGGGGCATGAAGATGTGATATCAGGAATAAAATCTTACATAAAATTTTGGTAGCATCTTAGTATGACATATGCAGAGGCCTACACTAATTGTTAGAAGGGGTTTTGGATAGAGAACAAGGTAGATCCATGAGTGTGAGAAACGACTGATGCAATTGTTTGGTCGAAGGCCAAGTAGATATCCAAGAAGACGAAGGTTGCATTAGACAAGAGGTACTGCAGAGACTGGGAATTTATCTTTTATCATTTAATTTTTTCTTATGCATAAAAATAAATTTAACTAAAATTTCTCTTAAAATTGAATAAAAAATATCCATGAATCCAAATATGACAAGAATTCCACTTTTTCCATTGAAATGATTGAATTCCAAATATGATGAAAATTTCTCTTTTATTATTTAAATTTATTCATGCATAAAATAATTTATCTAAATATCTTCTTTAGTTTTAAATAAAATATCCATTATTTTCTCTTTCTCCATTGGAATACATGGATCTTCATTATCATGGGAATTCCTCTTTTATCTCATAAAAATGAAATTACTAAGAATTTCTCTTTTTCTCTAATTTACTATTTATGCATAAACATTAAAAATTATTTTTCCATGGATGTGATGAAAATTACTCATTTAGCATAGGATGACTAATCCTAGAATATGGTAGGAAGTACTCTTTTCACATTATGCATAAAAATGATTTATGTATTAATTTTTTAGAAATTTTTTCATAATAAAACTTAGTAACATCATTATGATAGATTAACTATCAATAGATCTAAATCCAATTTATGGATCTAAATCATAATTTATGTAACATAAAAGCATTAAAAAGCCATTTCTTTAGCCTCTAGCTTGACTAGCATAGAGTTTGATTTTAGAATTAAGAATTACTCCATGAGAAGTATCATTTGAATAGAGAATTGGTCATAGGAATGACCATTCTTTGGGGGAGACATTAGGAAATTTTTGGACCCAAAAAGAGTCTCCTGATAAGGATTCCTAATTTTAAGGGATTAGAGCTTAACAATATGGGCTTAAGGGAGACAAAGGCTATGATGACCCCTATTTTTTGCCTTGCCACATTAGCCATACCCCCTAGTTTCACTTTTTAAAGGGAATATTCTCATACTCTCTCTCTTACTTTTTGACTTTTCTCATACTTTTTGAATTTTTTATCTTCACTCTCTACAAATTGAATCTTTCTTGTCGAAATCTCCTTTCTCATTAACTCCCACCATATCTCCCTTCCATATCAGCAAAACATTCTCATATTTAGGTGGACGCCAACAAGTGATTTTTTTAATTATTTAATTTTTTACATTTTGAGGTTGAAAAAACACCACCCAATCAATATGTATGATGAAAATAAAGTTTTTTCTCCAAAAAGCTTGTAATTCAAGGGTCACATCAAAAGCCTGTTAGGAGCCAGTACATCCATAACTAACTGTCAGGTCCCCACAACCCCATAAACATAACTAACTGCTATATTCAGGAACCACTACATCCATGAGATCTCAAAATTGTGGGGACCCCAAAAATTATTGTTTTTTAAATTTTCTCATAAATGTAATTTATTGATGAAAAACTCCATGCTAGTATATTTGTATATCAAAAATATCAATTTTTTACTTAGAAAAATGGATTTGTGTTAAACCTACAAACAACAGCAAAGTTTTAACAGTCTCTCTCACTCACTCCCTCTCTCTCTCTCTCTCTCTCTTTCTCTCTCTCTCTCCCCTACGAGGATCTCTTTGCTTTAGCTTCTTCCTCTGCTTAGCTATGGAGCCTTTGCAAGCTGTGTGTGTAGCCTCTTGTGAAGCTAGAAAATGGAAGGTTAATTTACACATTCGTATTCCTGAAGAGTATGGCACCTCTAAAAAAACCCATCCTACTAATTCACAATCTGTCCAAGCTCGTAGGATAGCTAAGGAGAAAAATGTAGATCTTTGGGTTGATGGGTATCTCTATCCAGTTGATCCTCCATTAAGAGCAAACCCTCCTTTCTGCAATTTATCATCTTTTATGCAATTTGTTGGTGAAGGAGAGCTTGGCTTGTTAGGATACTGCAAAAGATTGACTACAAGTGGAGCTTGGCAAACCCATATTCTCCATGTGGAGTACCCAAGGGATGGAGAAATCACATTATAAAGCAAGAGGGGCTTATTTCAAAAATACAAGACATGGAGGCGGAGCTTCTGCAGGAGGAACATGTACAAACTATCTACACGCACAACCTTTGGAAGGGTATTGGTTAGGGAGGAGCGAGCCCAACAATCTAAGCTTGCTCAAGAGGCATGCAAGGCTGCAAAAAGTCATGCGCGGCTTTAATGGTTGCAACCCATTGCTCCCCAGGCATGGTGCTTGGTGTGCACACATGAGGAGACAAGGGAGGCATTGGATTGTGCACGCACCAGCATAAATCTACATGTAATAAGGCTAAGAAAATAAGTTTAGTTAGGTTTTTTTTGCCCTTTAAAAAAAACTATTAATAGTTCCTTCTCTCACTTCATTTTCATTCCACTTTTTTAGAGAGCTTGAGCTCAAGATCTACGTAGACACCCACGTAAGGACACCAACACATCACCACATTAGCATAGTCGTACATGGATATGGCACGCACCATGAACACTGCACTTGTTACCATGCCTTCACGAAACACAGTGCAAGGAACCCAACGACCACATACTGGCGACACCACGGAAGAGAGTGACCCCTTCGATTCTAGAACATGCCCAATGGGATCACCAGAGTCCAACCCTCCTCCCACATCAACACCAATGCACACATTTGCAGGCCCTTCTAGTGGGAGCAAGCATGTGAGGAAGACCCCACAATGCAGCCACCCCAGAGATCAAGACAGAGAGGCCGATGATGAGCAGTACGATTGGGTTGGTGAAAACATTCTAGGTGAGGACCGAGGTTGGACGTATCAAGGTCCACCTCATGCATATAATGCCCAAGCATTCATCCATTCCTCGTGTGTGGAAGATGGCCCCGTATCTTCTACTACAGTGGGCTATTCAGCTGCAGATTATGCACCCTTTGGAAAGTGCTCTGATGCAAGCTGCTCTTCCACACTAGCACTCGTTTCCTACTGCCTTCACTTCCTTGTCATCCCTCAAATACCCTGCCAACTGCAATGCAGGCATCTCTACCTCCTCATCCTCATCCTGATGAGAGGAATGCAAAAGTGGCGAGCCATGAGAGGAACCTAGTTCCTAAATTTTCCTTCCCCAACCTCTTCACCTCCTGCTTATTGAAGGTACAATAAGCTCCTGCGGGGATGTAGATGTCGATGAAGCATTCAAGGCACTGGATGTAGGGGGGGCGGGCATATTGTTGAATGTACTTAAGCAGCTCAACAGGCACCCATCGATCATTGGGTTTAATTTGGGGCAATGGGGAAAGGAGATGGAGCGGGGAGCCAAGTATTGCTCCATGTATGCAATCTACGTCTCATAATGTTGGGACGCAAGGGCGAGCAACTTTAAAAAGTCGACTTCACGAGAGAACATGACAAAGAGCTCGCTCTTGCCCGCCCACAGGGTGGTGGGAGAGGAACTCACAGAAGTTGTCAAAGTGGGTAGCCATGTAAATGCAAAGAGAGAGTGTGAGCTCGTGCTTGGTTTCTATCGCATGAAAATGAGAAAGAAGGCACCTTTGGCTATTTATAGTTAAAATTTAAAGTTTGGCCTTTTCACAGTAGACCACTAGACAAAAAAAATTACAGTTTGCAAAAATGTTAAGATTTCAATTACATAAAGATTGGTTAAAAAAGAGCCTGCTACAAAATTGCAAGCATGTCATCTAATCTAAAATTGCTATAATGCTTCATTTTTTGCCCCTCTTGTGACATTTACTTCATGTTGATCTCCATCTCCTTGTTGACTTGAAAGCTTGTCATTGCCTTCACCTCGATCCTGAAACTCTTTCCCCTCACGTGCATCAAAACAGAGATTATTTTCCCATATACTCAATTCATCTTCAAGCTCTTCCACATGCCTACTATGTGTTTATAGAGCTATGCACCTTGCTGCTATGCTGAAAATTCAAGGTCCCCCATTTGCCATGATTCTAAGACCATGGTTGTCCCCTCCTTACGTTTCCAATCTGTAAAAATATAGAAAGTGGCACAATAACCAGAAAGTGTAAGGGTTAATTCTAGACATGTAGTGGAATCAGATATACCTTTCTTCTCATCAACTTGAAACTTGACTCTTCCACATTGTCAAAGCCCATGATGCTAAAGTGTTGACGCAGGTCTGCTAGGCTCTAATGCTTGCTTACTGCCACTCGCTCAATCCATCCATTTTGCATCATCACAGCTACCTCAATAGGCATACTTTCTTCTTCTGAGACTTGAAGTGGGATCCATGTCCCGTGCTTTTGCATCCATCTTTCGTAGTGCAGACGCATGTACAAAATAGAGCGTGCCTTCAAAAACTTGAAAGACACTGTAGAATCTACTACATTGCACTTGTACACATCACCTTGATGTGACCCCTCATTAACCTCCCAACCCTCTCCTAGTAATCCTTGAATGAGGTCGGACCATACCTCCTTATAAATATACATTGTTTTTGTTTGGTGCTTTGGCATGGAATTGAACATGTGCACAAAAACATGTAAAGGACAAAACTAATTTAGCCCTACTGACCTAGATGCCTTTGAAAACTTAAGTGATGTCTTGATATCACTTACTATCTTAAACTTTAAGCATAAGATGGTCCAAGCATCAGGTTTGGGCCATTCAGGATTGTTAAGAGGGAGGTTGGGGATCTCTTCTAGCTTGCCAAATAAACCTAGTTTTTTATCTACAAAATATGAGTGAGAAAAGAAAAAGATATTGTTCTGTCAAGATCACTTGGTCTTTGAGATACAAACATTGTCTCTCCAATGGATGCATGCATAGCATAGAAAACTCGAGTGAGGCTTTGGAGTGGTTGTTCCTCAACATAATTAGAGGGAAAAATATCTGTACAGAGACATAAGAAAATGGAGAATGATAAGAATATTTGAAACAAAAAATCCAATATTAGCATGTTGTTGAAGCTGTGTTTATGTTTATGTTACATAGACAATTTAAAGGAAACCTTGGTCGTTAGCCTTGAATGTACAGGTCTCCAAGGGTATACACATGTTGCACTATGGCAACCATTCCTTCCTTCTTAGTATGCTTGATGCCTTGTAGCCACCCTAGATTTTCTTGGGTTCCCTAGGGCCATTCTCTCAAGATTGCATGGGAGCATGGCCCTTGGGCCCATATCTACATGTGCATGGCAAGAGTTACCCTTGCAAGAGAATCTAGCTTGGCACTAGGGCCAAGCTACCATGAACAAATCTACATAATCTCTGCTGGTAGATTGGCCCTAGGGCCAAGCAACCACCATCAACAAAGCAACACCATCTTTGTTGGTAGATTTGTTCATGGTAGCTTGGCCCTATGGCCAAGCTAGATTCTTTTGTGTTTCCCTAGTGACATTCTCTCAAGATTGCATGGTAGAATGTCCCTTGGGCCCATTTATTAATGTGCATGGTAAGAGTTACTCTTACAAAAGATTCTAGCTTGGCCCTTCTATGAACAAATCTACATCCTCTTTGCTGGTAGTGCTACCTACAATAAAGAAACACCATGTTTGCTGATAGATTGGCCCTAGGGACATATTTCCGCCAAAATGATGTAGATTTTATCATGGTAGCTTGTCCCTAGGGCCAATCTAGATTATCTTGTGTTCCATAGGGCCATTCTGTACTCCCTTGTATCTTGATGTACTTTAGAATGGTCCTAGGGAACTCAAGATAATATAGAGTGACCCTTGTAAGATAATCTAGCTTGGCTGTAGGACCAAGCTACCAAGAATAAACCAAATTCCTCTTTGATGTGGTAGCTTGGCCCTAGGGCCAAGCTACCACACTAGAGAAACACCATCATTGCTGCTAGATTGGCGCTAGGGAAAAGATACAAGAAAAGATGATGTAGATTTGTTCATGGTAGCTTGGCCCTAGGACCAAGCTACATTCTTGTGTGTGTGGTAGCTTCTTGTGTTCCCTAATTCCATTCTCTCTAGAGGCTGCACAGTAGAATGGCCCTTGGATCTATCTCTGCATGTGCATGGCAAGAATGACCCTTGCAAGAGAATCTAACTTGGCCCTAGGGCCACGCTACCATGAACAAATCTACATCCTCTTTGCTAGTAGATTGGCCCTAGGGCCAAGATACCATCAACAAAGCAATACCGTCTCTGATAGTAGATTGGCCCTAGGGCCAAGCTACAAGCAACAAAGATGGTGTAGATTTGTTCATGGTAGCTTGGTCCTAGGGCCAAGCTAGATTTTCTTGTGTGTGGTAGCTAGATTTGCCTGTGTTTCCTAGAGCCATGCTCTCAATATTGCATGGTACAATGGCCCTTGGGCCTATCTATGCATGTGTATGGCAAGAGTGACCCGGATTAGTGTTGGCCTCTTCTTGCTGTTGTTGTGGAATCATGATGGCATTTCTAGTGCTCTATAATGACCTTAACTAAACCTCTTAATTTCTTTTACTAGACTTTCCTTGTTGCATGACAAATGAAGATTAATACAAGGATGCAACAAAAAAAGATACTTAGGGCTCTTGTAAAGAGTTCCACTTTGTAGATGAATGTGGGAGAGGGCTTGACAATAATCCCACATGGGAACTTTTGGGAGTTCTAGAATTTTTGTATAAAAGGTGGCTCATTTGAGAGCATGGACACATTGGGCAAACTCATGTTTGAGCTCTCTTGAGACTAGCTCTCCCTCTTCTTCCATAGAGGTGCAAGCTCTTCTCTCTCCCCATCTACATTGTTGTAAGTTCTATTCTTTTGTTAATTCAATGCAATGAGTTGATATTTGTCTCTCTTCTCATGTCAATTCTCTTGTGTGCATGTTTCTTATTGAGAGCTTCAAGGATTGTGTGCATGCTAGGGAAATGAGTATTTGAGAATGAAGAATGCTTTGATCTTGTGTGAGCAATAGCTAAGCTTTCTTCTTGTTTGGATGTATGGATGAGTGGAATGTGGAGTTGAGTGAGCAATAGCAAGATTGAGCTTGTGTGTGTGTTAAGTCTATGTCATTAGTAGTAGTTTTTCTTAGCATTCTCTCCATCAAATGGATAAGCTATTGTGCACCGGTACGGGTTGAATCCCTAGCTCCGAAAGGGATGCAAATCCCATTGGATTGAGCTAAGTGTGGATCATACTACTCTTGCTACAAGTGAGAGAGTTTTCCGTCTCTCCATTGGCGCCGCCTGCCGGGGAGAAGACTCAAATCCGGTTGAGAGTGTGTGGAAACCACCACTATTTCCTCTTTTGGTTGCAAAACCATTGAGTGATTAGGTTGGGTGTGCGATCCCGGTGTGAGTAGATAAGGTTAGGATAAGAAAAAAAAACCATTGAGCGGTTGAGGTTTCTCCCGCATTGTTTTTTATGTTTTATTGCTTTTATGCTTTTTCAAGTACCGTTCATTATGCTTACCTTCATTGTTTTTTGTCATTTCATTCTTTCATGCTTTTCGTTAACATGTAAATAGTATAAATAAATAAAAAGAAAAGAGGTGCGTTGCTAAGCTCTTCCATAGCTTATGCAAGCCCCATAGACTCCCAAGCAAGAAGTCCGCTTCAGGGTGAAAGGAAGAGAGTTAGGTTGGAGGTGTTGACGGCGACTTTTCCTTTATGGTTTTGTTGTTTTGTTGGGAGACAACTCCATCATTAGAAATGCTAGAAAAGGCGGCAGCTTAAAGCGTTGAGGGTGGCCTTAAGAAAAAAAAGCTTATAATCTATATATATATATATATATATATATATAGATTATATATATATATATATTTGCGGGCTGCATCAAACGTTAGAGGACAAGGAGGCTGAAAAAAAACCTGCAGCAGCAGACGGCTTTTTAAAAAATAAAAACAATTATATATATATATATAATCGTTTTTTTTATGCGATTGGTGTAGGCGGCCGGCGGCGTTGGCATAAGCTAGCACAGAAGAAAAAAAAAAGGAAGAGCTGCCGGCGAGAGGCTGGTCAGTGGAGGGCGCCTGGGTGAAGTGGCCGAAGAAGAAAGAAGAAGGTGGTGAAGAGGCCTCAGCTGCTCTGGCGGTGCGAAGGACAACGTGGAAAAAGCGAAGGAGTGGGGCTGCGGTTGTGAAGGGCTGGCGAAGGCGGCCATCTCTGCCTCACCCGCTGAGGGAGAGTAGCGAAGCAAAGGCTGAAGCAACTGGAGGCGACTGGCAGTAGGTGGCCGAGCGAAGAAAATAAGGCGGAGCTGTGGGCGGCGCTATGGAAGCGTGAAGCTGTGAGCAGCCAGCAGAAGGTGTGGGCGGCCGGCAGAAAGCGGAGTGGGTGGCGAAGGGGAAGCAGAGAGTGAAGGAGGTGGTGAAGGCGCTGCTGCAGTGGAAGTCGGCTGCAGGAGTGGTGGCCGTGTGGAGTGGAGGTGGCGATCGCGAGGCCAACAAGCGAAGGAAGCGCAGCAGTGGAGAAGTAGAAGACGACGTGCAGCTGGCAGAAGACCACGTGCGCACCGGCGAAGGATTCGGCGAGCGGCGAGGGATAAGGTAGGTGCAATTTTTTATTTTTTTTATTTTCTTTATTTTTTATTAATTTTTTCATGTTTTTTTATTTTTTAAATAATAATAATAATAATAATAATAATAAATAAAAAATATATATTTTTAAAAAAAAAGAAAGAAAAAGGAAGAAAAAAAAGGGAAAAAAACAATTAAATATAAAAAAAAAGAAAAAAGAAAAAAGAGATAGGAAAAAAAAAGAAAGAAAAAAGAAGGAAAAAAAACAATTTTTACTTTTGTATTTTGAAACCATTGTTCGTTTTTTCAATTTCTGTAAAGTCTTGCATAATTAAAGTAGCTTGCATTTTTTATTTTTATTCTTTTTAGAAGATTTGTAAATGATGCATAATTAGTAAATTCATATTTTTTATATTTGGCACGAAATTTATTAGTTAAAAAAAACCAACAAAAGGAGAAAAAAACAAAAGAAAACAAAAGAAAATTTTTTAAAAAAATTAAAAAATATAAAAATTATAACTTAAGTGTTTTTTAGGAGTCTATTTTTTTGCATATTCTGTAATTCTTCATTTTTTAATTTTTTGCATAATTAGTGTAACCTACATTTCTTAATCTTTTGTAACTTTGTGCATACTTAGTATTTTTTTAGTGTGATTCATAATTTTTGTGTAAATTTTAAAAAAATATATATATATAAAAATAAAAATCATAAAAATCATTAAAAAAAATTGAAAAAAAAAATAGGATAGATAGTTATGCCACACACATACTCCTTTTAGTTGCATTTAGTGATTAGGTAGGATAAAAATATATATATATATATATACATATATATATATATATTATATTTAAAAAAAAACAAAACAAAACAAAAACACATAAAAAACCAAAAAAAATTTTGACCTTATGCACTTGCGGTCGGGACGTCTTGTAGATTCTGCCATAGGACCTAGGGCACCTTCTAGAGTACCTACGCAGGAAAGTGAGACCCAATCGGTAGGAAATTTGGCAGATATTGCTGAAACCCTTTCTGAATCCCAATCCGATACCCTTTCCTCTAGAACAACTAGTTCATTGTCCATGGACAATCTAGGGCCGACAAATAGTCATCCCGTAGCCCCAAATAGGACACCCTCAAGATCCTTTAATCCATTTGAAGCCGACACCATGGGATTAACACTCAATGTGAGACTCCAATATGTCTACACAAATGCTCAAGGAGCTGAGATCTTTAGGGACCCACAACAACGATATCTTGTTAAGATCGCAGACATTTTCTCAGAACTTGATAGAGCACCTCTAGTCAATAACCAGGGTAACATGTACATGGGTGGAGATGGTGTTCGCTACGAAGTCACCTACCATCCAGAAAAGGTAGACAAATTAGGGGAGCTCTCTAAAACCGAGTTCTTAGACTTATCAGAACTTTCCAGAGCAAGGGTGTCTAGAGATAATCGGCTCATCGAGCCGGACATGCCTGGACCATCCAATGCCCAGTCCTCAAAGCCATCCATAGATGATTTACTTCTTGTAGATCTAAATTTGGAAAGGGATAGGAAAGGCAAGTGTAAACTGGATCAGGGGGCTGAATGCCAATGGGAGTTTGTACGACAAATTCCTGTGACAAAGGTTTTACATGATGACCCACTTCAAGAGGTCTATAAGGACTCGTTAGAGGGATATTATGCCACAACTAGATTGCCACAGCTGGATCTTCCTCTAGCTCATGTGGTGATAGTTGAGAAGCTTGCAGGACACATGAACAGAATAATTGATAAATGGGCCAATGAATACCGAACCTTAGATTGGAAAGAGATTAGGGAACTCACGTGGAAAGGACAACCATTATTTATGGAAGTGTTCTCAACAAATACAGTCAAACCAGGAGAGACAGCCTTTCTTGGAGAAACTGTTGCTCCTCCCCTACGAGAGTTCACTAGAGAGGGACCTTCAACATCTAAGTGGACCACTGCTAGTAGCCCAACTCTAGCACCAAGATATCGTCCTACACCAAATGTGCGACCACAGGTCACACCACACCAACATCTTTCTCATTATAACAATCGGAGGGTAGGGGAGCCAACTCGGCCTCCTATTAATGCACATCCTGAAATGAGGGTGACAAGATCTTTGGAGGGGTTTGGTGAGGCTGGTAATAGGGTACCCACACCAATTTTGGAAACATGTGGACCATCTTTCCAAAGAGAGGAACAATTCCCACTAAGAGCGAGAGGCCGTAGGCCCTATGATGAGTATTCAAGACAAGTAAGGCCATCAACTCTTCAGAAACTGGTAAAGAAGTATGAAGGGTCGGGAGATCCATACGATCATGTAGCAGCATTTAGGCAAGCAGTTCGAGCTGAGCAAGTGGCTGATAAGCATACTCAAATTGAAGTATTTGGACTCACTCTTGAGGGAAAAGCCCTAGCTTGGTTTCAGGCATTAGAGGCTTCAGACAAATCTTCTTTACGAGTTTTGGAAGAGAGATTCATTGCTGCTTTTTCCTTGATGGGAATTCAACATGACACGGTAGCACACATCTACTCTTTCAAGCAAGGCGAGAATGAGAGTGTTAGAGACTGTGTAAATAGAATGAAGCAGTACATTAATCGTTGCCCAGAAGATGAGAAGCCCGCCCAAAGTCGATTAATTTCTCTCTTCTTAAAAGGACTCAAAAATTCAACACTGCATACACATCTCTATGCGAAGAAGCATACAAATTTCAATGAGTGTTGCCATGATGCTATGGATTTCACCGATAACTTCAAATTCTAGGATGGTTCTGGCCCTGAGGTGAAACCTAGAGATCAGTGGGGTGATGACAATTTCACTCTTGCTTATTGAGGAAATCAAACTCAGTGACTCCTTTCATGATGCATCTACTAGCCATGATGATAATGGCAGAAATCAGGCTTTCTATTCACAAACGGGATTTAGAGACACGGGGAGATTTGCATCACATGACCGTGTGGTAATGGTCGTGGATGGCAGGACAGGACACCACAACAGAATTTTCAGCCTACATATGGTGCAGAGGTGGTCATGGATATACACCTCAGAGAGGCAGAGGTAATCCTTGTGATAGAGGACGTTGGCAAGACCAACAATTATCTATGCAAAATGTGGAATGCCATTACTGTGGGAAATTTGGTCATATGGCACGTGGTTGTTTCCGCAAACAACATGGTGGAAATTATGCATCAAGAAGTAATGATGGCAGCATAAATCACTTGTTTGGCATGAAACATGTTGTGGGATCTATGATGTCGAATGGTTAAAGTGATGACACTTGGTATATGGACTCCAGAGGAGCATCAAACCGTATAACTTGTCATGGCGAATGGTTTGAGCATATGAAGCCTATGGATGTGAAAGGCTATGTGGAGACAGGAGATGATACCCAACATGCCATTACACATGTTGGAAGTGTACCATTGGTTATGCATAATGGTGAAACAAAATCTATGGCAGATGTCTTGTATGTACCTTCTATTACAAAAAGTTTGGCCTCAGTTGGTCAAATGGTGGAACAGGGTTTACAGGTTCGTTTCAACGAACATGGTTGCTTCATTTTGAGGATTTCAAAAATGGATGTAGAGTCATTGCCAAAGGCAAGAAAGAAGGCAGTTTATTTAAGTTGGATGATGGGATTCCTGAGTTGAAATTAGCCATGTTCTCTAAGAGCCGAAATGTGGTACAAGACATTGACATGTGGCATAAAAGGATTGGACATGTGAACATATAAAGGTTAAAGAACATGCAGTCAAGAGGCATTGTTAGTGGGCTGCCTAGATTCAAGTATGATGGGAATATGCATGTTTGTGATGCCTGTCAGTTTGGAAAGTAGGCGAGGTTGCCGTTTTCCTAGAGAAGGCAACATGAGTAGCAGGCCACTTGAGATAGTTCATAGCGATGTATGGGGTCCTGCACAAAACCCATCCATTAAAGGCAGCTTATATTATGTGACATTCATTGATGATTTCAGCAGAATGACTTGGATTTACTTTCTCAGAGAGAAAAGTGAAGTGTTGGGAAAGTTTATGGACTTCAAAGCTTTTGCAGAGAAGTAATATGGCTCTTGGATAAAATGTTTGAGGATAGATGGAGGTGGTGAATACACCTCACATGATTTTTAGCATTTCTTGAGAAAGCATGGCATAAGAAGGCAGTTAACTTACAGGTATACACCTCAGCAAAATGATGTTGCTGAGAGGAAGAATAGAGTCATTTGTGATGTGTCCAGGGCAATGCTCAATGAAAAGATCATGCCAGATTATTATTGGGTAGAAGCGTGTGCCTGTGAGATCCTTGTTCCCACCACGCAACGGGTTCAGATGCTGGCAGCGGAAGTAGCACATTTTGTGAGGGCAGGGTCCCACACTCGGGGCCTCTCCCACCACAGATGTCCGGACAAGAGACTAATCCGTCGGTTTATCCAAAACCGAACCCGGAAAAACTTCCTTTACCCGGAAAGCACGGGCGATTCCTCCAGGATAACTTTTACTCTAACGTAGTCAAGACCATTTTCGATCAAGCTGATCCGACTGCATCTATAAAGATACTTGGTCAGATCAAGGAAGAAACTTGCACTTGGATCATTGGGATCAACGCTTTTTTCCCCATCAAGAGGCACAGCCGTTGATTCCTATCCATGGAACAATTACTATCCGGGATTTACTTTATCTATCGTAGTAACAGAAATTGAGTTTCAGTTTACGGATCCATCAGTCCAGCCTAACCCCTTTGATCCCATGGGTTAGCCAACTGCCCAACCACTGTAGTGATGGGATCCAATTTGGAATTTGATTAGGTTTTGTCCCGGGTACCAAGGAAAAGAGTTCCAAGGCCCCCTAGCCGGAAGTTCATGCAAAACATAAAACTAGTCACACCACTTACACACCCAATATGAAATTACCTTTTTTTGAGCATCAACTAACTTTCAAACAATCCTTTAATGAAACCATTATGTCACTGATGACAATCCTCAAAGTATCTGGTTGAATCCGGCATTCATTCATCGGTTTACTTATGGCATCATCGACAACCAGAACACTCACCACCTGTTCACTCAGGGACCTTTTCCATAGTTCCTAGCTCATAGTAACTGGCAATACATTCATATAACAGAATGGAATCTCCGTGGAAGATCAGCAAGATCAACCCACAGATCCATATAAAAGAGCCGTGGACTCATCTGTTGAGGACCAGCAAGGTCAATCAACCAGATCCATGCCCGGTTTCAGAAAACAACTCTTACTCCTTGTTCCAATATCTTCCACGACGCACGTGTGGGTATCTTCGGCGACCCAGAGCCCGAGCACCGTATGGTCAGCACCCTCTAGGATCCTTCGCAGGTGACCTAGCGCTTCACTCATAGGCCGCTTCCTTGGTCCCTAATCCACCATACCGGAAGCTCACCATTTAAATCAAACCGAGGCTGGTCAAGACCTCGGCCGACCTTGCTACGCGAGACGTCCTCCATTGACTCTCCGTCAGCAGTTGCAACTTTATCAGTTCGGTCTTCATGACCTTAATCCTCAAGACGGTCAAAATGCTTCCCCAGCATTCTTGACATAAAATAGTCATTTACAAACAGTCACAAAATACAGTTTCTATAACGAACTCTCGTCTTTCCACATTATCCACTCTCGGACCGCATTACTTATTCCCTATTCCATTCAATGTGTACTCATTCTCATCCATTCGCTCATATAGACTACACATTATTTCACATACACATTCACATTCATTATTCTACATACATATCCTTGTTCGTATGTCCACATCATACATCCAATTTCACATTCATACATACGCATCTACATGCATACATCTATTTTCACATCCTCATTCATACATCCATATTATACATACATCCAATTTCACATTCATACCTATGCATCTACATGCATACATCTATTTTCACATCCTCATTCATACATCCACATTCATATACATACATCTACATCTACATATATACATCCATTTTCACATCCTCATTCATACATCCACATCCACATACATACATACATCCGTATCTACATCCATACATCCATACTACATCCATTCTTGCCCTAACATATCCCATATACATCTTATCCCATCGGATACACTCTCTACCTCATCCCATACACATCTTAACACATCCTAACTCATCTTAACACATTCTATCACATCTCATACACCTCTTATCATATCCTATCACATCTCATACACATCTTATCACATCTTTTCACATCTCATACACCTCTTATCACATCCTATCACTTTCCATATGCATCTTATCACATCTTATCACATCTCATACACCTCTTATCACATCTTATCACATATTATCACATCTCATTTAAAAATCAATCTTTTATGCATCTTCCTATGCATAAATTCATTTTAAATGAAAATGACACTTTTGAATTAAAATTCCATCTCTTTATGCATCTTCCTATGCATAAACTCAATTTAGATAAGAATAGACACTTTTAAATTAAAAATTCATCTTTTATGCATCTTCCTATGCATAAATTCAATTTGGATGAGAATAACACTTTTGAATTGAAATTCCATTCTTTTATGCATCTTTCTATGCATAAATTCAATTAAGATGAGAATGACACTTTGAATTTAAAAATCAATCTTTTATGCATCTTCTTATGCATAAATGCAATTTGGTAGGAATTACACTTTTAGAATAAAACAATTTCTCTTATGCATCTAAGTTATGCATAAAATCCATTTATGATGAAAATCACACTTTTAGTATAAAAAGAATATCTTTTATGCATACCTCTATACATGAAATCCAATATGATAAAAGTCACACTTTTACAATAAAGTAATCAACTTTTATGCATACCTCTATGCATGAAATCCAAATATGATAAAAGTCACACTTTTATAATAAAATAATCAACTTTTATGCATACCTCTATGCATGAAATCCAATATGATAAAAGTCACACTTTTATAATAAAATAATCAACTTTTATGCATACCTCAATGCATGAAATCCAAATATGATAAAAGTCACACTTTTATAATAAAATAATCAACTTTTATGCATACCTCTATGCATGAAATCCAAATATGATAAAAGTCACACTTTTATAATAAAATAATCAACTTTTATGCATACCTCTATGCATGAAATCCAAATATGATAAAAGTCACACTTTTATAATAAAATAATCATCTTTTATGCATACCTCAATGCATGAAATCCAAATATGATAAAAGTCACACTTTTATAATAAAATAATCAACTTTTATGCATACCTCTATGCATGAAATCCAAATATGATAAAAGTCACACTTTTATAATAAAATAATCAACTTTTATGCATACCTCTATGCATGAAATCCAAATATGATAAAAGTCACACTTTTATAATAAAATAATCAACTTTTGCATACCTCTATGCATGGAATCCAAATATGATAAAAGTCACACTTTTACAATAAAATAATCATCAATTATGCATAACATAAAAATTAATTTCTCCATGATTACAATAAATTCTTTCAATTAATCTAGGATGATATTTCCTAGAATATGGTAGGAAGTTCTCTTTTCATGCTTTGAATAAAATTATTTTATGTGTAATTTTTATAAAAATTTTGCCATAGCTCCGCTACTATGACTGATAAATCTCAATTTATTTTGAAGGATAAAGCTTATCATTAAGAAAATGATTAGAATGATCTCTAATTGGATCATTAATCCATAATGGATTGAATCATCAATATACATAAACTAAAAGCATAGAAAAAAGCCATTAATTTGGCCTCAAGCATAGCTTAATCTTGGATTAAGGAAAAGCTTTATGAAAAGCTTCATTTTGATTGAGAATGGGTCATGAGTATGACCATTTCTTGAGTGAGAGAGAGAAATTACATAAAAACCATTAGAATTAAGCATAAATGGAAATTTATGTAATTCTTAACTATCATTAATCAATTAACTTCAATAGCATTCATCAAATTATGTAACTCTTTACTAACATTCATCAATTAACTTCAATAGCATTCAAAAACCATTCCAATTAAGCTTCTCAAGCTTGAGAGGGGTTGAGAAGAGAGAAACATTGAGAAATTATAGAAAAGATCAAAATTCACCATTTACCTTACAAATTGCTTGTTTCTTTGTTCACGGTAGAGGCCCCCAACCAATCAATTGGTTAAGTATGTTGATGGAGCCACCAATGGGGATTGAAGAAAGAGGGAAGCTCCAATTTCTTCAATTTAGAGAGAATTTTAGAGAATGGTAGAAATTAGCATTATTTCAGCATAACTCTAGTATAGTAAAATTCTTCTCCTTTTTTTTCAAAGAACTCATGTTCTATTTATAGGAGAGGGAAGCTCTAACCAAAGCTAACTGAATTCTAGAATTTTCCAAATTCAGTTTGGTTGAATTTGGACTAGATTTGGACCTAGTTTAGTTACTTTTTGATTCGGTTTGGTTCCATTTTGATTTGGTTTGGTTCAAGAGAGAGGAGAGATAAAAATATCACATTATTTTTGAGTTTAAAACTCATTCAAGCATGTGAAATATGCACCTCCTTTAAAGAACTCCCCTTCCTTACATATGTGTCAAAATGAAATCATTATACCCAAAATATCTCATATTTTTAATATTGCTCATAGTTTTTTACTAATAAACCTTGTACATTTTCAACTCTTCATCTTATGAGAGCATTTACTCCTTTTTGGATACCCAAAATATCTCATATTTTTAATATTGCTCATAGTTTTTTACTAATAAACCTTGTACAATTTCAACTCTTCATCTTATGTGAGCATTTACTCATTTTTGGATACCCAAAATATCTCATATTTTTAATATTGCTCATAGTTTTTTACTAATAAACCTTGTACATTTTCAACTCTTCATCTTATGTGAGCATTTACTCATTTTTGGGTATCTTCTTTTACAAATTGGATTTATCTCCTCCCTACACATGGATTGATGCTATTGGCCCATAGAAACCTTAATTGGACCATAATCCAAAAATTTCTGAAAATCTAGACCCTTAGGCTAAGGTCCTTCATACCCATTTCCAATTAATTCCAATTGCACATTGGAAAGTTCTTTTTGAATTTCTGTTTCAGGGGAACTTATTTTAATAAGATGAGAAATTTTTTTATCTAAAAATATTCAAAATCTGAATATTCTCTCTCTAGAATATTTTCTCTCTCTAGGTTAAAACAGTTAGAAATAAGATCTTTTATATTTCTGAAGAGGGGATTGATTATAGGAAAAGAAGCTAGACATCAAAAAGGGGTTGGGGGAGAAATCTTACAGCCATTGTGGTGTATGTACTTAATAAGACACCCACAGCAGCCATACATGGAAGTACGCCAGAGATGCGGTTTACAGGTTTTAGGCCCCACACATTGGACACCTCAAAGTGTTTAGTTGCATAACTTATGTACATGTGCCTGACAAGAGAAGGAGGAAGTTTGATCCTAAGGCAAAAAAGTGTGTATTTGTTGGATATGCACAGGATCGCAAGGCATATAACTGTTACAATCCACAAACTAGGCAAGTGGTTATCTCACGAGATGTGGTGTTTGATGAACTTGCTAGTTGGTACAAAGCAAAAGATGAGGGTGTCATAAGAATCACAAAGAATAGACTACCGAAACTAAACTAGTTTTTCTTGACCGAACTCACTGAGAATCTAGTTGGACAATCAAACTAAATGATGGGTAGATTACCCTGATGAGAGATCAAGGATCCTCATTATGAAACTGGGAATTATGGAAAAGAGTTTTTGGAACCAATCTCAAATTGGAATTTTACTTGCATTGGAACCTCTGTTTTTTTTAAATTCAAAGGACTATTTTACGCCAGACTGCTAGACGAAGCATTTGGCTTATGTTTTTTTAAGAGGAGGTTCGTTGGAACAGCTTGTGGGAAGTCATCAAGGGATGTCGCTCGTGGCAGAGCTTGCCAAGGTCTTGACCAGCCTCAGTAAGGTTAAAATGGTGCGCTTCTGGTATGATGGGTGAGGACCGATGAAGAAGTCCCCCTAAGTGAAGTGCTAGGACACCTAAGGAGGATCCTAGAGGGTTCTGACCAAGCGATGCACGGGCTCGTGGTTGCTAGGACACCCATGCATACGTCGAGGAAGATTTCGCATGGACTAAAAGGAAAGATTTTGGGGAACTAAATTTTGATACTAGATCTCATTGGTTGGCTAGCTGGTCTTCAATGGAGAGTCTAGAGAATATTATTGTAATACAATGGACTTGGAATTTTGAAAAATGATGATCAAAAATATTATGATTTCTATTGAAGGATTGTTTTAAAGCCAGTCGAGTTTGTTATAAATGGTAATTTCATATTGGGTGTGTACGTGGTATGCCTACCTTAATTTTTGCATGAATCGCTGGCTAGGGGGCCTGGGAACTCTTTTCCTCTCGGTACGCAGGCAAAAACACAACCAAATCTTTATAAAGGAATCCCACCAATACAGTGGTTGACGGGTGTTTGCCTAACCCATGGTAATTTCATATTGGGTGTGTATGTGGTATCCCTACCTTAATTTTTGCATGAGTTGCCGGCTAAGGGGGCCTGGGAACTATTTTCCTCTCGGTACCCGGGCAAAAACACAACCAAATCTTTATAAAGGAATCCCACCAATATAGTGGTCGGATGGGTGGTTGCCTAACCCATGGGCCGAATGGGGTTAGGCTGGATCGGAGGATTCCTGAGAAACAACTAGATACGATAAGTTACGTTAATTAGTTTAAATCCTGAGAGGACCTTGTTCTGTGGGAGGGGATCAATGGTTGTGCCTCGTAAATGAGAAAAAAAGCGATGATTCCATGGACCAAGTGCAAGTCTCTTCTTGATCTGACTATGTGACTTCAGGTTCAGTCAAATCAGTTTAACTAGTTAAGACGTTGACTCGTTAGAGTAATTTTTCCATTAGAAGATTTTTCCCATTGCGGAATCGCCCGTGCCTTCCAGGCGAAGGGGAGACTTCCGGGCCCGGTCTCAGAGGGACCGCCAAGGCTAGCCTCTTGTCCCGAACATGCACGGGCAAGGCCCCGAGTGTGGACCCCCGCCCCGCATGGGAGGCCGACGCCGCTTCCGTCGCCAACAACAGGAGGGCACCACGGGGAGGGGGCAGGGACCTCATAGCAGCTACTAGTATCAGAGCTTTACTGAAAGCTAATAAGGATAAACGAATTCTTATCAGAAATTGATAGTAAAAAACTCAGAAAAAATATTTTTCATTCCGTAAGTCTCATTAATAAAGAGAATTTTTAATCAAAGAAATTATTTTTTTAGATGGAAGTTCCATACTTATCTGGTGTCTCCAACCTCACCCGCACAAGACATGACTGTGTTTGCCTTTGAGCATCTCATCTCTTTCGCTCTGCAACTCGAACAAGCCGAGTCACAAGATATGACTGCGTTTGCCTTTGAGCATCTCATCTCTTTCGCTGCAACTTGAACAAGCCGAATCAGACTCGCACGCCATTTGGAGGATTTATATTTTCCTGACCCAGCAGAGAGGCGACAGCATAAGTGGTTTGCAGGGTAGTATGTCCACGCATCTTGCGACTAGCATGCAATGCTCAGGCAGAACCTCTCATTGGCCATGATTCTGATGAAGCTGAAAGTGGTACATGGTGTCATTCTATACCATTCAACGCCACGGAATTTTAGACTTTCATGCCAAATCTACAGACTCCTTAGTCATTTTATTCCTAAGGAGAAGATAATAGCTCCCTTGGCATTAAGAGAACGTTTGTATCAGGGCATGGCTATGGCCGAGTATCGCCATCTTATGCGTCTCCCAAGGAGATTTTGATTTCCAGAGCCGAGTTGTTCTATTTATATATTGCAACTTTTATATAAATAAAGAAATGTTTTTTGGAGAAAAATTCCCTATTGTATAAGTGATTGTTTATGAACGAACTGATAAATAAAAATCTATTACCGGACATATATCATAGATCTCTAATAAGATCATTTATCTTGTTTAAGAAATTGTTTTCTGAATCCCTTAAGTCTTAGGATCTCGTGGATGATATGAAAATAAAAATTTAATAATATATCATTTTTGGCAAAATCATGAGATGAGAAAACCATGGCGGTCAGCCAGACCCTCTCTCTGAAGATGATGAGCTTGATCCCAACGTTCGCAAGGCTCTTCATAGAACTCAGCCAGGACCCTTCAAAAAGGAGAAGGGGAGAATCTGGGCGCGAGGCTGTGGAGAAATGGGTGGAAGAATATTTTGACATCATAGGCTACAATGAGCAAAGCAAAATGGCTCTTGCAAGGCTAAAAATAGTGGAATCTATGCAGCATCAGGGGAATAACCATCAATTCTCAGTCCTTCAGACTCCAGCAGAGTACCAGGGTAAGCAATTCAAGCTTTTGATTGATTTAGGCAGTACTCATTCTTTTATTTCCCTAGGATGTCTACGTAAATTAGTCCTAAATCAAAAATCAGGGAAACCTATGCAAGTGGAATTAGCCAGTGGGTGGGAAGATTCTTTTCACTCACCTTGAGATTGACCTTATTCAGTTTAGCCTAGATGGGAATGTAAGAGAGTGCCAGTTCAGATTCCGATCCCTGGGAATATATGATGGAATCCTTGGAATGGATTGGCTCCAAAAGAATCAGGCTGACATTCATTGTCACAAAGGAACCATCTCTTTCCTTGACCTTCACGGGAGTAAAGTTCAAGGAATTGGAATTTTCGAAAAGGGCTCAAAAAGAGTCAAGCTATGTATGCCGTTAAAATGAGTCCAGTAGACATAAAATGTAAGGCTAAAGAACCAGAGTGGTTAAGTGAGTATGCAGATGTGTTTCTTGAAGAGCTGACTAGGATGCCTCCATCTCGTGAAGTAGATCATGAGATCGAATTAACCCCAGAGCTCAGCAGTAGCCCAGCGTGAAAAGATGCAAGGGAAAGAGAGCTTGAGCTCTTGCAAGCACACACACACACACTCACAAAACCCTAATAGAGAACACACAAGGTGAGAGGCTGAAATCTTCTTCTTCTCTACTCAACACTCAACACACCATATACAAGATAAGAGTACACACAATATGAAAGGTACTCAACCAATACATACACGGGTTCTCTACATCAAAGATCTCTACATCATGGTCCCCCGTAATGATCAAGTCATCTACATAGATGACAACAAGCACAACTTCTTTATCACCATGTCTCACATACAGCCAGAAATGTGCATTGGCTACATGAAAGCCAATAGTGACAAGATATTCAGAAATCTTGTCAGACCATGCTCTTGGTGCTTGCTTTAAGCCATACAAGGCTTTCTTCAACCTGCAAACATGCTCGGGGTGACCCACATCCTCATAACTAGGTGGCTGCAACATATACACCTCTTCTTGCAAATCCCCATGCAAGAATGCATTCTTTACATCCATCTGATGTAAAGACCATTGCTTTGACGCAGCCACTGCTATCACAACTCTCACCGTTGCCATCTTGGAAACTGGGCTGAAAGTTTCCTCATAATCAATCCCATATGTCTGCGCATATCCCATTAGGGCCAAAAACGGCTAGAAAAGGGCTGTTTATTAATCTAAGGATTAAGAAATTCAATTGTGAATTGACACGTATACAAAAGTATGGCATTCTTGTCTCCTCCAAATGTCTTCTTAACGGTTCTATTTTAGTGGCGAACGGCTAAAACGGCTAAATTTAGACGTTTACGATGGCTAACATTAAAGTTTGGGTCCAAAATAGTGACATCTTGTTCCATTTTTTATTTCAAAAAATCAAGCATGAAGATACAAAATCCTCTTTTCAGGCCTTGACAACAACGCTATTAATGACAAAACACCAAATTTTTCAGACGTCTACTTTCCGCCTTCCCTTCATTTTGGCATATGGTTTATTCTCCTTTCTTTGCACTTTCAAAAGATTCACTATTAAAAAGATTCACTATTCAAAAGATTTACTATTTTTCTCTTATCTGTGAGCTTCTATGGCGTCCTCACGTCGTCCTTCTCATAATATAACTTCTTGTGATTTTCATAACACGAGAGAAGATGGTGTTTTGAAACCCATGTCTTTTCGTGTGAATGATTGGGTAACAATGCTTCCCTCTTGCAAAGGTGCCCACAGGGTGAAAAGAACCAAGCGAAATGAAGTGAAATCCCATTGGAAAGGTTGTGTTCTTGCATTCAAAGTGACCGACAATGGCTGGCTTGCAAAAGTTCAACATGTCTACATGGCCAAAGACATGGTGTTGAACTTGGATGAACATCCAATTCTCCATTCTTACTGTAATTCAACAAACCTTTATCTATTTGATACAACACAATATTTCTCTTTCTGATATATTTGTTGTTTGTTTCATTTCAGTTATCTTTCCGTCAACAGCTGTGGAGTGGCAGCCTGTTTGAGAGCTTAAGTGGCACATTCAAGGCAATTCACAAGGGGATTGCAGATGTCATGTACGCAGAAAAACCACCTTCATTTTACAAATCAGTGGATTTATTTGTGTATTTTGCAGAATACAGGGTTCCATCAAGAGAAGGTGTTCATGGAGAATTGTATGACATACCTATTCCCACAATAATGTCACTAGAATGGGAAGTTCCTGATCCAAATACCATAACAAGCTTCAAATCCAAAATCAAAGATGATATTCTTAAAGCAATGTCTCCTGGAAGGATTTCAAGAAGGATTAAACTTCAATGGTTCTTGCCTATACATGTCTTTGTGGCATGTTTCAAAACAATGGAATTGGAGAGGACAAGAACGATGTGGCTTAATAGAAGACTATCTCTGACTGATCTGGACACTGTACTTGGAGAAGGATGGAGTACCAAGGAAACTTTTCATATGGGGGACAATATCAGTTGTAGAGTAAGCCCAAATTCTTTGTCCATCTCATACCAACTGTGCCGCCAATCCTTAGTTTTGGGCTATGACTATAGGAGATGGAAAAGCAAGCTTGGTAGTTGGGTCCCTTTGGATTCTGAAGAGAATTGTCCAGAGTTTGAATTTAACATCATAGTCCATCCATTCATAGATCCCAGGAAACTCATAGTAACATCAAACTGGCGACTACAACATGTTAGAGAGTCGCTTGAGTTTCTGGATGAAATATCACCTGAATATAGATTCAAAGTAGATGATATTGTTATCCGTACAAGGATGGAGAGTGTAACCTCATGCATCACATGTCTCCCCTATTTGAGCCACTTGCAAGGGCAAGTTTGTATAGTTGAAAAGGATTTCTCCAATAATGTAATCAATATATTCTGCTAGATTTCATCTTGACTTCTTCACAAAATTGGTTAACAAATTGTTCGCGACACAAAACAAGGTTTAACAGTTGAATATCAAATTATTGATACTGAATTTAAGTACAGAAAATTGTCCCAAAAAGGGTGTGTTCATATGGACTTTAGAGTGGATTCCCCTAATGGTGGTAAGTTGGGCTCCTCTCTGAGACCTTCACGTGTTGGCAAGGGAGATTTGGCAGTGGGGTCTGGTTTTGGAGAAGGTTCTTTGGAGGTTGGCCTTGGAGACTTGGCAGTCTTCTTGGGGAACATGAACAAGAAATTTAATGGAGAGCCAACATTTGCCCTCTTACTACCTTTGTTGGACAAACGACGCTTCTGAATTTTAAATTTCACTGGTGAGTGAAAAGGAAGACCTTTAGCAGCACTCCTCTCTTTGACAGGGGTCTTCTCTTTGATAGGTGTCTTCTCTTGAGCTGGAGAAGAGCTCTTCTCTTTGGTAGGAGGACTAGGGATCTTCTCTTTGATAGGTGTCTTCCCTTGAGCTGGTGAAGAGCTCATCTCTTTGGAAGGAGGGCTAGGGGTCTTCTCTTTAGCAAGTGGGCTAGGGCTCTTCTCTTTAACAGGAGGGGTAGGGATCTTCTCTGTAGCCTGAGGGATCTTTACTTTAGAATGGCTCTTCTCTTTAGAATGGCTCTTTTTCCCCTTGGAAGATCTGCTCTTGGAAGGGCTCTTCTTTCTCTTCTTCTTCTCTTTGGCAGAGATCTTTTCCTTCTTGAATGAGTCATCCTTGTCTTTGCTTTCCTTCTTCTCCCTTTTCCTTTTCTTTGAAGTTGTATCCTTGGCTCCAGGTGGAAAGGGAGAATCAGGATCATATGGATTGATGGATCTGCTCAAAACCATGGACACTGCCTTCTCCCTTACCCAACTTACCCAAGAATCTGAATACTCATGCAACTAAGACAAAAGAAAATAAGAAAGTAAGAAAACAGGTCACTAAATGTATTCACTAAATCAATCAATGGTTTTCATTCATGAACTTACAGGAAGTGTTTTCATTCTAAATCTTGACTCAAGAAATCTCCAAGCATTAGCAAGAACCATCCATCCACAAGATGTTGAGTCTTTCTGCAAGGGAACTTCCTGATTGAAGTACTTAAAATCTTCAAGTTTGTAGTCTACATAGGTAGAAGCTAGAAAACTCAAGATAAGTTTGGCAGCACTGCAAACATAAAATTTTGAGGGTCAACCACATAATTGAAATCATGCAATAAATTTGAGGGTCAACACATGGAAAAGTTGATTCTTACATTTTACTTCTCCCATGGATGGATGCCAAAGAGTTCATAAAGATCACATCTCTATCCAATAGATTGATGATAATAAGACTCCAATGGCCTTTGTGATAATATGAGTACTGAAATTAGTTATGAATACTGTCATGTCTATAGTAGGAAAAAGGTAATTGAGTATGAGTCTTACACTTCAACATAAGGGTACACAATGTAATTGCAGGTAAGCATATCAAAGTTTTTGAGAAAACTTGCAAGATCCCCTTGCCTATTGAAAAGGCACTGTGTAACAAGGGGATCAAGAATTGTCACTTGCACAGCCATTGATTCATGAAGATCCCTCATAAGACATCTGGAGACACAAACAAAACATGTCAACAAAATATGGTTCCTGAGAAATTCATCAAGAAAACAAAAGCAAATCCCTACAAACCTCAGGCAGATGAAGAGGACTGTGTCAGATATCTCAATATTAGGATTCACAAGCATGCTTGTGTCCTCAGGGGCAATGTCACAATACACCTCATCCTCTCCAGGCATGGACACATCTACTATCATTTGACCTGTCACATTCTGATAAAGCTCTAAATTGGATGAATGGAGAATCTCAGCTTGCTGAGAAAGAATGGCATCCTCTGAAATTTTCTCCTGCTCTCTCTCTTTTTCAACTTCTTCTTTGATATCCTGAGCTTTTCTTGTATCATAAGGATGAGAAATATCTGCAATAACAACAGATTGCTTGGGTTGCCTTGCTGAAGGGATATTAAGAATTTCAAAAGCTCTCATATCTTGACTTGGAATAGGCTCCAAAGCTTTGTCAAACTTATATCTAAGTCTGGACACCAGCACAAAATCTTTGCTCATAAGAGTGATCCTATGAGCAAATGCAGCAGCAATGTAGCCATCATTCATAAAGTCGATTAAAAAATCTTCAACAGCCTCTTGAAGACACATGAGGGCCTGGGTCTCCCATCGAACTTTCTGAAGATATGTGTTTCTCATTTTACCAACTAACCTTTCTGATATGTCCCTGACAACCCGAGTAAATGGCAGTCGAGGGATGAGAAGACTTGTAGATTTCTGTGCTGCTCTTATCTCTCTTAAGGACTTCACCTGATAATTCAATCTCTTTCTTGCTGTCGCCCTCGCACGAGGCTTTGGAAGAGGCTTTTCTTGTTCGGAAGGTCCTGGCTTGTCTTCAGCTTTTTCAGTCTCCAATGGTGGGTAGACTTTCCTTGCAGTCTACTTTGTCCTTGCCATTGAAGCTTAAAGAAGAGACCAGATGAAGCGATTTGTATAATAGGACAAAGAAATGAGGTAGCCCGAACGAAGCGATAGAGCGAATCCAAAGATTATGGAAAGTGATAATCGCTTGATTCGGGCACGAAATAAAAAAAAGGAGAAGTCCCAAACGAAGCGATGAGGAGAATCCTAGAGAATCGGATGCGTGTAATCGCTTGATGCGGGTAGGAACTAAAGAAAACTAGAAGTCCCGAACGAAGCGATGAGGAGAATCCAAGGATCTCGAATGCATGTAATCGCTTGATTCGGGCAGGGAATTGTGAAATCGCTTGATATGGGAAAAGTCGGGTTGGGAAAAAAAAGGTGGCCTGCTTTCGCTTGATACAGTGTCGGAGAAAAATATGAATATTTTCAACAATATTAAGTTTTTATACCTTGGATATGTCGTACAAAGTACCGTTGGGTATAGGTGGCATGTAATCATTATTGCCACGTGGCATAAACGGTCACTATTTAATGTCTTTTAATCACGCACTTTCAATTTTTTTCCCCAGTTTTGGACCACTTATTTGCGTCAGATCAAGCTGTGCACCGTTTTCTCTTCCAAACCCTATTTTGCAAAACTCAGAATTTATTTTGAGACCTTGGAATTGTCAAAGCCCGCACCAAGCGATAGAGGCATTCCAATTTTTTTGGACCTTTCATTTTCGCTTGGTTCTGGCTCATCAGAATTTTTCAGGCATTTTTCTCAAATATCTCAATGAGTAAAGGTGTTGCGGGTCGACATGAACTTGTTGAAGAAAGCCCAAGTGAGAAACTCTTGAATGCTATTTTGCAAGATGGTCATGATATGAAGATATACGTTGATGCAGTGGAGATTTTCAATCCAAGGTTTTCTCTTTCAGATGTTTTGTTGAAGCTCAAGGACATTCTTGAAGATGAGTACAAGCAATTTGAAATGTCAATTCAAGCTCATTGTTTTCGTGTCGGAGACCATGGTTTTTGTCACCTTACAGATTTTACACAGCTATCTGTGGAGAAAGCCAAAGTAACAAAGAGGTTCAGTAGATTTTCAAATAGAACCTCTTTCACATGCCCTTCATCCATTTCTTGTCCTATCCATAAAAAGCATTGCAACCTTGTCCCCAAGGATGTCTCCTTTCTTTTCTTCCTATTTTTGAAAGCAGAAATACAAGATAAAGAGAAACAACCAGAAATTGATGCAGAGAATGAGGAAGAAAACTTAAATGTCACCACAGTTTCAAAGTTAGAGAAATGTGAAGTTTTAGAAGAGGAAGAAATTGATGTTCAAGCTGAGGAGAGAGAAAGTGCCAATCTTGATGTTGCAGAATTTAGGGCTTCCACTATTACTGAAGAGCCTTCAGAGGTAGCAAGCATATCTGAATCCTCTGTAACTCTTCCAAACCTTCCTTTCTTTTATATCAATGAGAAAGATTTTATTCCTCTTTCCTATCTTCAATGTCTCTTCAATATCAGAGAAGACTACTGTATTGCAGCAATTTCAGAAGCTTGTGAAGTGGCCAAAGACTTTATTGATACAGAAGTAGAGCCAAAGGAAGAGTTCTTGGCACTTGATTTGCAAACATCTGACAACTCATTTATCCCTGCTCTACTGATTGCCTTGTGCCTTAAAAAAATGGAAGAGGGGAAACCTTCCTTGAGTGATGAGGATTTTGAGAACAGGCTAATTGAGTTAGGTATTGAGTCTTTTGGCAGAGAGTTCAAGCTTCAGGCAGATTCTGATAAAGTGGAAAGGGTTGGCTCATGCAACTTGATGAAAGACAAAGTAGTAATTGAGGATGAGTTGCAGAAGGTAGCTTCCATTTAATCTTTTGTTAAATGTTATTGTGATTGTAATTTTTTTTAATTGAGGTTTTTGTCTTGCAGATTGAATTGCTTGATAAGGATGATTTTCTGGGAAGAGCTAGAGGCAACAGAGTGAAATCTACAGAAACTAGGTCAAGAAGGCCTTCATCTGCTCTCATGCACTACTTGCCTACATTGGATAAGGCTGTGTTCTGTGCATTCCACATGAACTTCTCTGAAGATGCTGAGTTGCCAATATTTACCTTGAAGGTGTTGTCAAGGTTCATGGAATATACTCCCCTTCAAATAAATGCTAACAAGGTTTTGCTTCTGGAAAGAGCTGCTGCTCTTAGAATCTTTGGATATGCTACAGGTTTCAATGCCTCAAGAGCAGGATACTTTCTTTGCTACTCTAGCTATGCAGGTGCAGCTGAGGTGTCAGATATCAATCTTCTTGGAGGTTATAGAAGGAGAAAATTTTTGAGATACAGAGGTGACATGCCAAGTAGTCCCAAGAGAATCAAATACTAATGTACACAATATTTTGCAAGGACCGATTTTATTTCAGCAAAATTTTTTGTTAGATGTACAAATGTGTTAGTAATCATTAGTCTCTTTCTTGAGGTGTTGGTGTAGTTTCAGATTGCTGGGTCTTTGATCTCATCCTTTGTAATTGCCTCCTGTAGAACCAATTGAATACTTCGTTTAGTGCATTGCTTCTTCTTTGTCCACCTCCTCCTCTTCGGGTACATCTAAAAAAGGAAGTTCTCGCTTGATAATGAGACTTTTCCATTCCTTGTGTATTCCATGTTGCAAGTGGTCTTTCTGTAGCAAAATATGGTCCCTGCAAGTAAAGAATATGCTGCAAAGAAAATTTTTGTTAGTACATTTAAGAAATTACAAGTAATAAGTCTGGACACACCAATTTATAACTGTTTTGATAAGTCTGAATACTCACCAAGTAATAAGTTATGTCTTTTTCTCCCCAGGCATCTATGATAGCTTTGATCAAAAGCTTTATTGCGTTTTTGAAATCATCTGCATAAGTATTTGAACCAACTTGTCGTCTAAGGACTTTGAAAAAATTGTCGAGTTTTTTCCAAACTTCCATACGTTTGTTGGCTACATCTGGTCTACTTTTGACATTTGTGGTGATGACACACAGCTGTTTCCAACAGTTCCACATTGCGTTGACTTGTTTGGTGTCATGGTTGCTCAAAAATCTTCTCGCTTTTGCTCCTCCCATTGAAACATCTTGCAGAACATCACCTGTACCTCCCCAGAAAGAACAGGATCTTTTTTAAGATGCACTTCCCCACCATGAAAACCCATTTGAGAGAGCAAGGCTTCGCACTTTTCTATGCACTCATCTGCAAGTTTAGTCGGCTTAATAGAATATGCATAGTCCAGATGAAGTCTGAGCAATTTGTCCAAGATTCTTATCTCTGCATGCAGTGTACATATATGCACATTTTTCAAATGTATTGGTAGAATTGGATCCCATATTTTAACAGAAGTTGGATAATCGACAACATTCACATTATTTCTGGATGGTGGTTTTCCAATCTCATTTTCTGCAAGCCATTCTTTTGTCCCTGTGCTTGCCATGCAATAAAGACATGGATATTTGGTATTTGCTCCTCCACATACACCAAACATACACTTCAACGCCTTGAGGTCGGCACTCAAATGCCATTATACAATGAAATCACCTATGTCATCAACATGAAGGTGTTCACCTGTATTTTGGCTCTGAATAACTGAAGGAATGTCTGTTTTTGAGAAGAGCCACTTTAATGTTTCATGACTCTCTACTGGTACCTGAGCTGATCCAATCCACCATAGCTCCATTTCTGATTGAGTTTTGTGGTATGGAGAATCAAGCTTACCCTGACTATAGTCCAATGCTTTATTCATTAGGGATATAGATATTCTTTCCATTTTTTGACACTTTTGGATTTGAGCTTCATCTAATTTTAAAACAAATACAAGTTTTCCTTCACAATCTATTTCTCTTATGTTGTAATATCTCACCATAAAAGATTGGACTTTTCTAATGTTCATCCAAATATTATTATAAACGTTGTATTCAAAAGATGATTTTTTTTTTGTCTCTCATATGGCATTGTTCCCTCAATATGGAAATACTCTCCGAAATGTTTAGAAATTTCCTCATTTAACAGAGTTCTATATTTTCCAACATTGTGAGGTCTAGACAACCCAAAAGCTTTGATTTTGTAATACTTAAGGACCCTGAACCAGGTTTTAGAGATGGCTCTGTATCCCTTTCTACTCACTCCCACTGTGTCACAAACTTCTTGCATTTGGGAAGGCTGGACTAATAAGTCCATATCTTTTAATAGATGTTGAAAGACCAGTTTTTTTTTAGTTTGATTTTCAGGAAGTTCTAAAAGTTTCAAGATATCCGACCTATTCATAAGCTCATTCAAAAATCTTACCCTTTCCTGAGCATTAGACATGTCAAATCCTAGAAGGTTAGTAACATGATCTCTTACAAGTTTTAACCTTTTTTTTCTTTGTCCAGATCTCTCTGTTAAGTTAACTACATCCCGCATTCATTTTACTCGTGCTCTTAATCCTATTGGAGTTTCTTTTAAGGTTTTCAATTGATCATTTTCTTGTTTCAAAGACACTATTTCGTTTTCAAGTTCTAAAATTTTTGTTGCATTCAAAGATGAAGTATTTTGAAGATATGTAGTATATTCTGCATAATTAATATGTGATTGAGATAGTCTTGAACTATAACCAAGTAAGCCATCCTCCCCATCACCAACAAATCTAATCAAATCATGTGGTGTGTGAAAAGAAGGATACCTTCCTGTTTTGGGATCCGGTGGATATAGACTTCCATCTGTCCATAGGTCAATATGCTTCTTTCCTTCGTTGCGAAGATGTTGAGCTTCATTTGCACATGAAAGGGATCTTTGGTAGACACTCCGTGTAGTTGCATACTCTTGGTTGAGCTTGATGTTCAAATGAAACTTACGATTAGATGTATCACTCATTACTAACCGAGCAAAAAATATAAGCAGAGCTATTAGATCATGAGAGACACAGAAGAATGAGAATGAGATGTAGCTTGTGAAATTTTTAGAGAAGTAGAGGAGTGAAATTTTTTTGGAGAATGGATAAGAGCGCGTTTGGAGAGAATGGTCATTTTGCCACGTAGTCACTAAAAGAGGACAAATTTCGAGACGAGCCATTAAAGAGTAGCATGAAAACGATCTATTTTTTAAGATTTTAAAATATGCACTTAGATACGTATTCAATCAGATAGATACGCTTTAAATACCCAAAACGGCTAAATTTGGAGCCGTTTTGACCGTCAACATTCTACTAATTAGCAAGTTAGCGAAATTCCTTACACAGCCCATTTTGAGACGTTTTTGGCCCTAATGCTTTGGCTACCAATCTAGCCTTGCTTCCATCACTGTTATTTTTAACTTTGTACACCCACTTGCATCCAATGGCTTTCTTGCCTTCAGGCAATTGCACTAAATCTCAAGTCTCATTTCCATATAGTGCATCCATCTCCTCATCCATAGCTTTCTCCCAACACACATTTCCAACAGCCTCATCAATGCATGTGGGCTCAACAACCTGCACAACCTTTGCCATATATGCATAGTGATGTGCCACATAACCATCATATGTAAATCTCTACAGAGGGTTCTTCACTCTCCCTGATCTTTGCAGCTTTTCATTCATGGCTTCCATAGCCTTCTTTACACCAGGTGTTCTCATAGCTAGGATCCCAAGCTCCTCATCAAGGCTCATATCTGAACCACTAGACTCTCCATCAACATGAGAATGCCCTGCAGAAATGTCAGGCATACCAAGGGGCTCAACCACTTTCTCTTTCTCTTTATGTGATGTACTAATCACATTTGCAGGACTGGTATTATGATGCAGCCTGCCACTCCATGGTCTATCAATAGACCCACTAGATGAGGACTCTCCCAGTCCACTCAAAGACTGTGATTGCTCTAACCTGCATTCTGTGCAACCACACTTCCACTCACATCAGCCCCCCAATAGCTTCTTTTTCAGCAGCATACCAGCTGCTCATCTCATCAAAGACAACATCCCTGCTTACCCTCAACTCACATGAAGTAGGGTTATAACACCTGTATCCCTTTTGCTCAAGGGAGTATCCAATAAACACACATTTTTCAGCTTTTGGATCCAGCTTAGTTCTCAGCTCATCTGGCACATGCACATATGCAATGCATCCAGATGAGACAAATCTGGCTTTCTGCCAGTAAACCTTTCCTCTGGAGTTACATCATGTATGGCTGCAGTTGGAGTCCTGTTCATGATGTATATTGCTGTAGAAATAGCCTCAACCCAATAGCTATGCGGCATAGTTTTCTCTTCCATCAATGCCCCCGCAATCTCAGCAATGTGCTTGTTTTTTCGCTCAGCAACTCCATTTTGCTGCGGAGTGTCTGCATGTAAACTGTCTCCGAATACCATTCTTCTTTAAAAATTCAGAGAACTCATTGGAGAAGTATTCTCCCCCTCCATCTGACCTTAGACACTTTACATATTTCCCTGTTTGCTTTTCAACCAAAACTTTGAAATTCTAAAAGTGAGTGAACACCTCACTCTTCTCCTTCATGAAATATACCCACGCTTTCCTTGTGTGGTCATCAATGAAAGTCACATAGTACCTGCAGCCTCCCATAGATATGGTCTTCGTAGGACCCCATACATCTGAATGCACAACATCTAGTGCATTTCTGCTCACATATCTGTTACGTGGAAACACATGCTTTGTTTGCTTCCCAAATTGGCATGCTTCACATATTTTCTCCATACCTTCCACTTTAAATTTTGGCAGCCTTGTCACAATTCCTTTTGTCTGCATAGACTTCAATCTCTGTTCATTTACATGTCCAATCCTTTTATGCCAAATGTCTGTGTCTGCAACAATTCCTGAACCATTTGCAAACATCGCAGCACTCATTTCAGGCATGTCTACATTTAATGTAAACATTCTGCCCACTCTATTGCCTTTTGCAACCAACCTGCACTTGTCTTTAAAATCTTCAACATAACATCCATCAGGGTTAAACCGAACCTGCAAACCCTGCTCAATCATCTGGCCAACTGAAACCAGATTCTTTGTTATGTTCGGTACATGAAGTACATCTGCAAGGTACATCACTTTGCCATCCTGCATAGACAATGGCACATCTCCAATGTGGGCAATTGGATGAGCAGTGTCATCCCCTGTTTCCACAAAACTTGGTCTTTCCGGGTTTTTCATCTCCTTGAATTACTCCCCATGACTCGTCATGTGGTTTGAAGCACCTGAATCCACATACCATACATTATCTTTTTGTGCTGTATTAACATTTTCAGACATGGCATTCACGACATGCTGCATAACAAACAACCTTTCATTATCCTCATTATTTGTGCTTGAGGATGCATAGTTGTTTTGCTGCACTTTCCCATTCTGCATGTCAGCCTGCTTCTTATAATATTCTGCCTGCACATGTCCAGGCTTACCACAATAATAGCATTCACGTGCATCATTATATTGCCTTTGCCAATTTCCACGGCCTCTTTTGACTCCCCCTGCCTCTGAATTTGCCTCTTCCACCTGCGTGTTGTTGTTGTTGTTGATTTTGGGACTGTTGTTGTTGTTGTTGTTGCTGCTGGCCATAATTATGATTACCTGTTCGGCCACCTCCTTGACCGCGTCCACGGCCTCCTCTACCTCGTCCTCTTCCTGAACTCGTGTAGAAGGCCTGTTGCTCTGAACTGTTTTTGCTTTGTGAAGACTGTTGGTCTTCACCCAAGCTCTTCTCTTTGATAATCAGCATAGACACCAAATCTGTAAAGTTGGGAATGTTGTCCCGAGTCTGAATAGACGTCTTGAACGCCTTGTATTGTGGCCCGAGACCACGTAGACAGACTTCCACCTTGTCATCATCATCTACTGACACACCAATAGATGCAAGGGATTCCACAATACCCTTTATCTTCAGCGCATAGTCATTCATCACAGACATGCTCTTTTTCTCCACAGTATGAAGTTCATTCTTCAACTATATCTTACGTGCCTTGGTATTTATTTCATAGAGCTTTACCAAGGTGTCCCACGCCTCCTTGGGGGACTTGGCATCCTGAATGTGCCCAATCATGGTGTCCTGTATACTAATGGATAGCCAATACATAACCTTCTTGGCTCCTTGGTTCCAGTCTTTAAACTCTTTCACATCTGCAGCAGTCGGATTTATATCCGGTATCTCCGGTGCCTCTTCATGCTCACCTTCTATGTAGTCCCAATAGCCTTTTCCCATCAGAAAATTCGTCAACCTAAACCTCCAAGCATGGAAGTTATTCTTATCCAGCTTCTCAGCCACAATCTGTGTTATGCCATCATTAGACATCTTGCCAAACACACAATTTTACCAGAAACTGCACTCTGGTTTTTTCTGCACAAATGCTGTATTTTCTGCAGCGGTACTGTAGTACTCTCAAATGTCACAACCAGTGACTTCAATGTGCATACATACACCCAATGGCAACTGTAGACCTCTTTGCAGCACCCATAGTGTCTGCACAGTCAATCTGTCGTCGTGCAGTTCTTAAAATAGAGTTCTGCAGAGAATCGATGACTTACCCGCAGTGCTCGAAATCGCCTACTTTCTGAAAAACGGAGGTCCAGACGCGCCCGAAACGCGTTTTTGGCCCGAAAATCTCAGTTCGATAAGACTATATTGTTTCCCAATAGCTTTACTCCTGCAAAGAAAGCTCCTCAATCAGAGATCGTTGCCGGTGCCTCCCGTAGAGCTCCTGACAAGGGTGTAGTCACCAACACAAATAGGGAAGAGTAGTTGAAGCTCTTACCCTCGTACCGCTTCCTGTGGTTCTCTTGCTTGCAGCTCAACCCTTAGCACGAACCAGGCTCTGATACCATGAAAAGATGCAGGGGGGAAGAGAGCTTGAGCTCTTGCAAGCACACACACACACTCACAAAACCCTAATAGAGAACACACAAGGTGAGAGGCTGAAATCTTCTTCTTCTCTACTCAACACTCAACACACCATATACAAGATAAGAGTACACACAATATGAAAGGTACTCAACCAATACATACACGGGTTCTCTATAGTGTGAACTCGACTAAATGAGCTGGCGCTATAACTATGCCAGTCTCTAGAATGGCTGTCACACAGCCTGTCATCCCACTGGCCGCATATCTCCCATGATCTCACCAACCATGCTAGTGGTGTAAGTGTGGAGCCTATCCCCCAGGCGGGTCATCAGTGGTGGCAACCGCCTCACTAGACGAGCTCGATATCTCAACACAGCGTGCATACAAAATGCCAGTCCCTGAAGCCCTAGAACTTAAGGAATATTTAAGACAACTCTTAGAACAGGGATTCGTCAGACCTAGTGTCTCACGATGGAGTGCGCCCGTTCTCTGTCAAAAGAAGAAAGATGGAACGTTGAGACTATGTAGTATTGACTATAGAGGACTGAATCAATTAACAATTAAGAATAAGTATCCTATTCCTAGGATTGATGAGGGGAAATTTTTTTTGCGAGCTTTTTTTGCCGAGCTTTTTGGAGCAATGAACAAGTAGTACGAGCTTTGTAAAGGACCAAGAACTTACATATAAATAACAAGCTTTGAAAGATCAACAATGTAAATTTCAATCTTTTAAAGATATACTCCATATAAATATTAATTTCAAAGTCATTTGATCCACATCATACTTATTGATATAAGTATATATATTCATATACCTACCTAAATTCATACACCTCATACATATACACATACAACATATACATATACATATATACATACAAGAGCTACCTACATACTAACATATATACATACATACATACATATATACACAAGCTACCTACATACTAACATATATACATACATACCTACATACTAACTTACTTAAATATAAAAAATAATCTTTTAAAGATAAAAAATGTATATACCTATCTTTAAAGTTCCGAACCATAAAAATCTTGGGGTATGCCCACATGGTAGCGTCATAGAAGTATCCCCACAATGACAAAGCCGTAAAAGTATGCTTGTGTAGAAGTATTGCCACAATGAACCTGACGAGATACGTGTAGATAGTATTGGAGCTTTATACTAAGTTTAGAAAAGCTTCTAAAAGCATACGTTTTTGAACATGATAAGTGCTTGGGCACACACAATTATTCTATACAAAGCCGGCCACATCTATGTTACTTAAAAGTCAACCACATTTGTACTTAAAAGAAAAGCCGGCATATTGGGAAACTAGAGTTGAGTTACTCAAGACTATACAGGATAAGAGCAAAGCTTATGAAGGTCATTGATGAAGACTCCCTCAGACTCCCTCAGTGTTTGGCCACACGAACTGATTTTTCAAGCTATCTTAGATTCTATGTAATCCTAACCAACCCGCCCTTTGTGGCAATTTATAAAATCTATCCTCACGTCTTGAGTGAGTATAGAAGCTTTGTAATTTCTCTTTTAATTTCAAAAGCTCTTTTGGTATTAAAAAAAAAACCGGCCTCGTTAGGGAGCTAAGAGGACCAGCTCAGGCCCCCGGCAGAGCCGGGGGCAGGTTTGCGCTAACGTGATTCCTATGCAGATTCTGACGCTGGGAGGGTGGGGGGATGGGGGGCTGGGAGGCACAGTCCGGGCCCCCGGTAGAGCCGGGGGCACGTGTGCACTAGCGCAGACCTGGTGAGGAGGACGACGCTTGGAGTCACACAGTGCAGGGGCCATTGAAGCTTCCTACTTCCGCTAATTAGGCTTTACAATTTCTACAACCACCAACTCCTTTGAAATGATAGAGCAGCAGTTTCTACATTCCCACATGCGACTTCTGCGTTTTCCTTTCTAAGCAACAATCAAATCTAGAGCCTGCTTGCTCTGCCCGACTCGGTCCAGCTGTTCCACATAGGAGAGCAAAACGTGTATGACGTCAAGTATGGAAACCGAACGGTACCTTAACAATTAGTAATTAGAGCATTGTCATGTTATTGTGTTCTGGAGAAAGAAAATTTCTTGAGTCCATCGTCTTCTTCAAAGTAATTACTAGGATTCGTATATTACATCGCCCAATTGTCTTCTCTGTGATTCCACAACAAGAGCCACTTTTAATGCTATTATGCTCATATTTTCTTTTGTTATGGCGACGATAAACAAAGCAAAACCACCTTCTTTATGAATCTCGCTACAAGAGCCACTTGGTTTCTCCCTTCCCAGGGCTGCCGCTCCTATAACAAAAGCTAGCCAGGCACAGTGCATGTACTAAGGTTCAAGAAGGCAGGTTGTCGCTGCTATATATAGAAGCCAGCATAGCCATTGGCGGCTTGACTTGCACAGTTAGCGAAGTCACGCTTCTGAACGCAAGAGGGCACACGGGATTATGAAGGAGCACACCATTAGCACAAAATTCATGACTGGGAGGCACAGTCTGAGCCCCGACGAGCAGAGCCAGGGGGGCAGGTCTGCGCTAGGGCTACGCCTCCCAGCCCCCCAAGGGACACCCCCATCCCCCCCTCCCACCAGTGTCAAAAAGTTATGTGCAACAAAAATATAGTACGTCAAAGCCTATGCAGTGTTTGTGAGCGTCCTTAGTATGGAGAGAGTTTTTTGCTTTCAGTTGATGTATATGGCTGCGCTGATGACCTGCTCTATAATATGCTCATGTGTGGTGATAAAGTGCTTGATAACGTGCTTGTAAGCATACGATGATGGCGGTCATGAATTTTGTCCTAATGGTGTGCTCCTTCATAATCCCGTGTGCCCTATTGCGTTCAGAAGCCTGACTTCGCTGACTCCATCCTGCTTTCTACTATAACCTCACTCCCGTCCATTTTTCTCTTTTGTTTCATGCCCATCCACCCACTCCCATCCATTTTTTGCTTTTGTTTGAGCCGTCTCCTGTGCTACAACCAAAGGCCTCCCATCCGTGCCAAAATCGGCCGCACTTCACGACCCACCCCACTACTACACTCACCCACGTTCATCGATATACCCTACCCCATCCAAGTCCTCTTCTATATGTCGGCCGGGAGCTGCTCGCATAGTTGGCAATATGACAAGTGACAATATTTAGCCTTTGTCTCTCATTCCTGGCAATATGACAAGTGACAATATTTAGCCTTTGTCTCTGATTCCTGCACATTCACAGCAATCTGGTTTTGACATTCACAGCAATCTGGTTCGACAATGAAGATGGGTAAATAGCTAGTGGTTTAGCGCAATAGGAGGATGATGTGCATGGGGAGGCCAAGCTAAGGGGTGCACATGTAGAGTCCGAGATCGAGGAAGATGGGATGGGAGACAATGACTATGAGGAGCTATTATTTGGCATACACAAAACAATCGTCCTTAAGGGCTTTGTAGACAGAGGTGGGTCGGAAAGGCCAAAACAATCGTCCTTAAGGGCTTTGTAGACGGAGGTGGGTCAGAAAGGCTCCTGCGCGAAAGTGGAAGCTACCACAATGAAGACATGGTCCTTGCTACTGTTGAGAGCCCAAATATCATCACGGCCACTTATCGTCCATCTCAGAAGCATTTCAGAGATGAGCTATGGTAAGGAGGCATGTAAGATTGAGAGAGGTTCTATTTGTTTTGCCATATAGAAGTATAGAAGGCACCCTGTAACTACTCTTTTTCCTGACCTATGGTAAGCAGGTATGTAAGATGGAGAGAGGTTCTATTTGTTTTTACATATAGAAGGCACCATGTAACTACTCTTTTTCTTGACCAGCATTTGCTCACTTTGCTGAAGCCGGCACTTCTATACAGCATGCGTAAAGCACCACAGACGCTGAAGTGGCCCCTCAAATGTGCATTGTGGTCGGACAATGTACATAATGTTGTAATCCATATACATATAAGATATATAGTAAATTATTGAGATTCGTGAGATGAGAAATAGATGTATCCCATGCACAAGAACATTTTGACAAATTTTATACATATAACACATATGATAAATTATTAAGATATATGCGAAATCTCTTTATCCCTTTGCAGAAGACAAATTCCCACCATTATTTCCCCATTTACAAACTATGGCAATGTCATAAGCTTCCGCACAGGGCGGCACTGCATTACCTAGCTAGGTGTTGTTGGGGGACTAGGGATTGCTGGGATCGCTGTGTTATTCCAACATTTCAGACTATGGCAACATCAATCATGAGCTGCAGCAAGGGAGAGAGCGCATGCCTAGGTTGGTGCCTAGCTAGGTGTGGTTGGTGTGTGACGGGCGAGTGACGGGCGAGTGCTAGCCGGGGGGTGGGGGTGGCACTCCCTTGGCCCCAACCGTACCTAGCTAGGCATTCGCTCCCTCCCTCTGCCCCAACCACACGTACCTAGGCATCCGTTCCCTCCTGAGTACAAGCGCATGAAGTTGAAGTTGGAACCCTATAGTGAAAAAACATGTAAAAAGGGCTCCTTACTTTCTCATACTTTAAAACTTTTTGTGATAGAAGCTTATGATGTTGGGTAGTGAGCATCAAAGAGAAAAACAAGGGCTCTTTACACATCAAGGAAAATGCACAAATTTCCATCTAGCTTCCACTATTCTATACATAGTAAATTTTGCATTCTCAAAGAGCAGATGGCCAATCGAAAGAATGAGGGGGGAGGCTGTCATAAACTAATTCACGACTTGTCCTGGAATACAAAGGAGAGAAAGAGCTATGTGTCATAAGCTAAAATCATGACTTGTCCTGTAATAATAAGGAGAGGCTCTACCGAGGGCCCTGATCTGCCCCTCCCAACTCCCCAGGGGGCCGCCATAGACTGGCCATGGCTAGGGGCATTCAAGCCTAAGAACCCACACAGAGTTTGCAAAACAAGAAGACAGCTAGTCCAAAACGCTGCTCAGAACAGGGTTGTATCGTGCCTCAAAAAAAAGGCCAAGAGCCTCAAAGGGCAGAGTCGGGGACAGGTTTGTGCTCTGTCGGGGGCCTGGATATGTATGTATGTATGTATGTATGTATGCATGTATGCATGTATGTATGTATGCATGTATGTATGTATGCATGTATGTATGTATGTATGTATGTATATATGTATGTATGTGAATGTATTTATTTCTCTTTCATCATAAACACTTACTGTATAAAAGCTCACCAAAATGTATCATTTTTCTTACAAGCTCGCATAAGACTATCTTATCTCCAAAAAGCTCGCCAAAGAAAGCTCGCAAAAAATTCAAACCCGATTGATGAACTTCTGGATCGGTTAAGTGGGACCCATATGTTCACAAAGATAGATCTCAAATTTGGGTACTACCAGATAGGAATCAAGGAGCAAGACATCCCAAAGATAGCATTCAATCTCTCTATGGGCATTATGAGTTCACAATCATGCCATTTGAATTGACTAATGCCCCGACGACATCCAATCATCTTATGCAAGATATTCTCAGAGAATACTTGGATGATTTTGTTCTTGTCTTCTTTGATGATATCTTGGTATACTCAAAGAATGCTGCAGACCATGAAGATCATGTGCGCAAGGTCCTGGAAATCCTAAGGAAACACCAACTCTTTGCAAAGAAGAGCAAATGTTCTTTCTTTGTTGACTAGGTGGAATACTTGGGATTCATAGCATCAAAGGATGGGATTTCTCCTGACCCCGCAAAGATCCAAGCAGTCGTAGAATGGCCAGAACCCAAGTCAGTAAAGGAAGTCAGAGGATTCATAGGGTTAACCAGATGGTATAGGATCTTTATACCTAGGTATGCTCAGATAGCATCCCCCTTAACTAACCTTCTCAAGAAAAGTACACTTTTTCAGTGGATTGCAATGTGTCAGAGTGCCTTTGACAAGCTAAAGACAGCCTTAGGAACCAACCCTATCCTTAAATTTCTAGATTTTACCAAACCCTTTGAGGTACCCTTTGAGGTATTTACTGATGCTTATGGGTTTGCCTTAGGCGGTGCTTTGATGCAAGAAGGTCATGCAGTGGCCTATGGATCCAGAAAACTCACAACACATGAGAGAAATTATGTTGACCATGACTTGCAGTTACTCTCAGTAGTGTATGCTCTGAAGTTGTGGAGACATTATCTTTTGGGACAAAGGTTCACCTTGATGCAGATCATCAAAGTCTGAAGTGGATCTTCACCCAGATCTTCACCCAAAGGGATCTCAACATGCGTCAAAGGAGATGGATGCATCAAAGGAGATGAATGCAAACCTTGCAAGAATTTGATTTTAAAATAAAGTATTGGTCGGGGAAAGAAAATGTGGTTGCACAGATGCACTCAGCATAAACGCCTTCTTGCTTGCACTAACACTGGTGTCAAATCCATTGATCAATGAAGCAAAGGAGAAAATCTTGCAGGACAAATTCTTTGCCCCTATTGCTACCCTTCTGATGCAGGAAAGCGAGACTCCTCAGGAAATGAGTCGAGTTCTTGGATACAAACTGGATGAAGGATGCATGTATTATAATAATCGACTATGTATCCCCAATGATGAGGGAATAAAGGGAAGAATTCTGAGAGAAGCCCATGATAGCCTAATAGCTGGACATCCAGGGTTTATAAAAACCTATATGTCTGTGAAGAAAAGCTTCTTCTGGCCAAGACTCAAAAAGGATATACTTGATCATGTACGAAAATGCTTGATGTGCCAAAGGGTCAAGGCAGCGAGAGTCAAGATGCCAGGGAAACTACAGCCTCTAGACATTCCACAGATGAAGTGGGAATGCATCAATATGGACTTTGTCACTAGATTACCTTCAGTGCAGTCAGGTTACAACTCCATTTTTATGGTAATTGACAGGCTAACCAAAGTTGCCCATCTGATTCTAGCGAAAGAAACATACTTTGCAATGGATGTTGCCAGAGTTTTCCTTAAGGAGATCTTCAGATTGCATGGTTTACCCCCAGGAGGATAGTAAGTGACAGAGATCCCAAATGCACATCACAATTCTAGACTGCGTTCTTTGAAGCAGTAGAAACTTTCTTGGATCTTAGCACAGCCTATCACCCTGAAACAGATGGCCAGACGGAAAGGGTGAATCAGGTAATAGAAGATATCCTTCGTTCATGCTGCAGGCAGGAACCCAAGAAGTGGTTAAAGTCATCTGCATATGGTCGAATTTGCTTACAATGCTTCTTATCATCGAAGCATTGGGATGAGTCCTTTCAAAGCTTTGTATGGACAAGATTACCTTACACCGTTGACTTGGTCTGACCCATTGATCAGAGTCAAAATATCCAAACAAATGCTTGATGACATGGACCAGCAGATGCAATCAATCCGTAAAGATATAAAGGCAACCCAAGATAGACAAAAGCATTATGCAGATAAAAAGAGGTCAGAGAGAGTTTGAAGAGTCAAATATGGTCTTCATTCAAGTACGACCAAAAAGAAGTTCCTTATCCTTAGGGAAGTACAAGAAGCTCTCTCCTAGATATTGTGGGCCATATGCTGTTACAAAGAAAGTGGGCGATCTAGCCTACAAACTTCTTCTGCCTCCCCATCTCAAGGTACATGATGTATTCCATGTCAGCTTGCTTAAGAAGTATGTACCTAGCCCGAGTCACATGCTTGATGATGAACAATTGATCTCCCCGACTCAAGGCCAGACGGTACTCCAACCTGAGGAAATCCTTGACGTTCGAGAAGATTCTTAGGAGCTGAGTCATCAGAGAATTCTTAATAAAGTGGAAGTTCTTCCCTCTAGAAGACGCCACCTGGGAGAAAGGAGAAGAGTTGGCGAAGGATTACCCCCACTTTGCGAGATGAGGACATCTCGCGTTTTTCAAGTGGTTGAGGATGTAAGAATCCTCCTCAATCGCCTTGAATAACAAATAAGCCTCTACTTCAATCCTTTGTAATCATTCTATGTTTCTGAATACAAGAAAATATTATTTTTCCTTGTTTGGCCTAGTGAGATAAAAATATTATTTTTCCTTGTTTGGCCTGGTGAGATAAAAATTTCTAGAGAGTGGTAAATCAATATTGGGATGTTTTTGGATAAATAAATTCTACAAATATCAAAAAAATATTTCCTTGAAATAGAAAATCAAAATAGATTTTCTAAGGTGCAATTGGAATTAATTAAAAATGATTTAGAAGACCTTAGCCTAAGGGTTAAGATTTTCTGAAAATTTTGGATTAAGGTTCCTATGGACCAATAAGATTAATCCAAGTATTGGGATAAGATAAATCCAAAGAATAAAAGAAAATACCTAAAAATGAGTAAATTCCCACATAAGATGAAGAGTTGACTAAGTACTAGATTTATTAGTTAAAAATTGTGAAGTATTAATAAAAAAAAGAGATATTTTGGAGTAATCATTCATTTTTGACACATTGGTAAAGAGAAGGGGGCCCTTCAAGGAGGTGCCTATTTCACATGTGTGGATGAGTTTTAAACTCAAAAATAATAGGATATTTTTATCTCTCCTCTCTCCTAGATCAAACCAAATCAAAAAGGGAGCCAAACTGAAGTTGAAAAATTCTAGAAATCATTTGGACTCAATTAGTGGCCTCCTCCCCTATAAATAGACTCTCATTCTTTTGTATTCTCATCTGTGAACTAAACTATGTCAGTATTACTCTAAGATAAACTTATTTTCTATTATCCTCTAAAACTCTCTACAAATTGAAGAGACTGGAGCTTCTCTCTCTCTCTCTCTCTTCAATCTTCCTTGGAGACTTCATCTCAACATACCAAACCAATTGATTGGTTGGGGGCCTCTACTTTGATCAAAGAATCAAGCAATCTAGGAGGTAAAATGTGGCTTATGGTCTTTTTTCTCTAATCTCCAAATGTTTCTCTCTTCTCAACCCCTCTCAAGCTTAAGAAGCATTCAATTGAATGGCTTTTGATTACAATTGAAGTTCTTTAATGAATTGTAGTGATAAAACACATAAATTTCCATTTATGCATAAATTATAATGTTTTTAAACATTTCTCTCTCTCCCCCAAAGAATGGTCATTCCTATAACCTAATCTATATTCAAATGAAGCTTCTCATGAAGCAATTCTCTAATCTAAAAGTAGCTTCTATGCTTGTCAAATTAGAGGCCAAATAAGCAACTTTTTAATGCTTTTATGCTATTTAATTTATGAAAAAATTAAGAATCAAGTCCATAATTGGATATTGATCCAATTAATGGTTGTTCTAATCATAGGGATATTACTAAACTTTATGCTTTCAAATTATTGATAATTATCAGTAAAAGCACAACGGAGCTATGGCCAAATTTCTGAGAAATTAACACATAAATCATTTTCATTCATAATATGAAAAGAGGACTTCCCACCATATTCCAGGATTAATCATCCCGGATTAATTGAGAGGAAGTCCCACCATATTGGAATTCATATATTTAAAATTATAATGAGAATTATTCAATCAATGTGGGATGATTAATCCTAGAATATGGTAGGAAGTCCTCTTTTCATATTATGAATGAAAACGATTTATGTGTTAATTTTTCAGAAATTTTGCCATAGCTCCGTTGTGCTATTACTGATAATTCTCAATAATTTGAAAGCATAAAGTTTATTAATATCCCTATGATTAGAACAACCATTAATTGGATCAATATCCAATTATGGACTTGATTCTTAATTTTTTCATAAATTAAATAGCATAAAAGCATTAAAAAGCCACTTATTTGGCCTCTAATTTGACAAGCATAGAAATTAATTTTAGCTAGAGAATTGCTTCATGAGAAGCTTCATTTGAATATAGAATAGGTCATAGGAATGACCATTCTTTGGGGGGGAGAGAGAAATGTTTAAAAACATTATAATTTAAGCATAAATGGAAATTTATGTGTTTTATCTCACTACAATTCATTAAAAAACTCCAATTGTATTTAAAAGCCATTAAATTGAATGCTTCTCAATCTTGAGAGGGGTTGAGAAGAGAGAAACATTTCGAGATTAGAGAAAAAAGACCATAAGCCACATTTTACCTCCTAGATTGGTTAATTCTTTGATCAAAGTAGAGGCCCCCAACCAATCAATTGTTTTGGTATGTTGATGAAGTCTCCAAGGAAGATTGAAGAGAGAGAGAAAGAGAAGCTCCAATCTCTTCAATTTGTAGAGGGTTTTTAGAGGATAATAGAAAATAAGCTTATCTTAGAGTAATACCGGCATAGTTTAGCTCACATATGAGAATACAAAAGAATGAGGGTTTATTTATAGGTGAGGGAAACCGCTAACTGAGTCCAATTGAGTTCTAGAAGAAATCTATTTTGATTTTCTATTTTAGGGAAAAAAATTTGATATTTGTAGAATTTATTTATCCCAAAATATCCCAATATTAATTTACCACTCTCTAAAAATTTTTATCTAACTAGGCCAAACAAGGAAAAATAATATTTTCCTGTATTCATAAACATAGAATGATTACAAGGGATTGAAATAGAGGCTTATTTGTTATTCAGGCTGAGGAGGAATCTTACAAGGGTTGGGCTTTCTTCCTTCAATTGATCCTTTTTCAACACCTTCTATAATTTCTAGCCTGGTAGTAGTAAAGATTTCATCCAAACAACCAACCATCTGTGGATAGTAGGCACATGTCGATGTTTCTGCACTCACAATGCATTTCTACAAATATAAATGAAAAAAAAAAGTAGGCAATAAGAATATCCAAATTCTTACTTATCTATAAAATTTCAATAAGCTAGAAAACATAAGAAATAATTATTTACATCCCAAACTGAGCAAGATGCATGCCCCTTTACAAATCTAGGTATCGGCCTTGAGGGTTTATGATAAAAATCCCATTGGGCCCTCAAGTGCTTGAGTATATCAATGTAGGCTTGTTGTTTAGACGTTGTTTGGGCCTCTAAATTTTTCATCCTTGAGATAGCCACACAGTCTTTTGGGGGTGCATCAACGACAATCTAGGCTTTTCAAACCGCATAAATATTCCTCAAATAAATCATGTTTCCATGTAATTGAGTCCTTAACATGACCTTCGCTACATAGATGGAATGTTTCCCATCTATGATCCAATAATCATAATCTTGGAGCTTTTCAATTACCACCTCTTCTTTGTTCATTGCATTTCCAATCTTCTTTATCGGCATCAAATATGCACAAGACCTAGGGTTATTTGCATGCTCAACATACCATTTCACACATAGTTTGACTTTGTCTTTTTCCAATTAATGACATAAATAATGTTCGGGAGCTTGCACACATTTCATTATTGGGATTTCATACTCTATGTACAACCCAAGTGGAAATTATTTTTCAATACTTGTCCATAACCCCCAGATCTAAATCCTTTAACTTTTTAGAATACTTTGACAACTTCTTTGAACTTGATGCAGCATCGTGGGGCTTTGGCACTATCTTTCCCAATACTTGTATAATAACATCTTGTAACTTGTCAACAATGATATTATAGACATACTATCGACATCCAACTTTCATTCTCTAGAGAACATAGTGTCCTCTTGGTTTGCTACCATGTGATCTTTGACATATGCTCGAGGAGAAAGTTGATAACATAATGCACCTGATACCTCAACATCAATACATTCAATTTTCGGATGCAAGTCAAAAAGTGACACAAAAACAACCATTATTCTCCCTTTATCTTTGAAAGACTCGTTGTCATCTGGAAACTAAAGGAAAAGATGCATCTTGTGAATTTTTTGACCATGGAGATTGTAGAAGTCCATGTACCACTTCTTTAGCTCACCACTCTCCATGTCAACATTTGATGGAAAAGCAATTTTCCTCTTTGGAGCCATACGTGTATATGAAACGAGTTAAAATAAAAATAAGTAAATCATATAAAAAATAATCATACCTACATCCAAATGAAAACCTTCCATAATGTGCTTTGAAACCATCCATAGCATGCTTGAGAATTTTGTTATATTTTAATATTCTAAAGCACATGTAGAGATTGGCCCAAGGACAATTCTATAATTTACCAACAGTTGATATAAGGGAGTGGAAAATGCCACTAGGGCTATTCTAAAGCACATTGTGCTTTGCAAGAATGGCCCAAGGTCCATTCTACCATGCAATCTTAAGAAAATGGCCCTAGGGAACATAAGATAATCTAGAGTGACCCTTAGACCATACTACCAGACACATGCGGGAATATAGATTGGCCCTAGGGCCAAGCTACTAATAATAAATCTAGCTACCACACATTAGGAAATCTAGCTTGGCCCAAGCGCCAAGAAAAAATCTAGACTCTCTTGCAAGGGTCACTATTGCCATGCACATGCAGAGATGGGCCCAAGGGCCATCCTACCGTGTAATCTTGAGATAATGGTACTAGGAAACATAAGAGAATCTAGCTTGGACCTAGGTCCAAGCTACCATGAATAAATCAACATTATCTTTGCTCGTAGTATGGCCCTAGGGCCAATCTACCAGCAAAGATAGTGTTTCTCTTATGGCATCTTGGCACTAGGGCCAAGCTACTAGCTCTCTAAAATTCTGGGCACGGAATCACCTGCCTCTATAGCTGTCCCTCCAATAGCCTTGGAAACACTAACACCAACGGGGGCACCACCAGCCACCGGCTGGAACACTTCTCACACAATTCACCACACCACCCACACCAAAAAGACAACAAAAATAGGGATACTAGTAACCAACACGAAACACCACACAGAGATACCTCAAAACTTTGTACTCCACAAGATAATCAAAGACCGCATACTTATCCACGATAATACAAAAATTCCTCCACAAATCAGCCGGCTTCACTCGGCTTCCTTCACTCCAAAGAAACTTCCTTCCAATTGCTTCCTCTCTCGGCTTCAGCACCTCGTGCTTTCTCTCTCCACTCGCTTGCTCCAAAACAGCCCACTCAAACAAGCTTTTTCCATGACCATTCAAATTCCTTTAAAAATATATTTTTTGACAGAAAATTAAAAAATCCATTAAAATTAAAAATTTTCATTGGATTTGAGAATTGTCGGGCGGAATTGGAAATTTCGTGAACGATGGGATTCTCAGGGAAAATTAGAAAATTTCTAGAAATTATTTTTAGAAATTCTAAAAATTGGTATTTTTTTAAAATATCAATGGTATTTTGGCAAATTAAATTGCTAAAAATTTTCTGAAAAAATATAGGTTTGGAATGCCATAAGATAGGTTTAGTGGAATTCGAAATTATTATATTTTGAGGCCCTAGAAAATTAGAGAAAATTTAGAAAAAATCATGATAATTCTTTTTCTCGAGAATTTAATATTTTCAAGGGTTATTTAATATTGAAGTACGTTTTCTCGTGCTGACATTAGATAGATGCGGGTTATTTGCATATTATTAATACGATTATACCTCGTATTAATGGATATTTATGTTTGGATTAATTCTAAACGATGTATTCATGATTTTTTACCATTGTTTAGCCATTCTTTTTGGACATGTTCCTTAATTTCTTTTGATGGCTATAATTTACGTTCAAAGTGTGTTTCACCTTTGACACTTTTCCATGATAATCTATTTTGGCACTTATTAAAGTGTGCTTTGTGCTTATTTTCTTAAGCCTCTATCATGGGTCAGTTGATCGGTCTGTTTTGGTGGATTTTATTGGATGTTTTCCAAGTTTTATATGGACTCATCAGGTTCTGCCTAGATCACTTATGTCTAGGGTTTTCTTATTGAGTGCTACACACATGTGTTTCACTTTCTTACTTTGGAGTTTTATTTGAACAACACAACGTTCATATACTCCGGATTGATGAGTTGGCCACCAATTTTAATGCTTCTTTTGGCATGATTTATGTCCATTAGATGGTATGCATTGTTTTTTATGATCAACTATGGTTTTTATGGATTTGAGGAGCTTCTATGCTTTTATCCATGGTTTTATAAGGATCTTTTGATCTTTTCAATAATTACATGTGCTTTGAAGGTAGCATTTGCCTTCGTTTTTTGCACGTAATTTTGGAGTATATTTTTTACTCTTATACATATTCCAACTCGGATACCTAGTTGCTTATATATCTAGGTGAGTTATTTTTCTACCCTAACTTTATTGTGTTTTGGGTAGTTATCATTAGAAAGGCGCCAATAATTCAATTTCTTTTCTAATGATGTACTCGGAAGGAGTTATTCCTTGATGTAGTCTCAAGTATATAGAGACAGGTTTAGTATGTGAAAGTCTGGATAAGGCCATCTTATTCCTTTTATACAGGATTTTATTCATATTTTCCTTGACGGCATACTAGGGAGTTTCAAATTGTTAAGGTATGTATGGGTGGTATCATGGTGGAATGGGACGCTAGGATCCCTCACATATATTATCTTATGGGATAATTTGGACTCAAGATTATTGCTTTGCTTACATCACTTAGCATGTTGACCTCAACATTCAAAGACAATCTTATTTTCTACATTCACTAGAAGTTATATTGTGGGCATTCTTTAGATAAACTTCTTTTATCTATAGCCTGCATGTTTTGATGAGAAAAATCTCGTCAGCATTTTCACTTGTTGTGTTCGGATAAGGAAATTTGGATTCTTTCTTTGTTGGCATTTCTTTCTCTAGTTCCATACTTTAGGTGATTTACACAATCAACCTGATAGGTTTACGGATGGACATATGTGACTCATCGAGACGTTGATGACTCTATGCTGATATGGGTAACTCGAGATGTCGATTATTCCATATGCAGATGTGGGTATGTCGGAGCGCCGATGAATCCCTGGTTTCTGCTGTTATAATGCCATGTTTTCCTACTTTATTCCGAATGGTTTACAATGAGGAAGTTACTTTGAATGTGAATTGTTCTGATCATGTCTGATGGGCAAACTGAGTGTATGAATCAGATTATAGTGTGTATGCTTCGTGCATATGTCTCTAGAAAATCATCATATTGGAAAAAATATCTTCCAATGATGGAATTTGCTTATAACAGTTTTAAATTTATGGCTATTATTTTTTAGTCCGTGCATACTTATGCATGGGTATTAACCTAGGGCACCTATTGATGTCGGTCTTAAGGACATCGAGCTTGATGCATCAAGGGATTTCTTGTGAGATATGCAGGAAATTCTGACCGAAGCTCGGGATTCTATCAGGAGTGCTCATGATAGGGCATGGTTTTATACTGATAGGGGACGCTCATCTCGGTCTTTTGAACCAAGAGCATTTGTTTATTTTAATGTTCCTAAAGATTTTCAGACTTTGTCAATGGAAAAATGCTCGAATTTATCTCCTAGATATTGTTGTCCATTTTCGAGTTATACATCGGATTGGCACGGTTGCGTAAGAACTAAAACTACCTCCAATTGTTAGAGTTCATCCAGTCCTTCATATCAATTGATTGAAAGGGAAACTAGGAGGTGAGGATAACAGAGTTACTCCTCAAGAACTCGTTGAAGTCAAAGATTTATCCTATGTTCCACATGAACCTGATATGGTACATGAATTCAAGGAAAGGAAACTTTGTAGTTAACTAATCCTTGAGGTTAAAATTAGGTGGAAAGATAGGGAAATTGACTATTTGACTTGGAAGTCGGTTGAGATTGTTCAGCGCAGTTCTCCTTCTTTTCATTGCAAGAGTGCAATGTTTTGAGAGAGGGGAAGTATGTTATATGTACATTATGTGTGCTATGTTATATACACATTATGTGTGCATATACTAGGAGGCTAACCCACATTAGGCTTGTGAGCATGGGAGCATGGGAACAAGCTCTAGTGGAGCATGGGTTAGGACTAACCTTAAGGGTTAAGGTTAGGGTCAGGCATCCAAGGGTCACACATGGAAAATGAAGAGTCAAGAGTCACTTGAGGGCCCTCCTATATAATAGGGGCATGGGACACACTCAAGGGGGCTTGGAGGTTTGGGCTCCATGAAGCCAAGGCAATGTTATGCTCTCTTGTGTAGAGGTTCATATCTACTCTTCTACTATTTCACACTATAGCTACATGCTATTGGATTGGAGTTATACCTCTTGATGGTATGGGACATCAAGGTAGAGGTATGATGTATTTCATTATTATTCATGTGTGCATCCCTTGGGCTTGGGGATGGTTGGGTGGTTGAGTTTATGCCTGATTAATGCATGTTTATGCATAACAATTATCTAGAGAAATCTTAGGGTTTTAACATCCACCGCATCCTCATACGATTTGGGATTCTTTAATTCAACCTTCCAGCGAATGCCTCCCTTCAATCCTGCAATAAAACGATCCTTCTTCATCATGTCCAGAGGTACTTGATCTTCCCCCAAAGCCCTGCACAAAGTCTCCCACAACAAAGAGAATTTCTTCACATAATCATCAATTGGCTCCAATTTGCCCTGTGTCAACCCTTGTACTTCATGCCAAACTCTATCTCGATCCTCAATCTTCTTGAACCTGTTCAAAAGTGCAGTCTTCAATCCATCCTCAGTCATTGGAATGCGTGGCTCAGCATCCTTAACGACTCTTCAAAAGTTCTGGACCATGCCCTCGCATCTCCCTTCAAACATATATTCAGCAACCGCAATACCTATGCCGGCTCATTGATGTGATTGCTTATGCATGCAACCTCCATTCTTTCAAGAAAATCTACTACATCTTCAATAGGACCACCAAAAAACTCTGGATACGACATCATTTTTATCCCCAAGCTTCACCTTCAAAACAAAGAAAAAAACTGGAAACACCTTCCTTCAACTGAAGCAAAATACCTGAGCTCTCCTCAGTGGGGGCACCAGAAAGCTATCAAAAATTCCAGACACGAAATCACCTGCCTCTATAGCTGTCCCTCCAACAGCCTTGGAAACACTAACACCGATGGGGACACCACCAGCCACCACCGGTTGGAACACTTCTCACACAATTCACCACACCACCCACACCAGAAAGATAGCAAAATTAGGGGTACCAGTAACCAACACGAAACACCACACAGAGATACCTCAAAACTCTGTACTCCATAAGATAATCAAAGACCGCATACTTATCCACCCCACGATAATACAAAAATTCCTCCACAAAGCAGCCGGCTTCACTCCACTTCCTTCACTCCAAAAAAACTTCCTTCCAAAAGCTTCCTCTCTCGGCTTCAACACCTCGTGCTTTCTCTCTCCACTCGCTTGCTCCAAACAGCCTGCTCAAACAAGCTTTTTCCACACCAAAAAAGCTTCTTCACCTCACCAAAAGCTCCACCACAGCTCACACCGCATCAGCCGCGTCTCTCTGGGCAATGAGTGCAGCCTACCTTTTCTCAGTCAGCTCTGCTCTGTTAACAAGAAGCATCCCCTGCTATACAAGGTGGCAACTCTGACCTCGTCTTCTCTTTTGTGGTGATCCTGCCATGACCGGTGACGAAAACAAGGCCAGTCTCACTCCCAAAAAATCTCCCCTTTTGGACCTACGACTGCGCCAACCACCCTTTTACGCAACACCTTCAGACATAAGCCAATGGAAAGAAAGATAGATGAACAAGTTCAGAGCTTACCAAGTCAGCACGTGGTTCTACACCCATACAAAGATTTTGAAAATTCAAAAAATACATGATTCTGCTGAAATTTTTGCGCCCATCTCCACTCCGAATTTGGACTGGTCATCAAGAGACAAAAGTTAGCTCCTGAGCTCAGGAATATTCTCACATTTTTTGAGAATTTTTGGAGCTAATGGCGGTGAGATATGAAATTTTTATTGGACCCTAGTCTGCCCACTTTTCGACAAGATACACCTAGTCTCTTCTCACCTCCCTTACACATTCATCACCTACACACTTACTCATTCCTTTCTCACTCCATCAAACCTGCAAACTTCATGTCCTCTCTCACCCTTTTCACCTTTGTCCTCTCCTTCCATCTTCATTTGCTCTCATATCTACTCTACACCCATACCTCATCTCCATTTCTCCCCTACCACTCCCATATTACTAAATTATTTTCCCAATCTCAAAAAATACATAAAAATCCAGCATGACTGTATCATATTAACCTCTGCAAATATGGGGTTTTCATCTACAAAAACCCCCATGTTCTTCACCTCAATCAACTTTTGTGGCGTCGAATGCAAGAAGGAGATCGGTGGTTAACTTAAAGATCTACACATGGGAGAGTCCAAGCTTCTTTAAGCTTTCAACCACACAAAGGATCTTTCCAAATCTTTACTCCTCTCACTCAACCTCTCAGCCCTTCTCACCCATTTGTACATTGTACTACTAACCTTTTATAGTGATTTCTAGCTACTAACCACTAAACATATGTAAATAAGCACCCACTCTACTACTTTTTGAGTAGGCATTACTACAAGTTATTTGCTCAAACCTCTACATCACATTCTCCTCTCACCTTCAATAATTCTCTCACTTTGAGCCCACATCCATGAGACTCAAGGGATAAGAAGAGGCCCACTCTCATTTCAAAATAAAAAAACCATAATCTATGATTTCTCATAATAAAATTGATTAGGCTTAATCCTAATTGGGGCTTCTCAAACCTATAAATAGAGCCCCTCCATGCCTTGTGAAGGGGGATTACACACATTGTACACCACTCCCAACTCTAGTGTGTAAGGAGATAGTGAACTTGTGAGCTCTTTCTATACATCAATACCTTTGATTGCATAGAGAAGCTTGAAGCTAGTTATGTAATTGTGAGGGCTTGAGTGATGCCGTATGTCAGGCTAAAATCTGAGAGGGTTTTTTGGTCAGTGTACATATGGTGCGTGTGGTGTGTGAATAAACTTTGCTCTGAATGCCCTGGCAAGTGTACAGGCTGGGTGGTTTGACAGAAAGCTGGAATATGCACGTGTTTTCTTTTCCGAGGAGATGCTGGAGTTTGGAGTTTTTATGGCAACTGTGTGGTGTGCAGATGGTTACTAAGCAAAGCACCGACTGGAAAATTGATGGGTAATCATCGTGTTTAGTAAGTTAATGATGCAGCTGACGAGAATGCAGGCAACTCTCGCATTTTTTGGAAGATTCGGCGCGGTGGTATGATCTGGAAAAGTATAAGGAAAAGGGGCTCTTGTAATAGTAGTGGTGGCCATTACTTGGTGGTTTGGAGGCTTTTAAAAATAAAATAAAATATATATAACTTGGCCAATGAAGATAGGCCACTTGGAATAGTAAGGTGGCGGCCAGCTCGTCAGAACGTGGAGGTGTGGCCGCTTCGAGAAGCTTGTGGAGAGCCTGGCTGCAGAAAGGGGTCGAGGCCTTGCAGAAAAAGGATGCCAGGGGAGAGCCGAGCGGCTGCTGTGTGTGTGAAGTGCCGGCGTCAAAGTAGAAGGGCTGGAGCAGCTGTGCAGGTCTGTAGAGAGGCGCAGCCGACTGGGTAAAAGAAGAGGCGCTGCAGAGATCGCTTCGAGGACCACCTTGTGAAGTGGCCGCCTAGTGCCAAGGTCGCTGGACAGTGAGAGGCGCAGAGAGGACGAGTGGCCTTGCGAAGTGGTTGTAGCAGTAGGTCCGCCTGGTAACTGGAGCAACAAAGAGGAAGTAAAGGCTGGTGACCTGATGAAGTGTTTGTAAAGAAAGGTGAGAAGGCCGCCTGGTTGATGTGCAGCTAAGGTGGAGACAACTGGGTGGGCATGTAAAAAATGAAGAGGGCCGCCGTGTGCCAGACAGGCATTTGGAGACCAACGTGGAACAGTCCACGTGTGAAGGGCTGGAGTGCAGCCATATATGCGAAGAGAACCAAAGTGAACTAGCCGCCGGATAAAGGAAAATACAGAGGCTGGTAGGGGCCTTGTGTGTTGGTTATAAGTGGGCTGGAGTACAGCCGGGTGAACAGAGAAAGAGGCTGTAGGTCTCTTGGGTGATGTCTAGTGTGGGCATCTGATTGAAGCGGCAAGAGAGGGTTGCTGTGAGGAAGGGTACGTGAGATGTGGCTTTGGGCTAGATATCTGTGATGCTGCGGTGAGCAGTGGGTTGTGGTGTTGAGGATTGTGCAAGGCTCTGGGGTTGGTGAGACTGCTGGTCACGACATACAGAGAGTGGGAGCTGCTGAGTGAAGGTTGCTGGTGTGGGCGCCTTCTGGAGAGAGTAGCTGGTCTTGTGTGGGCGGTGATTGCAGGCAGTGCGTGGATGCTGACCAGAGAGGGAGCCTTGGGTTTTTTGTGTGTGTTTGGGATGCAGAAGTGGTGCTGATATGTGGGCTGGAGACAGTGGGGCTCGCCTACGACAATTGGCAGATAGCAGCAGACAGAGAGTAGCCGGGCTACAGAGAAAGTGAAGAAGGGTTGCTGGTGTGGGCGCCCTCTGGAAATTACAGGTACCAAGAAACAGAGGCTTGATCGTCAGACGCAAGGGTGTATTCCCTTGGCAGTAAATCCTGGCCAGAGTCCTGGTCTTTGGTGTATTTGCTGAGTTTGTACAGTGTGTATGGTGCTGTGTATTTTGTGGAAATAATCATCTGTCCTTCATGGTTTTGAGCTGTCTTATGGTGTGGGTGGGTGGCGAATGTTGAGAGAGTGTTCCAGCCGGTGGCTGGTGGTGCCCCGTTCGTGGTAGTTTTTCCAAGTTTGGGAGGTGGAAGAGCTATAGAGGCAGGTATTTCTTTCTTTTTTTCACCTCACCATCCTTCTGGTGCCCCCACTGAGGAGTTGCTCAGGCATTGTGTGACTGAAGAGTGGCTCTTTCTGGTATTGTTTGACTGAGGATAGCTCAGGGATTTCTCTTACGAGGGTGTATGCCCCAGAGTGAGAGATTGAAGGAAGGTGTTTTTGGGTTTTTTGCTTGGGATTGAAGTGAAGTTTTGGGGTCAAGATGATGTCTTACCCAGAGTTTTATGGTGGTCCGAATGAGGATGTGGCAGATTTTTTGGAAAGGATGGAGGTTGCATGTATAAGCAACCATATCAGTGAATAGACACAGGTGTTGCGGCTGTTGAGCATCTGTTTGAAGGGAGATGCAAGGACCTGGTACAGGGCTTATGAGGAGTCATTACGGGATGCTGTTCCACGCATTGAGATGACTGAGGATGGATTGAAGACAGCACTAAGCAACAGGTTCAAGAAGGTGGAAGACCCCGACAAGGTTTGGCATGAGGTGCAAGCTCTGGCACAAGGTGAGTTTGAATCAATAGATGATTATATGAAGAAATTTTCTTTGCTATGGGAGACTCTATGCAGGGCTTTAGGGGAAGATCAGGTGCCGCCTGATATGATGAAGAAGAACAAGTTTGTAGCCGGGCTTAAAAGGAGTATTCGCTGGAAAGTGGAATTGAAGAAGCCCAGGTCTTTTGAGGATGCGGTGGAGATTGCTAAGTCAAAAGATTGGAAACTGCAGCGGATGAATCAGCTGGGGATGATTCCAGTTGTAGCACAGCCGGAGATTCGTAGAGTGGACACCCATGGGTGCAGTGATTGAGAGGATGAAGCCCACTGAAGGTCAAGCTATGCAGGTGGTACCTCAAGCTAGTCCTCGGGGGGTCCACCACTAAGAAATCATATGTATCACGTGCGTTCAAGGGATAATAAAAAACCCCCTCTACCTACATGCTATCAACGAATAAAATTACCCCTCTTTCTTAAGGAACCTACGGGTTTTTTTCAAAAGTGTAATAAAAAACCCCCTCTTGTAGATGTAATCCTGTAGGTTTTGTCAATTAAAAAAACCCTCCTGATGAACTCACGTGCTACACTTACATTTTTTTAGGTGCACCCCCCGGGAGCTAGTCAGGGAGTACCTATGGTTTCTGCAGGTTCTGATGAGGGATTGCGGCAGGATATGAAACAGATGGTTGATCTTATGAAGAATTTGAGCTTAAATTTAATGGGAAGTACAGGTGGTGGACGTGGTAGAGGCCGAGGTAATTATCCTGAGGGGGGGGATGGACAAGCAGGGTATGGACGTGGTCGCGGTAGGGGCCGTCATTTCATTCCTACATGCTGGAATTGTGGTGAGCTTGGTCATCTGAGTACAGATTGTGATAAGCCTCAACGTATGGGTGGTGATATGTACCCACTACCTTCACAGCTACCTGACAGGTCGAATGATTATGGTATTGATATCAGGGATCAAGCAGGTCCGAGTGGAATCACCGTTGAAGAGAAGGGTAAAACTAAGGTGATAGATGTGGTCACCCTTGAGAAGACGAAGGAGGCAGAAGCTGATTTGGTGCCTTTGGGGAAGCGGATGCCACAGGAAAGGGAAAGCAAGGATGCTGCAGGACCCAGCAAGAAGAAAGGTAAAGTGAAAGAAGGAGAAGATGTGAAGGTCAAGCAGAAGAGGAAGCCTCGTAGGAAGTTTCAGGTAACTGATTTTCCACTAGGGGGTGGGCAGGAGAGCTACAGTTTGCAGGAGGATATGGCTGGAAGGAAGGCTAACATTACTTTTGGGCAATTGATAGAGTTAGCTCCCAATTTGAAGCGTCAGTGGAAGAGACTTGTGAACCCGAGAGAGAAGGAGCCTGCTAAAGGGATAGTGACTGTTCTATCTGTCCAGGAATTGCCTGATATATGTCCTGTGGTGAATGTGTGGTACAAAGGGAAGAATCTGGGAGAGGCATACATAGATGGTGGAGCACAGATTTGTGTGATCACATTGGCAGCTGTGGAGAGGCTTGGTCTTAATTTTACTGAAGCGTCTGGATTTCGAATTCGGCTGGCTAATCATCAGAAAGTCAAATGCTTAGGTATGGTTAAGGAATTAGAATTGGAAGCTTTTGATGTGAAGGTGCTTGTGGATTGTCATGTTATGCCTGCAGGAATGGGTGCATTCCCCATCATTTTGGGAAGACCATGGCTGAGAGCAGTGAAGGCTGTGCAGGATTGGAGGAAAGGGGTTATTACTTTGTATGACAGGAGAGGGGATAAGAAACAGTTTAATATGGATAACCAGAAGCCTGTCTCAGTGATGAAGAGGAGAGTGAAGCTGATTCGAGTGATGACACGATCAGCACCACTACTAGTGAGGAAACAGAGGATACTTCATCGAGTGAGGAGGATGCTGAGATGGATGCCGTGGTTATTGATGAAGAAGTGCTTGCTGATGAGGTTGCTGAACAAGAAGAAGCGATACATGAGGAATGCGAGGAGGTTCAAGTGAATCCTGAACAAAGGTATGCATGTGATGTGAAAGAGCTTGCTTTTAAGTCTTTGGATAATGAACCTATGTGGGATGAGTGGGAAATAGACAGTCTACAGGATGATGAACCTGAATTGGAGCTCGATGATGAAATGTGCATTAATATAAAAAAAGCCATGATTAGAATTGAGGCTATGAAGAAAGAGAAACACCAGAAGACTTTGAATGATGCTGCTGCTATGGATGAGTCTATGGATGCTGTAATAGGTGAATTTCTTGGTGGCCTTGATGAAGATGAGGATACAGGAACTGAGGTGGATGCTTTGGCAATGGTGCCTGTGGAAGAGGAGTTTGTTTTGCCTGTGGTAGCTGGTTTTGATGGTGAAGATTCTTATGCTGATGAACAGGAAAGTGTTATGATACAACAGGTTTTTCTTGATGAAGCTTTCATCAGTTTTTACCCTCAGCAGGAGTTGCTGCACTGGTTCTCTGATATTGGTGCTGATCGTATCAGGGATATTGGGATTGAGATGAGACGGGATGGTGTGTATGTCAGGAGCTTTGTCTCGAGAAGCTCTCGTGTTGTGTTATGGGATATGGGATGGAAGATTATGCCTGTGGAGGATGACAGAGTTTCTTGGATCACCTGGAACAGAGATGTGTTGATTACACTGTATGATGCTCAGAGAATTGATGGAGGGAAACGTGGTCATCGGAGGAAAACATGGTTATATGCTTTCTGCTGATCATAAATGATTCAGCAGGCTAGGGGTTGGGCAAAGTATGTCAGGCTAAAATCTGAGAGGGTTTTTTGGTCAGTGTACATATGGTGCGTGTGGTGTGTGAATAAACTTTGCTCTGAATGCCCTGGCAAGTGTACAGGCTGGGTGGTTTGGCAGAAAGCTGGAATATGCACGTGTTTTCTTTTCCGAGGAGATGCTGGAGTTTGGAGTTTTTATGGCAACTGTGTGGTGTGCAGATGGTTACTAAGCAGAGCACCGACTGGAAAATTGATGGGTAATCATCGTGTTTAGTAAGTTAATGATGCAGCTGACGAGAATGCAGGCAACTCTCGCATTTTTTGGAAGATGCGGCGTGGTGGTATGATCTGGAAAAGTATAAGGAAAAGGGGCTCTTGTAATAGTAGTGGTGGCCATTACTTGGTGGTTTGGAGGCTTTTAAAAATAAAATAAAATATATATAACTTGGCCAATGAAGATAGGCCACTTGGAATAGTAAGGTGGCGGCCAGCTCGTCAGAACGTGGAGGTGTGGCCGCTTCGAGAAGCTTGTGGAGAGCCTGGCTGCAGAAAGGGGTCAAGGCCTTGCAGAAAAAGGACGCCAGGGGAGAGCCGAGCGGCTGCTGTGTGTGTGAAGTGCCGGCGTCAAAGTAGAAGGGCTCGAGAAGCCGCCCAGGTCTGTAGAGAGGCGCAGCCGACTGGGTAAAAGAAGAGGCGCTGCAAAGATCGCTTCGAGGACCACCTTGTGAAGTGGCCGCCTAGTGCCAAGGTCGCTGGACAGTGAGAGGCGCAGAGAGGACGAGTGGCCTTGCGAAGTGGCTGTAGCAGTAGGTCCGCCTGGTAACTGGAGCAACAAAGAGGAGGTAAAGGCTGGCGACCTGATGAAGTGTTTGTAAAGAAAGGTGAGAAGGCCGCCTGGTTGATGTGCAGCTAAGGTGGAGACAACTGGGTGGGCATGTAAAAAATGAAGAGGGCCGCCGTGTGCCAGACAGGCGTTTGGAGACCAACGTGGAACAGTCCACGTGTGAAGGGCTGGAGTGTAGCCATATATGCGAAGAGAACCAAAGTGAACTAGCCGCCGGATAAAGGAAAATACAGAGGCTGGTAGGGGCCTTGTGTGTTGGTTATAAGTGGGCTGGAGTACAGCCGGGTGAACAGAGAAAGAAGCTGCAGGTCTCTTGGGTGATGTCTAGTGTGGGCATCTGATTGAAGCGGCAAGAGAGGGCTGCTGTGAGGAAGGGTATGTGAGATGTGGCTTTGGGCTAGATATCTGTGATGCTGCGGTGAGCAGTGGGTTGTGGTGTTGAGGATTGTGCGAGGCTCTGGGGTTGGTGAGACTGCTGGTCACGACATACAGAGAGTGGGAGCTGTTGAGTGAAGGTTGCTGGTGTGGGCGCCTTCTGGAGAGAGTAGCTGGTCTTGTGTGGGCGGTGATTGCAGGCAGTGCGTGGATGCTGACCAGAGAGGGAGCCTTGGGTTTTTTGTGTGTGTTTGGGATGCAGAAGTGGTGCTGATATGTGGGCTGGAGACAGTGGGGCTCGCCTACGACAATTGGCAGATAGCAGCAGACAGAGAGTAGCCGGGCTACAGAGAAAGTGAAGAAGGGTTGCTGGTGTGGGCGCCCTCTGGAAATTACAGGTACCAGGAAACAGAGGCTTGGTCGTCAGACGCAAGGGTGTATTCCCTTGGCAGTAAATCCTGGCCAGAGTCCTGGTCTTTGGTGTATTTGCTGAGTTTGTACAGTGTGTATGGTGCTGTGTGTTTTGTGGAAATAATCATCTGTCCTTCATGGTTTTGAGCTGTCTTATGGTGTGGGTGGGTGGCGAATGTTGAGAGAGTGTTCCAGCCGCGGTGGCTGGTGGTGCCCCGTTCGTGGTAGTTTTTCCAAGTTTGGGAGGTGGAAGAGCTATAGAGGCAGGTATTTCTTTCTTTTTTTCACCTCACACCGTACTCCCTATCGTAATTGTATTTTGCCTTTGTTGCATAAAAAAGATTAGTAGTTTGGGTGCAGTTGTGTACAAAATCTTGGACTCCTATATCTCCAAAGTTGATTTAGCAAAGCGGTCCGATGTTTGATTTAAGGTAAATTCGATCCTTGTATTTTGTGGTGTGATTTTATGCTTGGCGGTTTGAGGGCCTGTTTTTAATTTGTTGCCTTTCAATCCATGGTAAGAGGATTGTATGGTGAGAGGGCTCTCGTAACCTTAAGACCATGTGTATACCGACAACAAAATCAAGCTTATATTGTCTCTCTAAGTTCTTCTCCAAGTTTGGTGTGCATCTATTTGTGTTATGCTAGTCTCCTCCCCACACACAATATCATATGTTATGAGTGTTTGTTGAGGGTGTGTGTGCCTTTTGATTGATGTATATGGTTAGCTTGTATTGATTGGCTACAAGGAAAGATCTTTGGTATCCTAGTTCATACACATAACTAGGTGGTGCCTCTTTTCTTGTTGAGTGTGTGGTTTTGGGGTTCTTATATTTGTGTTGCGTTGTGCCCCAAGCCCATTGAGCAACACGGGAGCCTTGAGGAGTGCTTAGAGGCGGCTCTTCTTGTTGCCTGCCTCGGACTCCCCTAATTTTTGGTGGAGTGCTTAGACATGCTTGAGTTGGTCCTACGAAGAGATGCTTCCACTTGGTTTCAATCTCTACCTGCACATGCACGAGTAGATTAAAAGGGGGTCATACAACTTTTTAGAGACAATTACTTCACTCCTTTGAACACACAAAAGCTATGGCAAGAAATAGTTGCTCATAAGCAAAAGGATCTAGAGGACTACTTGAGTTATAAGCAAGAATTCTTACGTCTTTGGACTCTTTGGTTGCGTAGTCTTCCTAACCCTAGAGATGGTGCAGAATTCTTGAAGAAGGAGAGATTTATTGCAGGGATGTACCCATCACTAAAATTGCAAGTAGAGTCAGGAGAGCCCACAACATTTGATGTTGCTTCGGCTAGGGCTACCAAGAAACTTTGAAAGATGAGGTGTATGCTAGGGGGGCTTTATCTTTGATGATTCAAAGCCTAGGGAAGAGGTATAGTCTTGCACTCGTAGAGAATTACCCGAGGTCACAGTCGAGGTGATAGAAAAGTTAAATGAGTCTTTAAATAACTTGTCTATCCACCTTGCACAAGTTGTGGAACAGAAGGGCCAAGCCAAAGGGTTAAAGAACGAGAGCCACGACCTAGGTGACTCTTACAATGTTGGAATTGCAGAGAGTCAGGGCATGGGATGTATAATTGTCCTTGGCCTCATGGGGAGCTAGGGAAGCCTAACATGAATTATCTAGTGATGAATGCAGGTGAAGGCACTAGTCAACAACAATCGATGATTTTGCAAAGGCCCAATACAACAAGACCACCTCCACGAGGAATGGAAGGAATGCTACCCTTGCCAGACCCAAATGTACATGTGGTGGAGGTAACAAAGGCCAAGGAGGTAGACATTGAAGCAAATGGTATCAAACAAGGGCATGGAAAATAGAAGGAAAAGGAGGGTGTGGCATCACAAAGGGACCATGGATGAAGAAAGAAAGTGAAGGAAAACAAGGAAGTCAAGAGGAGATGACATCGTATAAACCTCTCCAAGATTTCCCCCTTGGACATGGTATGGCTCCATACAAGCTTTTGGAAGACATGAGAGGTAAGGGTCCTGATATCTCATGGCCTCAATTTCTAGCCTTATGTCTACAAGTTAGGAGAGAATTAACAAAGGCCGTGAGCACTAGGATAAAAACAAAAGAGAATGTGCCTGTTGTAAAAATTTCACAAGCCGATATGGATGAGGACATTACACCTATATTAGATTGCTACATCAAGGGAAGGCTAGTTAAGAAGGGTCTAGTAGATGGGGGTGCACAAATTTGCATCATGACAGAGGACCTTATGCAAAGACTAGGCATGCATATTCATGAAACACATGAAATTAATGTGAAAATGGCAAACAATAGCAAAGCAAAGTGTCTTGGGATTTGTAAGAATGTTTCTATGGAAGTTTTTGGCATTAAGAAGGTTGTTGATTTTTATGTTATGTCTACCAAGGGAAGTGGTTATCGATTTATCCTAGGTAGACCATGGCTAATGAGAATGCAAGCTTTGCAGGATTGGGAAAATGGAAAGTTAATTTGCAGGAATGAAAATCGTAAGAAGATTATCTTTGACATGAAGGAGCAACGACGAGAGGAGATAAATGAAGAATCTTCTGAAGGTGAAACAAAGGAGGATTGGACCGGATGACACCTCAGAGGAAGAAAGCGGCAGTATCACTACGGAAGAGGAGTCTTCCATTGAAGTCATGGGGGTAAGATTCAGAGCAAAATACAAAGAGACACCCTATCAAGGTTTGGAGGAGGTAGGCTCTCAAGAAGACCACATTGTGCATGATGAAGAAATGTTTGATGCTATGCTCTCAAAAAAGACAAAGAGACACCCTATCAAGGTTTGGAGGAGGTAGGCTCTCAAGAAGACCAAATTGTGCATGATGAAGAAATGTTTGATGCTATGCTCTCAAAAAAGCTTACATCGAAGGAAGGAGAGGAGTTTAAATGTGTACTAAGGATTTCCTAAGTTTTTTGCTAAAGATTACACAAATGTGCATGGCGTAGAGGCCATTCAACACAAGATTGAGCTAAAGCTAGAAGCCAAACCTAAGGCACAAAAGCTACGAAGACTAGGAGTCATCAAGGAGCAAGCACTACTCAAAGAGGTGAGGAAGCTTCTAGCAACGGGATTCATATATCTTGTAGAAAATTTAGAATGGGTCTCTCCCGTCGTGGTCACTCCCAAGAGGAACGGCAAATGGAGGGTGTGCGTGGACTATCGTCCACTCAACGAGGCGACAAAAAGGGACCACTTTGCTCTCCCATTTCAAGATGAGATCCTAAATGAGGTAGCAGGTCATGAGAAGTATACGATTTGTGATGGCTACTCTGGTTACTTTCAAATTGGGATTGCATTTGGAGGATTAATTGAAAATAACTTTCATCACTCCTTGGGATTGTTATGCTTTCAGAGTCATGCCATTTGGTTTGACCAATGCTCCAGCAACATTTCAATGTTTCATGAACATGGTGTTTCAAGCATTCTTTGGGAAATTCATTAGAGTGTTCATAGATGATTTTTGCATCTATAGCTCTAAGTCATTGCATGTGCAGAGGGTGGAAGAAGGCTTGAAGAAACTCTACGACATGGGGGGCCAACTCAATCCCGACAAATGTCATATCGGTGAGGATGAAGTAATCTTGCTTGGTCATAAGGTTTCTTCCAAATGCATTGAGGTGGATCCTACAAAGGCAAAGGGTCTTATCAATCTACCATCTCCAAAGAGTCTCAAGGAGGCCATCTCATTCATTTAAAAGGTGAAGTACATGTCACACTTCATTCACTTAGCCTCAGAGTTACTTCACCCCTTGTAAAAATTGACTGAACAAGTAGAGTTTGCATAATGAGCTTGAGGAGTACTTTTGTAACATTAAAGTCATTTTGTCAAAGCTACCAACACTCATGCCTCCTTGTTGGGAGTACACTTTCTTCGTTAGCTCTAGTGTTGGAAAGGAAATACTGGGTACAGTTTTGTTGCAGCAAGATCCCCACAGTACTAGGATGCGGCCCATCTACTTTGTTAGTAGGGTCATGAATGTCTTGGAGAAAGCCTACACGGAAGCGGAACTCATGATGCTTGCTCTCATCTTTGTGGTGAGAAAATTTAGATCCTACTTGTTACTAAAACCTTTTGTAATTCTCATTGTAGAAAATTTGTTTCCTTGGGTGTCGTCTCAAATGACTCTCAGCGCTAGAATCACAAAGTGGGTTATGGATATAAGGTCCCTCCCAAGCCATGTATGTATGTGTCTCTTTTAATATAGAATTCAATAAGGAAAGAGAGTGTAATTAGAGAAGAGTGACAACAAGGCTAGAAACATTAGGAAAGTGTTGGAATAAAAATATTAGCTCCAAAAATCCTAAAAGAAATAAGAACATAAGAATAGTTCTATTAAGAGATAAGTATCCCCAAAAATAGAATTTTGAATTTAGGTGATAAGAGGTCATATTTAGAGTACTTCTACACATTTAGAGTCCATGCATACTAAAAATATGGAAAAACAACGCGTTTCTAAAGATGGCGCGTTTGTGGCTATATATAAACGTTTTTGCCTATTCTGCCCGCGATGGCTCTTGTAGACCAGATGTCTTCCCATTCTTTTGACTGGCTATATGACCATATTCAGAGGTTTTTATTAGAGAGTTATGGCCGAAACAATTTGCTGTTTCTGTCAGGGTCTCTACACAGAGAAAACTGTGAGAAGGCAGCAAGTAGCCTCAAGGTAATCCTAGAGATTGAGATGTATATATCCCTTCATTCTTATCTAATATCTTAGAAAAGAAGCTTAGATTGCTATGGTCTTTCGGGAGAAGAAACCAAAAACTCCATAGCTTTTCTTTTAGAGAAAGAATAGTATGCCGTAGTCCTGTAAGAGAAGGCTATTTTGCCATAGACCTTAGAAAGAGAGAAGAGTCACAGTACGAGTAAGAGGAGATAAAGCTTGAGGATAATTAGATGATTTCAATCGTAAGACAAGGTATTAGAAGACTCCATTCTCTTATGTCAAGTTCTAAAGCTCTTGTTAACGAGCAAAGGCAATGATAAACGAAAAATTTCTATAAGGTATATACATATTTTGTTTTTCAATTATATATCATTCTTAGGGGTTGAGATATGGCCCCGGCTTCTCTATTAGTTGTTAATAGTGATCTATTTGATTGATTTACTATTTAAAGTTTGTATTCTTTTAAGCAATAGCATATGCCTTAATAAAGAATGTCTTATCGCAATCTCAAGTTGAAATGCTAAAATCTTTGTGAAAAGGATTGTTTTTTTAAAGAAGGCGACGTGGATCCTAGTCCTATGGTTTAGTGAGTAAATGGATTGTTATCTTGGTTAAATTAAGGTACGAGTATAACTTCTCCCTGCCTTGACACTGCCCCGTTCTTGTGCTTGTGTAGCCGGACGGCGGAGATGTTAGTAAGGCCCGGAGTTGGCCCATGGTATCCCTCATACCATTGGGAGAATGAGGTTTGCCGATTAAGGCGAGTGATTGTGATGCTGCCTAGTTCTGAGGGCCCAGGCTAGTGCGGTGAATTAGCCCACCCTAGTGCACAGACATCCCTCTGAGGGGTGGGAGTATCGAGCGATGGAGCCTGAGAGGGCAACATGCCGGCTTGAGTTCTCGTCGCCAGCGACGACCGACAATGAGGTGTATGGTCTCGTAGGGTTTTGCCTAGCATGTAGAGGCTGGAAGGCCGAATTCTAGATCATCGGCGGTATAAAGGAAAAGAATAAGAGAGCCGGTTTGGCTTGTATGGAATTGATTCATGTATAAACTTTTTTTATAAATCTTGTCTTTGGCATTATTGTATTGTGTAAAAAGGCTGTTTTAACAAACCTTGTGAAAAGGGCCTTAATTAAGGAACATGCTTATTTATGTCAAACAGTGTGGTAGGATTCATTAGAAAATAAATTAACGCGTGAGTAGGGTGGAAAGTGGGAGGATGGAATGCCCCAACGACACCATCCTACGGACGGGTGGACCCGATTAGTCGGGTAGCTTTCCAACAGATTAAGTGAAAGCCCTACGCTAGATAAATAGGTTCTTGGGTAACTCTATTCTAGAAGACTAGGCCAGCGGTTGTGCCTTGCATGGATGAGGAAAAAAGCGTTGCCTCTAGAAATCAAGTCTTGTAGTTGCCCAATATATGATCAATTACCCTATGGGTGATTTGATTTTTAGAAGACCACGTTCCCTCTTGGGGGATAGAACTAGGTCTTACCTATGAATCGTATCCTTGAATCTCTATATGGTCAAGGTGTCGATGAGTAGGAAATTTTCTCTAAGATAAGACTTAGTGGACTATCTTAAGTGTTTTCCCTATTTTTGGAAGGGAGGAACCTTACGATGGAATTGCAAGAATTCCAATACTCTTTCAAGGTAGAAGATAGTGTGCATGCACAATTGGCAGGGATTCTCACTTATAGAGTGCATGAAAAGGAGATTAAGGTGCCTGAAGTAAAGACCCTACCATTGTCACCACCCAAAACTATACCTAATGCATTCACCTTGTTCTTTGATGGAGATTTTAGAAAAGCCACAAGTAAAGCAGGGGGAGGGCTGGTGCTGCTCAACCCAAGTGGAGAGGTGGTTATGAAGGAGAAGGACAACTTGCAAAGTTCTACTAGCAGCAAGCAGAGTACGACATACTACTTCATGGCTTCTTGAAGGTGTGCATCAATCAAGGGATACAACATCTCCTCGTAAAAGGGGATGCACTTCTTATTGTAAGGCAAATTTTAGGCATTTGGGCATGCAAGAATGAAAGATTAAGGCAAAAGTTTCATGCTATCCGTAGGTTGTTTAATCAATTTGAGGAGGTAAAATTGTATCATATTCCTAGGAAACAAAATGAGGATGCTGATCTACTTGCACAACAAGCTGTTGCATGTGTTAAGAAGGAAAAACAAGTAGTCTTGGGCTGCAGCGGCTATTAACCAACCACGGTACCAAAGAATGGAGACACTGGCTCCCATAGTGAGCTACATCTTAGAAGGTGAATTCCCACAAGACTTCACAAGGACACAAAAGAAGAGGCTCATGAAGAGGGCAAGTTCTTTCTTGTTCTTAGAAGGTGCCCTCTACCAAAAAGGAAAAGATCAAGTGTGCAGAAGAGTACCAACAACCAAGGAGATTCCAGCCATTTTAGAAGGTTTGCATGAAGAAGCATGTGGTGGCCATTTTGCTCAAGAACTAAAGATTTTGCTTGCTGGGTATGTTTGGCCAAGCTTACATGTGGATGTCCAACATTGGTGTAGGAGCTATCATAACTGCCAAGTCAATGGTAATAAGAGGTTGCTACATGGTCCACGCCAATTAGTCATTGAGTGGTCCATTTGAAAAATGGGGCATTGATGCTATGGGTCCACTACCTAGAACTAAAAATGGAAAATTGTACATCTTAGTGGCCATAGACTACATGACTAGGTGGGTGGATGCTCAAAGTGTGGCAAGGGTGAATGAAAAGACTGTAAGCAAATTTGTTTACACTCATATATGTTGCATATTTGGCACACCCTTGGAGATTTTTTCTGACAATGGTCCAGGTTTTAGAAAAGGTTTGCTCACCAAAGTTTGTGAAGAGCTTCATATTTCACATCGTCATAGCACACCCTACTATCCCCAATCAAATGGGTTAGTAGAGAAGGCTAATGGTGTCATTGCAGGAATCATAAGGAAGATGGTGAAGAACAAGGCAAAGCTTTGGGACGAGTTCCTTGATGGAGCACTATGGGCATACCGGACTACCTACCAAGAAGCAACGGGGTTTACGCCCTTTCACTTGGTTTATGGTCAAGAAGCATTGCAGCCTATTGAGCTCAACATTCCAACAATGCGGCTACATGGAAAAGGTGGACTAGGAGATCAAGATGCATGGGTGGATCGACTTCTCACTTTAGTTGAGCTAGAGTGGAAAAGAGAAGCTGCATACGAGTGTTATAGAAGAAAAGCCATGTAAGCAGCGGAGAAGTTCAATGCAACTTTAAAAGATAAGGGCATCAAAGAAGAAGATCTTGTGCTAAGGTATGACAATCGACTTGATAACCGGTTTGATGCCAAGTTTGAAACTAGATGGCAGGGACCATACATTGTCAAGAAGGTTTTCAACTCTAGCTATTATCAGCTCATGGATTTAGATGGCAAAGAACATTCTCAAGCCATACTTGAGTCGCATTCTATCGACAGACTTACAAAAGCAACCACTAAAAGGAGATAAAAGGGCATGTAAGTTCAGTTGTTTGAGTGATGTCTGTGGTGCAAAACACGAGGAACATAAGAAAGATGGACAAGAGAACTACATTACACCACTTTCTGTAGAAGGCCTACTTTATGATGGTACATGAATATACCATCATCTAGGGGGAGGGCTAAATGATAGCCGTTTTTTCGACTAATCACATTACCATAGGGAGCTACCTCGGCCAAGGAAAATCACATAAGCTCTTTGTCATAAATACCTTTTCACTGTAAATAGGCGTGTGTGCGTTAGGGACTTTACCCATATCTTCTATATATTTTTATATTATTAAAAAAAAAGTTTTTGCTAGCTACTTATCAAAAATAAATTAAATTATTATGGCCCATTTTGTGTAAATATTTCATTTCATATAAGGGCCTAAATATGGGGGTCTCTATTTTCTCTAATTATGTAAATACTTCATTAGGTGTGTGTATTACAAAACCTAAGTATTTTTTTTATTTTTTATTTTTTTTCTTCATAATACTTTTGGACCATCATTATACATATGCTTCAACTTCACCATGCATAAGTAAATCCTATGCCCTCACATTTCTACCCACACCGTGTAGAAAGCCTAAATAAATAAATAATCTACTACCTAAATCACTTTTTCCCTTAGACTATTTCATCTTTTATTCTCTCATCTACCCTAAAATAATGAGGGTCTCCCTCCCTTTTGACTTCCGTAGTATAGTATTTTTTTTCATATATCAATTATTTTTGTATATTTTATTTTAGTATTTTTATTCACAATTAGATCTTTTTGTTTATTTTATTTTCCTATCATAATAACCATATTAGCATGATATGTTGACTAGTTAAAGTACTAGCGTGTTTTTTTCTTATTATGTAAATCCTTCTATAAAGTGGAAAAAATCTCCTCCATGCAAGTGTCCACATACACTTGAGTCTCTAAGGTCAGGATATGATGTATTGGGGGCTCACTCTTAGAGCTATCAAGAGATTCCACCCATGGGGACCCACACAAAGATTTTAAAAATTCAAAAAATACATGATTCTGCTGAAATTTTTGCGCCCACTTCCACTCCGAATTTGGACTGGTCATCAAGAGACAAAAGTTAGCTCCTGAGCTCAATAATATTCTCACATTTTTTGAGAACTATTGGAGCTAATGGCGGTGAGATATGAATTTTTTATTGGACCCCAGTCTGCCCACTTTTCGACAAGGTACACCTAGTCTCTTCTCACCTCCCTTACACATTCATCACCTACACACTTACTCATTCCTTTCTCACTCAATCAAACCTGCAAACTTCATGTCCTCTCTCACCCTCTTCACCTTTGCCCTCTCCTTCCATCTCCATTTGCTCTCATATCTACTCTACACCCATACCTCATCTCCATTTCTCTCCGTACCACTCCCATATTACTAAATTATTTTTCCAATCTCAAAAAATACATAAAAATCCAACATGACTAGATCATAATAACCTCTGCAAATATGGGGTTTTCATCTATAAAAACCCCCATGTTCTTCACCTCAATCAACTTTTGTGGCATCGAATGCAATCGGCGATTAACTTAAAGATCTACACATGGGTGAGTCCAAGCTTCTTTGACCTTTCAACCACACAAAGGATCTTTCCAAATCTTTACTCCTCTCACTCAACCTCTCAGCCCTTCTCACCCATTTGTACATTGTACTACTAACCTTTTATAGTAATTACTAACTACTAACAACTAAACATATGTAAATAAGCACCCACTCTACTACTTTTTGAGTAGGCATTACTACAAGTTATTTGCTCAAACCTCTACATCACACTCTCCACTCACCTTCAATAATTCTCTCACTTTGAGCCCACATCCATGAGACTCAAGGGATTAGAAGAGGCTCACTCTCATTTCAAAATAAAAAACCCATAATCTATGATTTCTCATAATAAAATTGATTAGGCTTAATCCTAATTGGGGCTTCTCAAACCTATAAATAGAGCCCCTCCATTCCTTGTGAAGGGGGATTACACACATTGGACACCACTCCCAACTCTAGTGTGTAAGGAGATAGTGAACTTGTGAGCTCTCTCTATACATCAATACCTTTGATTGCATAGAGAAGCTTGAAGCTAGCTATGTCATTGTGTGAGGGCTTAAGTGATGCCATACTCCCTATCATAACTGTATCTTGCCTTTGTTGCATAAATAAGCTTAGTAGTTTGGGTGCAATTGTGTACAAAATCTTGGACTCTTACATCTCCAAAGTTGATTTAGCAAAGCGGTCCGATGTTTGATTTAAGGTAAATTCGATCCTTGTATTTTGTGGTGTGATTTTATGCTTGGCGGCTTGAGGGCTTGTTTTTGATTTGTTGCCTTTCAATCCATGGTAAGAGGGTTGTATGGTGAGAGGGCTCGCGTAACCTTAAGACCATGTGTATACCGACAAACAAAATCAAACTTATATTGTCTCTCTAAGTTCTTCTATTGTCTCCAAGTTTGGTGTGCATCTATTTGTGTTATGCTAGTCTCCTCCACACACAATATCATATGTTATGAGTGTTTGTGAGGGTGTGTGTGCCTTTTGATTAATGTATATGGTTAGCTTGTATTGATTGGCTATAAGGAAAGATCTTTGGTGTCCTAGTTCACACACATAACTAGGTGGTGCTCCTTTTCTTGTTGAGTGTGTGGTTTTGGGGGTTCTTATGTTTGTGTTGCGTTGTGCCCCAAGCCCATTGAGCAACACAGGGGGAGCCTTGAGGAGTGCTTAGAGCCGCTCTTCTTGTTGCCTGCCCCGGACTGCCCCACTAGCTTGGCCCCTATTAACAAATCTACATCATCGTTTGCTAGCAGCTTGTCGTTCGCGGGTTGGCCTTCCATGGTGAAGGCAACTGGGGGTGATGCTTGCCTACACAAAACTTGTAAAAATAACATTTAATTTTAATTTTATCTGAATTTGAAAAATATAGAAACAAGTACTTGACCAAGATTTCAATTCAGATCTCGGGAGAGAAGATCATCCCTTTTTAATGTACTCTTAATTGGTGCAAACAACAGGTACAAGTGGGGCAACCAACCGATATAAATGTGGCAGCATGGTAATCAATTGAAAAATCACCATTCCGATGGCCTTCCATGGTGAAGGCAACGGGGGTTGATACTTGCCTACACAAAACATAGGTCATTGAAGTACTCTACGAGAACATCTTCAATCAGCAGCCTCCTAGAGATAGAGAGCAAGGCTGTCCTATTCCACCTTACAGATAGGATCCAATTCTCACATATAGACCTACACACCCACTCTGGAACGGGTGCTTGGGAACACATAACTCAACACAATTCTGTGCCTTCCTTATCTCCTTCAGAATGTAGAAGTTCTATGAGAATCTCCTTGTTCTGGCCTGCTTAAGAATATGAATAGGTTTTCCTTCCCTTCGCTTCTTCTGAGAGGCAGCCTTTGCTACCAATCCAGGCCCCTTACCCTATCTCCTTCAGTGGCCTTTGTTCTCACCACCATGATCTACCAATCAGCCATTGTCCCTGTTCCTAGGTGCAATGATTATTCCTAAGAGTTATGAGAAGATTATTTTGATAGAGAAGTCTACTGCCTTAGAAATTTTTGGATGCTACTATGGTTATGCCGGCAACCGAAGGGGTTACTTTCATACATATGCTACAGTAGCATTGTCTCTAGGCATAGAGAACCCAGAGGAACTAGAAGAGTATGGTAAACACCGTTTTCTAAGGTATAAACGAAAGCTAGATTCACGAAAATTGCCAAAGTCATTAGAATGGAAAGATACATTGTAAAAGACTTATGTGTTACATCTATCTGTCCAATGATGATTAATAAAAATCTTTTGTTCTCTCCATTTGTTTTGTGCTTCTATGGCATCTGAGTTTTTAAATGCTTCGGAATGCTTCAATCTCTTCCTTTCCATATGTCTGAGTGTCTGCATCAGTTTGGATGACCTCAAGGTTTCTTTTTTATGTAGTTGTTGTAGTATCCTTCTATAGAACCATTGGAACACTTCTTGTAGGCTGTTTGCCTTACTTTTTCCACCACCATGTTGTGTGTGCCTGAAATATGCATTTTGGGCCATATAGTGTGATTTATCAAGTCCTTGTGTGTTGCAAATGCTAGGATTGTTGATAAAGTAATGCATGTGGTTGTAGAGAATATGATGCATAAGAAAACATACAGTATCGATGGCTAGGATACAAGAGTAAGCTAGAAACATACCATATAGTGTGTAATGTTGGTGTCAGTCCAAGCAGCTCTGAATGCTTTTTTGAATGCTTGTTACAAGTTGTCTTGAAAGCTCTTTTTGTCTTGCTGGGAGTAGTTGACTTTCTCACACATTTGGAATAGAGTATCAATTGAATGCCAAACATTTGCTTTGACATTCCTTCAAGCACCTTCATGGTCTTTCACTGCATTATGAAGCTTTTTCCACTATTGGTATTCGATTCGACTTGTGTAGGTTGTTGTATATTGCTTTCCTAACTTTGTAAGTTTGTGTTGCTGATTATTCATTGGCTTGGAAAGAAATCTTCTTGCCTTAACACCTCCAATGGTGGAGGGCTTCATTGGAATTTCCTTTTCATTTGATGACTTTATGTCCTTCAGAATCTGGACATTACCTCCATGTAGTCTAATTTCTTATAGCACCTTCTCCAATGCACTGATGGCTTCTTTCCTCTCTGCTACATTCTTGATCTTCCAAGCAAAACCAATGTAGAGATATACCAGTTTCTCTATGATACAACATTGAAAAGAGGAATCTCAAACACTCGTTTAAAGTTCTCATCCAAAATTTGTCTGTTAGGTGGTCGTCTCCATCACTTAGAGTCCATCACCCTTGCGGAGTCCATGCAGTAAAGGCATGGAGACTTTGCATTGGCCCCTTTGCTGCAATTAAATAAGCACTTGAGAGTCTTCAAATCACCCGCAAGATGCCATTGGAGTTGAAATTCTTCCCTTTTCTCTACATGGAGCATCGTGTTTGCATTCATCTGTTCTTTGATGAGATTAGGGATATGTGTCTGATGAAATACCCAAAACAAGGATTCATGGTCCTCTTTCTTGACCTCAAATGAAGCTAGCCACTAGATGTTCATCTCGGTTTGCACACTAAAATACTTTGGATCATCCCTACTGCAATTACAAAGAGCCCTATTCATAAGTGTTATTGTGACCCTTTTCGTCTTTTTCTCCTTGATAATCTCGCACTCATCAAGTTTGATGACAAACTGAAGTACACCTCTTACCTCCTCAAATGTAATATCATAGAACTCCACCATTCTCTTTTTCAAGAGCTCCAATTCCATGAATATATTGTTGTGTTCATTGTAGAATATGCTGCCACCTTCTCCCTTAAACTCTCCTACAATGTGGTATGAGTGACTAACATAGTGAAGTTATTCTGTGTTTAATTCCTCCCTATGTCTCCAAACTTTTGTAGGTGTTGGAAGTAGCTTTTCTTTAATGCATTTGGCCTCAAGGAGGGATGAGACTGAATTGTAGATGGCACTATAACCCTTATGACTCACTCCACTTGAATCCATGGCGTATTGAATATCGCACAGGGCTGAAACTGTATTGTTGGTTACAAATTCATCCACTATATCTCGTTGAACCACCTTGAACTTCTTCTCTTTTATCGTTTCTCTTACCATTCTTGATGTCCACGAATAATTTTAGTTGCTTTGCTGGATTGAGATTGGGATTAATATTCTCTTTGTCTTAGGATATGTATGACAACCCTACAAATACAGCACTACTCATTACTAACATAGAGAACATGTAAACCCCAAAGAAGCCCAGCAAATAAAATAATATTAATTGCTAACACAAAAGACATGTGAATGGGAATTCATTCAGTGCAATCTTACCTTATGGCTTGGATTCTCTTCTTCAGTTTGCCCCAAATACCGAGCCTCAAGTTCTTGACGTTTTTAAGCTTTCTTTTCCGTATGCACCGTCCAATGATTGTGCACCGTTCTTGTCTCCAAGAGGCAGAGTCTGAAACCCTAATTTCATGTCCAACTTGCTCCTTTCTTTCCTTCAAGGCCACCTCCCTCCTCATTTGAAGCTGCTTCTTGCAAGTTCCATGGCTAGCCCCTCTCGGCGAACGCACCAAATGAAATAGCCTTCCAAGCACACAAACAGACAGCAAATCCCGGACTCAAGCATGCAAAATATATGCACTGGGCTCAGCCCATTGCCATAAAAACTGCAAGAAACACTCAAATACACTCAAGAATGGCACACACACTCTCTCTCTCTCTCTCTCTCTAGGAAGCTACAGCCATGCACACACAAAAAGAAACTAGACCTAGGTTATGGCACACAAAAGATAAGCATGGAGATCATCCTCATCTTCTTCTTCGCTCTCTTCCTCCATGGATATGGCGTTGAAGCACAAGAGAGATGGAGGAAACAAGAAAGCATGAGTTTGTGCCAATTGAGAGAGATTGAAAAGAACCGTGAGATTGGTAGATAAAGGTAGAGAGAGGTTGTAACCAACTTCCAACTTCCCAAACCTCCCAAATCACACGACTCCTTTCTCTTTCTTTCTTTATTGAATTTGAAAAGTTTGTTACATAAGCTTTTTGAAACCTTAGGCTCAGCTTTCATTTTTGTGCATACATAGACCATGGCTTTAAACCTTACAAAATAGCTAGAGAGAGAGTTTCCATGCTTTGGCTTTACAAGTGCGGACCCGCTAAATTGCCAAGCATTTACAAAGTTGGACATGCGTACAAATCATACGGCAACAAGTGTATGTCAAGGCTTGGATACAAAATAAACATGGGATAACATCATTCTTATTTGAGAAAAGGTGCATCTTCTTAGCCTATTTGATGTCAAAATTGGAGGCTATCATTCCTCCCACACTTAGCTTGTGAGCTCCCACGAACAAAATATCAATAAAGTTTCTCCCTTTTCACATACTAAATCACTCCTTCAAAAACTCCACAAACTTCATCACACCTCCTCGAACTCCTAACTTACTCTCCTACACTTACTCCATACTCAATCAAACATAGAATGAGGTGAAAAAATCATCAACACATCCCCCACAAAAAACCCACAAACATCCTATGGAAATAATAATAACTCCTAACTTCAAACACCAAAATAATCCCCATCAAAAGATCATAGTTTCATAGCTCTCCCTCACTCAAAATCTGCATAAAAATCTGCCACCCGCATCTACATACCCTTGCTGTGCCAAAAATCTCAAGCTCTTCATAGGAGTTTCATTTAATGCTTATTAAAGAAAGAAAGTAAATTTGGCCCGCTGCAGAGCTGCCGTTCCAGCCTACACGTGTTCCACGGCATTTGTGACCTGTGTTTCAATGTTGTCCAGCATCTCACCTTGTGCCTCCACCAACACAGCCATATCCAAGAAAATCTGATGTAAATTGAGAAGCTTTTTCTCAATGTCTTTTACAGCATCATGCCGCTCCTAGATCTCTGCCAATGTATCTAGTATCTGCCCACGTCCTTGCTCTTGGATAGCCTTATGAAAAATCTGCTCACTGTCCCCTATTTCTATCAAGCGGTCTATGGTCTCTTCATCAAGCTTCTTCCCAGTGACTGTAAAAGCACGCCTTTCAACCACCTCTCTATACTCATCTTGGATCTTCTGCCTTAATGTCTGAAATTCAGCCCCATTAGCTCCTTCAACTTTTTCTTCAATGTTGCTGTCATTGACATACGAATGCGGTCAATGCTTGTACCCTCTCCAGAACCGGGCTTTTTTCTGTTTGCCAGATTCGCACTATCAAGTGCCTCCAGTTTTTCCTTGATGTTCTTTGCCATAATGCTTACTTCATCTACATCAGCCTCCATGCGCTGCTTTAAGGCTTTCATAGCCGCTGCTAATGTAACAGACTTCGACTCCTCATGAGCTCCTTGTAGCTTCTGCAGATTCTTCCTGATCTGTGCCATCAAGCTTTTGATCTCAGCAACCTCTTCAAAAAATTGAAACACTAAGGCTGTTCAAACACCGTTCTTGTCTCCAACAGGCAGAGTCTAAAACCCTAATTTCATGTCCAACTTGCTCCTTTCTTTCCTTCAAGGCCGCCTCCCTCCTCATTTGAAGCTGCTTCTTGCAAGTTCGATGCCTAGCCCCTCCCGGCGAATGCACCAAATGATATAGCCTTCCAACCACACAAACAGACAGCAAATCCCGGACTCAAGCATGCAAAATATATGCACTCGGCTCAGCCCATTGCCATAAAAACTGCAAGAAACACTCAAATACACTCAAGAATGGCACACGCACACTCTCTCTCTCTCTCTCTAGGAAGCTACAGCCATGCACACACAAAAAGAAACTAGACCGAGGTTATGGCACACAAAAGATAAACATGGAGATCATCCTCACCATCTTCTTCTTCACTCTCTTCCTCCATGGATATGGCATTGAAGCACAAGAGAGATGGAGGAAACAAGAAAGCATGAGTTTGTGCCAATTGAGAGAGATTGAAAAGAACCGTGAGATTGGTAGATAAAGGTAGAGAGAGGTTGTAACCAACTTCCAACTTCCCAAACCTCCCAAATCACACGACTCCTTTCTCTTTCTTTCTTTATTGAATTTGAAAAGTTTGTTACATAAGCTTTTTGAAACCTTAGGCTCAGCTTTCATTTTTGTGCATACATAGACCATGGCTTTTAACCTTACAAAATAGCTAGAGAGAGAGTTTCCATGCTTTGGCTTTACAAGTGCGGACCCGCTAAATTGCCAAGCATTTACAAAGTTGGACATGCGTACAAATCATACGGCAACAAGTGTATGTCGAGGCTTGGATACAAAATAAACATAGGATAACATCATTCTTATTTGAGAAAAGGTGCATCTTCTTAGCCTATTTGATGTCAAAATTGGAGGCTATCATTCCTCCCACACTTAGCTTGTGAGCTCCCGCGAACAAAATATCAATAAAGTTTCTCCCTTTTCACATACTAAATCACTCCTTCAAAAACTCCACAAACTTCATCACACCTCCTCAAACTCCTAACTTACTCTCCTACACTTACTCCATACTCAATCAAACATAGAATGAGGTGAAAAAATCATCAACACATCCCCCACAAAAAACCCACAAACATCCTATGGAAATAATAATAACTCCTAACTTCAAACACCAAAATAATCCCCATCAAAAGATCATAGTTTCATAGCTCTCCCTCACTCAAAATCTGCATAAAAATCTGCCACCCGCATCTACATACCCTTGCTGTGCCAAAAATCTCCAGCTCTTCATAGGAGTTTCAATTAATGCTTATTAAAGAAAGAAAGTAAATTTGGCCTGCTGCAGAGCTGCCGTTCCAGCCTACACGTGTTCCATGGCATTTGTGACCTGTGTTTCAATGTTGTCCAGCATCTCACCTTGTGCCTCCACCAACACAGCCATATCCAAGAAAATCTGATGTAATTTGAGAAGCTTTTTCTCAATGTCTTTTACAGCATCATGCCGCTCCTAGATCTCTGCCAATGTATCTAGTATCTGCCCACGTCCTTGCTCTTGGATAGCCTTATGAAAAATCTGCTCACTGTCCCCTATTTCTATCAAGCGGTCTATGGTCTCTTCATCAACAAGCTTCTTCCCAGTGACTGTAAAAGCACGCCTTTCAACCACCTCTCTATACTCATCCTGGATCTTCTGCCTTAATGTCTGAAATTCAGCCATTAGCTCCTTCAGCTTTTTCTTCAATGTTGCTGTCATTGACATACGAATGCGGTCAATGCTTGTACCCTCTCCAGAACCGGGTTTTTTTCTGTTTGCCAGATTCGCACTATCAAGTGCCTCCAGTTTTTCCTTGATGTTCTTTGCCATAATGCTTACTTCATCTACATCAGCCTCCATGCGTTGCTTTAAGGCTCATAGCCACTGATATTGTAACAGACTTCGACTCCTCATGAGCTCCCTGTAGCTTCTGTAGATTCTTCCTGATCTGTGCCATCAAGCTTTTGATCTCAGCAACCTCTTCAAAAAATTGAAACACTAAGGCTGTTCAAACACCGTTCTTGTCTCCAAACAGGCAGAGTTTGAAACCCTAATTTCATGTCCAACTTGCTCCTTTCTTTCCTTCAAGGCCGCCTCCCTCCTCATTTGAAGCTTCTTCTTGCAAGTTCCATGGCTAGCCCCTCCCGGCGAACGCACCAAATGAAATAGCCTTCCAAGCACACAGACAGACAACAAATCCCGGACTCAAGCATGCAAAATATATGCATTGGGCTCAGCCCATTGCCATAAAAACTGCAAGAAACACTCAAATACACTCAAGAATGGCACACACACTCTCTCTCTCTCTCTCTAGGAAGCTACAGCCATGCACACACAAAAAGAAACTAGACCTAGGTTATGGCACACAAAAGATAAACATGGAGATCATCCTCACCATCTTCTTCTTCACTCTCTTCCTCCATGGATATGGCGTTGAAGCACAAGAGAGATGGAGGAAAGAAGAAAGCAAGAGTTTGTGCCAATTGAGAGAGATTGAAAAGAACCGTGAGATTGGTAGATAAAGGTAGAGAGAGGTTGTAACCAACTTCCAACTTCCCAAACCTCCCAAATCACACGACTCCTTTCTCTTTCTTTCTTTATTGAATTTGAAAAGTTTGTTACATAAGATTTTTGAAACCTTAGGCTTAGCTTTCATTTTTGTGCATACATAGACCATGGCTTTTAACCTTACTACGACCCAACAGATCATCAAGACACAACTTCACCATTCTAAACTGAATAAAGAAATTTAATGTCAAAATGGTTTTGTGTAAATTGTTTCCAAGAATTTAATGAAAAAGAACCGATATTTCCAACACTTCCACGTTTCAGTCAATCTGCAACAACAGCATCACTGCATTCAACATTTGGCTAATCTTCACTTCACTCCACTCTTCACTCTCTCTCTCTTTCACACTTCAAAACTCTTTCTTTCTTTCTTCTCTCTCTCTACTCATTATTCTCGTGAACTCTCTTCTTCTTCTTCTTCTTTCTTTCTCTTTCTCCTCCTAAAACACAAACACAAGAATAATGCATACAATCTAATACATTCTCTCACAATCTCATGCTTTTACTTTTAAGTATGCACCATGTCAAAGTGATCAAATCTCTTTCTCTCTCTTTCCTATTTTGCATGTACACACATAGCGTAGCCATATTGCCCTCTCTCTTCTTTCCTTCTTCTTCTACCCACACACAATGTCTCCTCTACTTGCTATGGTTCCCCACCTTCTCTCTTCTCATTTTACCATGAGAGCATGGAAACCTCCCACATGCACACACACGTTTCTTTCTCTCTCTCACAGTCTACCATGGGTGGCCTTCCTAGGTGTATGCTTGCTCTCTTCATGAGCATCCCCTTAGCGGCGGCCTGGCCAAGGGCTGCTATTATGGACCTTGCCTATGTGTGTGCCTGCCTGCTCCAAGACTCATGCATGGCCTTACTCCAAGCCACATGCACAGCCAACCTCGCTTTCAAATGCATAGGCTAGCAATCTGCCAAGCAACCCTCATGCTAATGAGCCGGCCTTGTGAGGCTCACTCACCTTTGGTGGTCAATCCCAGCATTGGCGCATGGCGCACAACCCCAAGCGCACCATGCTTGGCCTACTTGCGTGCAAGGCCAAAGACCTCAAGTGTATCCACACGCTAGGCGGTCTAGCCGCATAAGGCAACCACACCACTACCCTCCACGTGATCTTTGTGCAGGCCTATGCCCACTAGGCGACCAACTCTGTGGCGCATGGCACACAGCCTTGCCGGCGCTCTTCCTTGTGATGCGTAGGCGGCCAACCAACGCTCTTCCTTGTGATGCGTAGGCGGCCAACCAGCCTACTCCATGCGTAAGAGTTCGGCCCTATTGTGTTGCGCTGGCAGCCCAGGCCCTGTGCGTAGGCCTGCCTCATGCGCTCAAGGCATGTTTGCTCTCAACACCCACCATCTCTAGCCATCGCCGCCGTCGACGGAGCCTCCGCCATCTTCTGCCTGCACCTACGCAAGCCCTCATATGCCTCTCTCTCTCTCTTTATGTACAGAATTCACACACACGCATTAATCAGCAAGCAAATAGGCAGGCTTACCTCCTCCTCCTCCTCCTTGTGTTCTTCACATGCCAGCCAGAGAAAGAAGCGCTTCCTCTCTCTCTCTTCTATTTTATTCTCTCAAAAGGTTGGCGGATACCAACGAGTGCTAAAACTACCCACCCCTCCATTTTTTTAATTTGGAATTTCTCATTTGTAACCACATTAAGGTCTCCAAACTTGCATTCCCACCTAACCATCCTCAAAGCTTGAGCTCGAAACTCATCATACTAACCCTCGTTCTCTCCCCTTTCGATCTCTCTCTTCTCTCTACCCACTTACATACAACCTCCTCTTTATGTACAAAATAATATTAATCGTCACCATTCCCATGCAATGTGCTTACACCAATGGACAACATCGACAATCATGATGCATAAAAATACCATGACATTCCACACACATATGCTTTCAAAAACCATGAAAATGCACCTAAAATAACCACAATTGACCCTATGTAAACCCTAAAAATTGCTAAAAATGGCTTCGATTTGTTGAAAGAACGGTAGAGGGGGAGGAGACACACACAGGAGCAAACCCTAATGTATATTGCAAACCCTAACCATAGAGGGAAGCCATCTCCACTCTCACACAAAGCATAATGCACTAATCCATAATCCACACAACACACAATGAGTTGTGTCCACACTCTACTAACCCTAGCTAATGTCCACACCCTATGACCAGCTCGACACGCGGTCATTTATGTCTCACACATGTTCCTACCTAATCTGCCAGCACATAGCATTGCTGGCTCACACTGACATCGAGCTTGAATCTCAACAGCCCCTCTCAAGCTCATGATGTACTACCGATGAAGATGTAGATGAGCTTGGGATATCAAGACTCTCAACACTCCCCCTCAAGCTCATCCCATGTACTCCCAACATAGTCCGGAAGTACTCAAACTTCTCCCTGCTAAGTGGCTTCGTAAAGATATCAGCCACCTGCTCATCAGTCTTCACATACTGAAGATCAACTGAACCATCCAGCACCTTCTCTCTGACAAAGTGATAATGGACCTCTATGTGTTTGGTCCTCGCATGAAACACTGGATTCTTTGCCAACTGTATACTGCTCATGTTGTCACAATGAATGACAACTTTCCCATCAAGAGGCTCACATAAATCTGCCAAGAGACTCTTTAACCATATAGCCTCACAAGTAGCAATGGTGGCTGCACCCCTGTACTCAGCCTCTGTACTGGATAAAGCAACTGTAGGTTGCTTTTTGCTACTCCAACTCACCACGGCACTTCCAAGTGTAAAAGCATATCCACTAGTAGACCTCCTGTCATATGCGCTACTTGCCCAATCAGCATCTGTGTAGCCATGTATGTCCAAGATTTTACCACTCTCATAAAATAAACCATAATGTGCTGTGGTCTTCACATAATGCGTCTCACTGCATCCAAATGTGGTTTCCTGGGGCTCTGCATAAACTCGCTGACTAGTCCCACAGCATAGCTCAAATCTGGGCGTGTGATAGTCATATATATGAGACTACCAACCATCTTCCTGTACATAGAAGGATCATCCAATTCCTCGCCATAATCAGCCCGCAACTTCACATTTTGCTCCAATGGTTTACTCATAGGCTTACACCCTGTCAATCCAATGCATATTGGCACTGTACTAACCAAGTACCTGCATGATCTTTCACCACTTCAATTCCAAGGAAGTATCTCAACTCACCAAGATCTTTCATGTCAAATTGCCCACTCAAAGCTTTCTTGACATGCATCACATCTGCACCATGATCACCTGTGATAATCAAGTCATCCACATAGATGACTAGTAAAACAATCCCATGCTATGTCTTCTTCACATAGAGTGAAGAATCTACTGTAGAAATCTGAAAACCAAGTGAGATAAGATATCTGCTCATCTTATCACTCCGAGCACGAGGTGCTTGCTTTAGACCATACAATGCCTTTTTCAATCTACATACGTGAGTGGGATATCTAGGGTGTACATACCCTTCTGGCTGTGCCATGTACACTTCCTCTTGTAGATCTCCATTGAGAAATGCATTTTTGACATCCATCTGATGCATTTCCCAGCCATTAGCTGCAGCCATAGCAATGACTGCTCTCACTGTGCCCATCTTAGCCACTGGACTAAACATCTCATCATAATCCAATCCTTGGGTCTGTGCATAACCCTTTGCTACCAATCTTGCTTTATGTCTCTCAATAGAACCATTAGATTTGCACTTCACTTTGTAAACCCATTTACATCCAATAACATTCTTGTCCTTTGGTAATGCAACCAAGTCCCATGTGTCATTATGGCCCAATGCGTCCATCTCAACATCCATAGCTTTCTCCCATACATGCTCTTTAATAGCCTATGTATAGCACGTAGGTTTCACATGCTTCACCATAGATGTCATATATGCATAGTGCATAGCAAAATCTCTATATGTCAATCTGTCAACATGATATCTGACTCTCTGGGATCTCCGCAATGCATGCGGGTCACTCTGTACACCTGTAACTCTAGCATGTGGTGGCACATATCTGTCCTGCCTAGCACCAGGTGTGCGTAAAACAGGTATGCCAAGCTCCTCATCCAAACTCTCAGAACTAGATGACTCATAACCTGTGATTCCAATTCCTTCGACTTTCTTCTTGCCTTTATCCATAGCACTACTCCCAGTGCTCACACTCTCATGCCTCAAACGTCCTGACCATGGACGTACATCGCTGCTCTCAGCTTTTGCTCTGCTGGCCCAGACATAGTAGTAGAACTAGAACTTGCTTGTGATGGCAAGTTCACAGGCACATCAGCCTCAAGTGACTCAATGACTCCCTCATCTTTTGCTTTGTACCAACTAGCAATCTCATCAAACACCACATCTCGTGAGATGACCACTTGTCTAGTTTGAGGGCTATAACATTTGTATGCCTTTCGATCCTGTGCATATCCAACAAATACACATTTCTCTGCTTTAGGATCCAACTTCCTTCTTCTTTCATCAGGCACATGTACATAAGCTATGCATCCAAATACTTTAAGATGTCCAATGTCTGGCCTGTAACCTGTAAGCCGCATCTCTGGCGTGCTTCCATGAATGGCTGCTGTAGGTGTTTTGTTCAGAATATACACTGCAGTAGCACATGCTTCTGCCCAGTAGTAATCTGGCATGCTCTTTTCATTGAGCATCGCCCTTGCCACTTCACATATGACTCTATTCTTTCTCTCAGCCACACCATTCTGCTGAGGTGTATACCTGCAAAAGTCAACTGTCTTCTTATTCCATGCTTCCTCAGGAAATGCTCAAAAGCTTTTGAGGTGTATTCACCACCTCCATCTGTCCTCAGACATTTAATCCAACAGCCATATTGCTTTTCTACAAAAGCTTTGAAATCCATGAACTTTTCCAACACTTCACTCTTCTCTTTCAGAAAGTATATCCATGTCATCCTGCTAAAGTCATCAATGAATGTAACATAGTATAGACTGCCTTTGATAGATGGGTTTTGTGCAGGACCCCATACATCACTATGTACTATCTCAAGTGGCCTGTTACTCATATTTCCTTCTCTAGGAAACCTCATCCTTGCCTGCTTCCCAAACTGACAGGCTTCACAAACATGCATATGTCCATCATATTTGAACCTAGGCAATCCATTGACAATGCCTCTTGTTTGCATGTTCTTTAATCTCTGTATATTGACATGTCCAATCCTCTTGTGCCACATATCAATGTCCTGTACCACATTCCTGCTCTTTGAGAACATGGCTGATTTTAGCTCAGGAATTCCAGCATCCAGCTTAAACAACCTACCTTCTTTCTTTCCTTTAGCAATCACTCTACATCCATGTTTGAAGTCCTCAACGAAGCATCCATGCTCGTTGAAGCGAACCTGTAATCCCTGTTCTACCATTTGACCAACTGAGGCCAAGCTTTTAGTGATCGAAGGCATATACAGCACATCTGACATAGACTTTGTCTGACCATTGTGCATGACCAATGGTACACTACCGACATGTGTAATGACATGCTGGGTATCATCACCTGTTTCCACATAGCCTTTGACATCCATTGGCTTCATATGCTCAAACCATTCTCCATGACATGTCATATGGTTTGATGCTCCTGAGTCCATATACCATGTATCATCATTCTCAGCATTTGTCATCATTGAACCCACAACATGCTTCATGGCAAACAAATGATTTGCAGTTCCATCATTGCATAGTTACCACCATGTTGTGCATAGTTTCCACCATAATGACCACCATGCTGTGCTCTACCCCCTCTCAAATCATTCTGTTTGCGGAAACAATCTCTCGCCATATGACCATACTTCCCACAATAATGGCATTCAACATCTTGCATAGAATTTTGTTGACCTTGCCAACGTCCTCTTCCACGGGGGTTACCACGACCTCTTTGAGGGGTATATCCACGACCACCTTGAGCACCATATGAAGGCTGAAAATTCTGTTGTGGAGGCCTATCCTGCCATCCACGACCATTACCACCACGTCCACGTGATGTGAATCTCCCCTTGCCTCTAAAGCCTCTCTGCCAGTAGAAAGCCTAATTTCTACCATCATCATGGCTAGTAGATGCATCCAAAAATGAATCACTAAGCTTGATTTCCTCAACCAACAAGAGTGAAAGCAACTCATCAAAGTCGGGTAGACCTGTACTCCTCACTGAGATAGATGTATCAAAAGATTTGTATTCCTTGCCAAGTGTCAGGCTAAAATCTGAGAGGGTTTTTTGGTCAATGTACATATGGTGCGTGTGGTGTGTGAATAAATTTTGCCCTGAATGCCCTGGCAAGTGTACAGGCCGAGTGGTTTGGCAGAAAGTTGGTTTATGCACGTGTTTATTTTCCAGAGCAGATGCTGGTGATCCGGGAGTTTTATGGCAATTGTGTAGTGTGCTGATGGTTGCTAAAAGCTGGGTACCGACTGGAGAATTGACGGATTCAGTATGATAATGATGCTGATGACGAGGATGTAGACAGCTCTCGCATTATATTTGGAAGCTGAGCGGGCACCGTATTTTCTGGAGAAGAAAGGAGAAGGAGGGTCTCTTTTATTATTTGAGGGTGGCCATCATTTTGAGGCTAAAGAATGATATAAAACATAATAAGGTGGCTATAAACATTATACTAATGGCCACGTGGAACTAGCACTGGCTGCCAACGCATTATCTAGATGGTGGCGAACATGTGGAGGTCTGGCCGCTTCGGGACAGTGTGGGATCGTGTGGAAAAAGAAGACGAGTTGAGTTGGCAAGGGCTAGGGGGGAGCAGCCTGGGTCGAAAAGGCGGTGAGCCTATGGGCTGTGGCCGCTAGCTGGAGAGGTGACAAGCTGGCGTAGGAGAGTGCAGAGACGCAAGACGAAGGGAAAACCAGGAGGGTCGAGGCTTTGCAGAAAAGAGACGCCAGTGGTGTTGAGAGTAGTTGCCTTGTGTGTGTGAAGGCCCGCGTGGGAGAAGGGGTCGTCACCGAAAGAAAGAGAGTGGTCGCCTGGCTCAGAAAAAAGCTGCAGAAGGAAAGAGAAAGGCCGCCTTGGTCAACTAGGCGCAGCCGGCTGATGGTTAAAGGAAGGAGGCGCTGCAGGTAGTGGCTGCCGGGTGTTTGGAAGCGACGGCTGGCTGACTGATGGTAGGTCTGCAGAGACGAAAAGGAGAGAGTAGCCGGTCAGGGTGAGGGGCTAATCACAGAGGTGACACTCGCCTATGTAAAGAAGAGGCCTTGTGTGCTTGAAGGCTGGCGGGTATTGTAGGCACTGCAGGTTGGAAAGTGGAGGCGACGGCTAGGCTGACAGCGTAGAGTTGGTGCAAAGAGGTGCAGCTGCGAAGCGCAAGTGTGAGTCGCTGTGAAGCAGTGGGTTGTGGTGTTGAGGGATTTGCAGAGGCTGGTTGGCGCAGCGTGTGTGGGGCCTCCCCTTTGTTTAGTGCAAACAGCGCAGAGAGTAGATAAGCTGCGGCAGCTCCTAAAGAAGGCCAGGTCGTCAGCCGCTTTGAGGAGAACTGGGGGCCTCGTAGTTGTGGATGCGTGGGGCGCTTGCTGGAGGGAGAGCTGGAAGTGCTGTCAGAGGACAGTGAGGCAGCTCTAATGTCGTGAAGGCTGGTGAGCCTATGAGCAGTGGGCGAGGCTGGAGTGGAGCCGAACGGCTGCCTTGTGTGTGAAGTGCCACAGGCGCAGAGGGCTGGAGTACAGCCGGGTGAACAGAGAAAGAGGCTGCAGGTCTCTTGGTTGTTGGGTCGAGGGTTGATGATTGAAGCAGCAGAGAGGGCTGCTATGAGATCGAAGTGATGAGATGTGGCTTGGGCTAGATATCTGAGGATGCTGCGGTGAGCAGTGGTTTGTGGTGTTGAGGGATTTGCAGAGGCTCTGGGGTTGGTGAGCTGCTGGTCACGACATACAGAGAGTGGGAGCTGCTGAGTGAAAGTAGCTGGTCTTGTGTGGGCGGTGATTGCAGGCAGTGCGTGGATGCTGACCGGAGAGGGAGCCTTGGGTTTTTGTGTGTGTTGGATGCAGAAGTGGTGCTGATGTGTGGGCTGGAGACAGTGGGGCTCGCCTACGACAATTGGCAGATAGCAGCAGACAGAGAGTAGCCAGGCTACAGAGGAAGTGAAGAAGGGTTGCTGGTGTGGGCGCCCTCTGGAGATTACAGGGACCGGAAGACAGAGGCTTGGTCGTCAGACGCAAGGGTGTGTATTCCCTTGGCAGTAAATCCTGGCCAGAGTCCTGGTCTTTGGTGTATTTGCTGTGTTTATACAGTGTGTATGGTGCTGTGTGTTTTGTTGAATGATCATCTGTCCTTCGTGGTTTTGAGCTGTCTTATGGTGTGGGTGGGTGGCGAATGTTGAGAGAGTGTTCCAGCCGGTGGCTGGTGGTGCCCCGTTCGTGTGTGTTATTCCAAGTTTGCGAGGTGGAAGGGCTATAGAGGCAGGTTCTTTCTTCTTTTTTTCACCTCACATCCTTCTGGTGCCCCCACTGAGGAATTTCTCAAGGTTTGTGCCACTGAGGAGTGGCTCTTTCTGGTGTTGTGTGACTGAGGATTTGCTCAGACATTGTGTGACAGAGGATAGCTCAGGGATTTCTCTTACGAGGGTGTATGCCCCAGAGTGAGAGATTGAAGGAAGGTGTTTTTGGGTTTTTGCTTGGGATTGAAGTGAAGTTTGGGGGTTAAGATGATGGCTTACCCAGAGTTTTATGGTGGTCCGAATGAGGATGTGGCAGATTTCTTGGAAAGGATGGAGGTTGCATGTATAAGCAACCATATCAGTGAACAGGTACAGGTGTTGCGGCTGTTGAGCATCTGTTTGAAGGGAGATGCAAGGACCTGGTACAGGGCTTATGAGGAGTCATTGAGGGATGCTGTTCCACGCATTGAGATGACTGAGGATGGACTGAAGACAGCACTCAGTAACAGGTTCAAGAAAGTGGAAGACCCCGACAAGGTTTGGCATGAGGTGCAAGCTCTGACACAAGGTGAGTTTGAATCAATAGATGATTATATGAAGAAATTTTCTTTGCTATGGGAAACTCTATGCAGGGCTTTGGGAGAAGATCAGGTGCCGCCTGATATGATGAAGAAGAATAAGTTTGTAGCTGGACTTAAGAGGAGTATTCGCTGGAAAGTGGAATTGAAGAAGCCCAGGTCTTTTGAGGATGCGGTGGAGATTGCTAAGTCAAAAGATTGGAAACTGCAGCGGATGAATCAGCTGGGGATGATTCCAGTTGTAGCACAGCCGGAGATTCGGAGAGTGGAGGCTACACCCATGAGTGCAGTGATGGAGAGGATGAAGCCCACTGAAGGTCAAGCTATGCAGATGATGCCTCAAGCTAGTCAGGGAGTACCTATGGTTTCTGCAGGTTCTGATGAGGGATTGCGGCAGGATATGAAGCAGATGGTTGATCTTATGAAGAATTTGAGCTTAAATTTAATGGGAAGTACAGGTGGTGGACGCGGTAGGGGCCGTCATTTCATTCCTACATGCTGGAATTGTGGTGAGCTAGGTCATCTGAGTACAGATTGTGATAAGCCTCAACGTATGGGTGGTGACATGTACCCACTACCTTCACAGTTACCGGATAGGTCGAATGATTATGGTATTGATATCAGGGATCAAGCAGGTCCGAGTGGAATTACAGCTGAGGAGAAAGGAAAAACTAAGGTGATAGATGTGGTCACCCTTGAGAAGACGAAAGAGGGAGAAGCTGATTTGATGCCTTTGGGGAAGCGGATGCCACAGGAAAGGGAAAGCAAGGATGCTGCAGGACCCAGCAAGAAGAAAGGAAAAATGAAGGAAGGAGAGGATGTGAAGGTCAAGCAGAAGAGGAGGTCTCGTAGGAAGTTTCAGGTAACTGATTTTCCACTAGGGGGTGGGCAGGATAGCTATAGCTTGCAGGAGGACATGGCTGGAAGGAAGGCTAACATTACTTTTGGGCAATTGATAGAGTTAGCTCCCAATTTGAAGCGTCAGTGGAAGAGACTTGTGAACCCGAGAGAGAAGGAGCCGGCTAAAGGGATAGTGACTGTTCTATCTGTTCAGGAGTTACCTGACATATGTCCTGTGGTGAATGTGTGGTATAAAGGGAAGAATCTGGGAGAAGCATACATAGATGGTGGAGCACAGATTTGTGTGATCACATTAGCTGCTGTGGAGAGGCTTGGTCTTGATTTTACTGAAGCATCTGGATTTCGTATTCGGTTGGCCAATCATCAGAAAGTCAAATGCTTAGGTATGGTTAAGGAATTAGAATTGGAAGCTTTTGATGTGAAGGTGCTTGTGGATTGTCATGTTATGCCTGCAGGAATGGGTGCATTCCCCATTATTTTGGGAAGACCATGGCTGAGAGCAGTGAAGGCTGTTCAGGATTGGAGGAAAGGGGTTATTACTCTGTATGACAGGAGAGGGGATAAGAAGCAGTTTAATATGGATAACCAGAAGCCTGTCAATGATGAAGAAGAGAGTGAAGCTGATTCGAGTGATGATACGACCAGTACCACTACTAGTGAGGGAACAGAGGATACTTCATCGAGTGAGGAGGATGCAGAGATGGATGCCCTGGTTATTGATGAGGAAGTTGCTGATGAAGTTGCTGAACGGGAAGAAGCCATACATGAGGAATGCGAGGAGGTGCAAGTGGATCCTGAACAAAGGTATGCCTGTGATGTGAAAGAACTTGCTCTTAAGTCTTTGGATAATGAACCTGTGTGGGATGAATGGGAAATAGAAAGTCTACAGGATGATGAGCCTGAGTTGGAGCTGGATGATGAGATGTGTATGAATGTTAAGAAAGCCATGATCAGAATTGAAGCTATGAAGAAAGAGAAGCAGAAGAAGACTTTAAATGATGTTGCTGCTATGGATGAGAGGGATGCTGTAATGGATGAATCTCTTGGTGGCCTTGATGAAGATGAGGATACAGGAACTGAGGTGGATGCTTTGGCAATGGTGCCTGTTGAAGGGGAGTTTGTTTTGCCTGTGGTGGCCGGTTTTGATGGTGAAGCTTCTTATGCTGATGGTGGACAGGAAAGTGTTATGGCACAACAGGTTTTTCTTGATGAAGTTTTCATCAATTTTTACCCTCAGCAGGAGCTGCTGCATTGGTTCTCCGCTATTGATGCTGATCGTATCAGGGATTTTGGGTTTGAGATGAGACGGGATGGTGTGTATGTCAGGAGCTTTGTCTCCAGAAGCTATAGTGTTGTGTTATGGGATATGGGATGGCAAGACATGCCTGTGGAGGATGATAGAGTTTCTTGGATCACCTGGAACAGAGATGTGCTGGTTACACTGTATGATGCTCAGAGAATTGATGGAGGGAAACGTGGTCATCGGAGGAAAACATGGTTATATGCTTTCTGCTGATCATAAATGATTCAGCAGGCTAGGGGTTGGGCAAAGTATGTCAGGCTAAAATCTGAGAGGGTTTTTTGGTCAATGTACATATGGTGCGTGTGGTGTGTGAATAAATTTTGCCCTGAATGCCCTGGCAAGTGTACAGGCCGAGTGGTTTGGCAGAAAGTTGGTTTATGCACGTGTTTATTTTCCAGAGCAGATGCTGGTGATCCGGGAGTTTTATGGCAATTGTGTAGTGTGCTGATGGTTGCTAAAAGCTGGGTACCGACTGGAGAATTGACGGATTCAGTATGATAATGATGCTGATGACGAGGATGTAGACAGCTCTCGCATTATATTTGGAAGCTGAGCGGGCACCGTATTTTCTGGAGAAGAAAGGAGAAGGAGGGTCTCTTTTATTATTTGAGGGTGGCCATCATTTTGAGGCTAAAGAATGATATAAAACATAATAAGGTGGCTATAAACATTATACTAATGGCCACGTGGAACTAGCACTGGCTGCCAACGCATTATCTAGATGGTGGCGAACATGTGGAGGTCTGGCCGCTTCGGGACAGTGTGGGATCGTGTGGAAAAAGAAGACGAGTTGAGTTGGCAAGGGCTAGGGGGGAGCAGCCTGGGTCGAAAAGGCGGTGAGCCTATGGGCTGTGGCCGCTAGCTGGAGAGGTGACAAGCTGGCGTAGGAGAGTGCAGAGACGCAAGACGAAGGGAAAACCAGGAGGGTCGAGGCTTTGCAGAAAAGAGACGCCAGTGGTGTTGAGAGTAGTTGCCTTGTGTGTGTGAAGGCCCGCGTGGGAGAAGGGGTCGTCACCGAAAGAAAGAGAGTGGTCGCCTGGCTCAGAAAAAAGCTGCAGAAGGAAAGAGAAAGGCCGCCTTGGTCAACTAGGCGCAGCCGGCTGATGGTTAAAGGAAGGAGGCGCTGCAGGTAGTGGCTGCCGGGTGTTTGGAAGCGACGGCTGGCTGACTGATGGTAGGTCTGCAGAGACGAAAAGGAGAGAGTAGCCGGTCAGGGTGAGGGGCTAATCACAGAGGTGACACTCGCCTATGTAAAGAAGAGGCCTTGTGTGCTTGAAGGCTGGCGGGTATTGTAGGCACTGCAGGTTGGAAAGTGGAGGCGACGGCCAGGCTGACAGCGTAGAGTTGGTGCAAAGAGGTGCAGCTGCGAAGCGCAAGTGTGAGTCGCTGTGAAGCAGTGGGTTGTGGTGTTGAGGGATTTGCAGAGGCTGGTTGGCGCAGCGTGTGTGGGGCCTCCCCTTTGTTTAGTGCAAACAGCGCAGAGAGTAGATAAGCTGCGGCAGCTCCTAAAGAAGGCCAGGTCGTCAGCCGCTTTGAGGAGAACTGGGGGCCTCGTAGTTGTGGATGCGTGGGGCGCTTGCTGGAGGGAGAGCTGGAAGTGCTGTCAGAGGACAGTGAGGCAGCTCTAATGTCGTGAAGGCTGGTGAGCCTATGAGCAGTGGGCGAGGCTGGAGTGGAGCCGAACGGCTGCCTTGTGTGTGAAGTGCCACAGGCGCAGAGGGCTGGAGTACAGCCGGGTGAACAGAGAAAGAGGCTGCAGGTCTCTTGGTTGTTGGGTCGAGGGTTGATGATTGAAGCAGCAGAGAGGGCTGCTATGAGATCGAAGTGATGAGATGTGGCTTGGGCTAGATATCTGAGGATGCTGCGGTGAGCAGTGGTTTGTGGTGTTGAGGGATTTGCAGAGGCTCTGGGGTTGGTGAGCTGCTGGTCACGACATACAGAGAGTGGGAGCTGCTGAGTGAAAGTAGCTGGTCTTGTGTGGGCGGTGATTGCAGGCAGTGCGTGGATGCTGACCGGAGAGGGAGCCTTGGGTTTTTGTGTGTGTTGGATGCAGAAGTGGTGCTGATGTGTGGGCTGGAGACAGTGGGGCTCGCCTACGACAATTGGCAGATAGCAGCAGACAGAGAGTAGCCAGGCTACAGAGGAAGTGAAGAAGGGTTGCTGGTGTGGGCGCCCTCTGGAGATTACAGGGACCGGAAGACAGAGGCTTGGTCGTCAGACGCAAGGGTGTGTATTCCCTTGGCAGTAAATCCTGGCCAGAGTCCTGGTCTTTGGTGTATTTGCTGTGTTTATACAGTGTGTATGGTGCTGTGTGTTTTGTTGAATGATCATCTGTCCTTCGTGGTTTTGAGCTGTCTTATGGTGTGGGTGGGTGGCGAATGTTGAGAGAGTGTTCCAGCCGGTGGCTGGTGGTGCCCCGTTCGTGTGTGTTATTCCAAGTTTGCGAGGTGGAAGGGCTATAGAGGCAGGTTCTTTCTTCTTTTTTTCACCTCACACCAAGACCACGCAAGGTAATATCCACCAAATCATCATCAGGCATGGGGGCATTTATTGTGGCCAATGCATCTACAAACTTCTTGATTTCTTGCACATAATCATGTATGCTCCTTTTATTCCTTTTCACATTGTGTATCTGCTGTCGCAACTGAGACTTGCGAGCACTGGTATCTGTATCAAACATCTTGACCAAGGTATCCCATGCATCTTTGGGATTCTCAGCATCCTGAATGTGTATGAGCATAGCATCAGAAATGCATATAGACAAATAATGCAGCACTTTGAATGCTCTCTTTGACCATTGCTTATGAGCAATAAGCTGTTGCTGTGTAGGTTGCCGAGGTAGCTCAGGCTCAGGCTCAGCACCTGTAATGAGATTCCAAAATCCTTTTCCTTTCAAGAAACTCTTTATCCTGTACTTCCATGCCTGGAAGTTCTTCCTATCCAGCTTTTCACCAACAATCTGAACTGGATTGTCCGACATGTTGCTCAATGCGTACACCTTCCGCACACTTCAAATCTATAAATGAGCCTTCCTCAGCTCAACCACACTCCAATGAATGTTCTAGATACTCCAAGGTAGCCAACAAACTCCAAATTTGATGTAGAAAATCAACCTGTAATCATCCAAGATGAACTGACTCACTCAGTGCGGGATACCCTGAATTGACACGCCTTCCAAGGCTCCAAATCACAATGTAATGGTGCAATCAAGTCTAGGCAACTTGCATTGACACCTAATGAACCTCAATGTTGAGTATCAACTCCATCTGACATGTGTAATTATCAATTTTTGAAAACCCCTTTCTCTGTTTTTGGAAAAACCAGAAACACCAGTAGAAAATTTGCTCTAATTCCTTCAATATTTGTCCAAATTGAGCAACCAGGCATTCACTAGCTTAGCAATAGTGTACATCAACTCCATGTAAGAGGAATTTGTCCAATTGTAAAACACCAAAGATTAATTGCTCAATTAAAATGCTCCGTTTCTCTGCAACCACCAGTGGACAGCCTGTTTTAATTAGCTCATTCCCAGCTCAATTAGGCATCATTGACCAAACAAATCACATAGCCCTCTTCTCCAAAGTGTAAAGCATCCAATTGCTAAAAAAAACTTGAAATATGTCAAGCATCCAATGAGTAATTGACCTCCTCGTAGTGAAAAAACCAGAAATCTGCCCTGTTTCCTCTGTATGGGCTACGCCGCCTGCAAATGGGGGATTTGGGAGGAGTTGTGATGCTAATTGAAGATTATTATAAGTCCCAAAGACACCTAGGCATGTGTGTGACCCATCAATGCTTTGGTTTTTACCAAAAATGTGTTCCAAATGCTTCAATTTTTGACTCCTCTTTCTCTGTTTTGTGAGGGCTCAAAAATCACAGATTTCCATACATTTAAATGCTTCCAAAATGCTCCAAAATTTGTTCAAGGCTTGCACATGGGTTGCCAATACATCCCTCTTTGTCAAATACATATGTTTTTTGCCAGAATCACTTGTATTTCCACCATACATCAATATTCCCAAGCTTTAATGGAAAGCTTCAAAAACCAGAATTTTGCTTTGCTTTGATTTGCTCTATTTTGCTTTGCTTTTGCCTGTTTCACCTGCAATCCGCTCAAGGATGTTTAGAGGACCTTACCCGGTAGGCCAAGCTTTCAGATCTGATAAGATTCGCAAACTTCACAGCTCCAATGGCAAGCTTCATAGCTTCTCTTCACAGCTTCTTTTCCCTCTTCTCTTCACTCATTCATAAACCCTAATAAACAGCACAAGGCTCTAATACCATGTTGAAAGAATGGTAGAGGGGGAGGAGACACACACACAGGAGCAAACCCTAATGTATATTGCAAACCCTAACCATAGAGGGAAGCCATCTCCACTCTCACACAAAGCATAATGCACTAATCCATAATCCACACAACACACAATGAGTTGTGTCCACACTCTACTAACCCTAGCTAATGTCCACACCCTATGACCAGCTGGACACGCGGTCATTTATGTCTCACACATGTTCCTACCTAATCTGCATGCACATAGCATATCTGGCTCACACTGACATCGAGCTTGAATCTCAACAGCCCCTCTCAAGCTCATGATGTACTGCCGATGAAGATGTAGATGAGCTTGGGATATCAAGACTCTCAACAGGATCCAGGGGTCATCATTCCCCCCACACTGAAATGTGAGCGTCCTCCCGAACACAGCAGCAACTTCACTTTATAGCTTCCCCCACACTTAACTTCTTCACCATCACTGCCTAGCATCACATCTCCACTTCATCACTCTGAAACAATCACCAACCATACACTAGAATTATACCATACCAAACAAATAAACAAAAACAAAAACAAACCTTCAACACCTTCACATCAGCACACATAAATGAGTGAATGAAAATCCAAGTTGCAAACACCACTACAAGACTTATATAACACTAACCAATAGATAAACCAAAAAGGTTTATTAAGCAAACATCAAATCCCAAAAAAACAGTAAAAATTAGCAACTACCACAACATCCTCACTATGTCTATAATATTTCCACTTTAACAAATAGGAAACAACCCATCCATAACTACAAAACTCTAGGAAAACTACCTTCCACTCACTTCCATATTTCATAAAGACAATAGTAGCACAACTAACCATGAAAGTCATTGCCTGATTGTAATTCCCTTATATGAGAACCATGCCTTTCTCGTTTCATTTTTTTTCTCTTTTGATTTTTTTTTTCACCAAATGCACACCACAATGGCAACCACCCCATATGAAACTAGGCTGCGATTCTCAGACCTTGCCACCCGGCTAGGTTGACTCCAAGAACCTACCAAGCTCACATGACGATGGCTATCCCAAAACAGCCCAAGGCATCGGTTTAGAGTACTGACAACCCTGCCAGCATGACTCTCCTCACCTACCAAGAACCATTAAGGCGATAGACCGCATATACCACATACATACATTTGAATTTTTATTTTTCTTCCTTCCTTTTTTTTCTTCTTTTTTTTCTTTTTTTTTCATCATTTTTCAAAGGCAATGGTTTGAAAACCCTCCCCAGGCTCATCATGAAAATCGAGACTATTATGGTCATTATAACCCAGGAATAAGGGAGAAAAGTTCCTTCCACTAGAGTTCTTAAGCACTTCCAAGCTGTTACCTACCATTAAAGAGAAAAAATATAGTCAATGCGGCACATGCCTAGTTAAGATGAATGTGGTAATGACCAATTTCTACTACAGAGCTCAGCAAGAAACTCATAGAATTAGTATCCTTGACTAATAAACCCCAAATCTTTCCAAAAGAAAGAATCATATAAGTCAAGTACCAAGCAATTGCAACTGGATTAACACAACTCACAATCCCCATTATTACACACACCATGCAAGTGATAACAAAAAAATAACCAAATATATTGGAGAAAATACACCTGTGGAACACTGCATATCCTCTGAGTAGCAAAAATTGCATGTCCAGAAACAATCTTCAATACTATGATATCATTGTTCCCAAGTTACTCCCCCATCTCCTTGCACCTGTATACCACCTGTATGAAAGAAAATCGAATCGATCGCACCAAAACCTGATAAACCCACCAATCCCATCAAAACAATGCAAAATAATAAAGAGCAAAACTCATGTGAAAAATATACAATGAACCAACTTGACCCACATAATTACCAACTTAAACAAAATAATGTTTCACCCTAAGATCATTAACACGAAAAGGAGCTATTACAGCATCAGGATCTTGGACAATCAAAGAACCATTATTAAAGGCTTCTAACACCTTGAAAGGGCCTAACCACCTCATTTGTAATTTGCCAACAAACAAATAATATCGATTGTCATAGACTAAAACATGATCATTCTTTTGAAACTGCCTCACCTTAATGTGACGATCATGCCAAGCCTTTCGTCTATGTTGCATTGCCTCAACATTTTGCAGAGCCGTTAAACATATCTCATCCAACCTCACCAAGGCCAGTAATCAAGCCTCTAAAGATTCCTTCTCACCTAGTCGAGATTCCAAGGCAACGCATAATGTGGGTATTTCCTTCTCTATTGGGAAAATTGCTTCTGTACCATACACTAGAGTGAAAGGTGTATTTTGAGTCGTAACCTTAAATGTGGTATGGTATGCCCACAAGGCCTCAAACAATCTCTCATCCCAATCGCGTCGATTTTTCGATACTGTCTTGGTTAAAATTGTTTCCAGTATTCGATTGGTCACCTCCACTTGACCATTAGCTCGAGGATAATACGGAGTGGATTTTCGATGCTTGATTTTGTAAAGTTCCGTTAATTCCGTAATGGTCTCATTTAAAAAATGAGAACCACGATCACTCACCAACTCCAATGGACAACCAAACGAGTAATGATATTTTCATATAAAAATTTGGCAACATCCAATGCCCTATCCGTTTTCAAAGGTTTAGCTTCAACCCACTTAGTCACATAATCTGTGCACACAAGAATGTATCGATTGGATCGATAACGAGTGGGTGGATCAATCGGACCCACAAAATCAATTCCCCATTTCTCAAAAGGTTTTAAAGCCAAGATTGGATTTAAAGGGGTCGCAAATTGTGGTGTGGGTCGACCAACCCGTTGACACTTATCACAACGTTTACAATGCTCAAAAGAGTCTTTATAAACAGTTGGCCACCAATACCCTGCTACTAGTAATACTTTGCGAGCAGTTAATTCCCCTGCAAAATGACCTCCACATGGCTCATCATGAAGTGCACGTAAGATAGAAGTTATCTCATCCTCTTGCACAAAACGACGATACACCCCCTCCCTAGGAAAATAACGATACTAACACAAACAGAAACTTGGAGACAATAGAAGAACTTAGAGAGACAATATAAGCTTGATTTTGTTGTCGGTATACACATGGTCTTAAGGTTACACGAGCCCTCTCACCATACAACCCTCTTACCATGGATTGAAAGGCAACAAATCAAAAACAAGCCCTCAAGCCGCCAAGCATAAAATCACACCACAAAATACAAGGATCGAATTAACCTTAAATCAAACGCTCGACCGCTTTGCTAAATCAACTTTGGAGATGTAGGAGTCCAAGATTTTGTACACAATTGCAGCCAAACTACTAATCTTATTTATGCAACAAAGGCAAAATACAGTTATGATAGGGAGTATGGCATCACTTAAGCCCTCACACAATGACATAGCTAGCTTCAAGCTTCTCTATGCAATTAAAGGTATTGATGTATAGAGAGAGCTCACAAGTTCACTATCTCCTTACACACTAGAGTTGGGAGTGGTGTCCAATGTGTGCAATCCCCCTTCACAAGGAATGGAAGGGCTCTATTTATAGGTTTGAGAAGCCCCAATTAGGATTAAGCCTAATCAATTTTATTATGAGAAATCATAGATTATGGGTTTTTTATTTTGAAATGAGAGTGGGCCTCTTCTTATCCCTTGAGTCTCATGGATGTGGGCTCAAAGTGAGAGAATTATTGAAGGTGAGCGGAGAGTGTGATGTAGAGGTTTGAGCAAATAACTTGTAGTAATGCCTACTCAAAAAGTAGTAGAAAGGGTGCTTATTTACATATGTTTAGTTGTTAGTAGTTAGTAATCACTATAAAAGATGGTAGTACAATGTACAAATGGGTGAGAAGGGCTGAGAGGTTGAGTGAGAGGAGTAATGATTTGGAAATATCCTTTGTGTGGTTGAAAGGTCAAAGAAGCTTGGACTCTCCCATGTGTAGATCTTTAAGTTAATCGCGCTGGTCTCCTTCTTGCATTCGACGCCACAAAAGTTGATTGAGGTGAAGAACATGGGGGTTTTTATAGATGAAAACCCCATATTTGCAGAGGTTAATATGATATAGTCATGTTGGATTTTTATGTATTTTATGAGATTGGGAAAATAATTTAGTAATATGGGAGTGGTACGGAGAGAAATGGAGATGAGGTATGGGTGTAGAGTAGATATGAGAGCAAATGGAGATGGAAGGAGAGGGCAAAGGTGAAGAGGGTGAGAGAGGACATGAAGTTTACAGGTTTGATGGAGTGATAAAGGAATGAGTAAGTGTGTAGGTGATGAATGTGTAAGGGAGGTGAGAAGAGACTAGGTGTACCTTGTCGAAAAGTGGGCAGACTGGGGTCCAATAAAAAGTTCATATCTCACCGCCATTAGCTCCAAAAGTTCTCAAAAAATGTGAGCATATTCCTGAGCTCAGGAGTTTTGTCTCTTGATGACCAATCCAAATTCGGAGTGGAAGTGGGCGCAAAAATTTCAGCAGAATCATATATTTTTTGAATTTTTAAAATCTTTGTGTGGGTCCCCATGGGTGGAATTTCTTGATAGCTCTAAGAGTGAGCCCCCAATACATCATATCCTGACCTTAGAGACTCAAGTGTATGTGGACACTTGCATGGAGGAGATTTTTTCCACTTTATAGAAGGATTTACATAATAAGAAAAAAACACGCGAGTACTTTAACTAGTCAACATATCATGCTAATATGGTTATTATGATAGGAAAATAAAATAAACAAAAAGATCTAATTGTGAATAAAAATACTAAAATAAAATATACAAAAATAATTGATATATGAAAAACAAAAATACTATACTATGGAAGTCAAAAGGGAGGGAGACCCTCGTTATTTTAGGGTAGATGAGAGAATAAAAGATGAAATAGTCTAAGGGAAAAAGTGATTTAGGTAGTAGATTTTTTATTTTTTTTAAATTTTTTTAAGACTTTCTACACGGTGTGGGTAAAAATGTGAGGGCATAGGATTTACTTATGCATGGTGAAGTTGAAGCATATGTACAATGATGGTCCAAAAGTATTATGAAGAAAAGAAATAAAAAATAAAAAAAATATACTTAGGTTTTGTAATACACACACCTAATAAAGTATTTACATAATTAGAGAAAATAGAGACCCCCATATTTAGGCCCTTATATGAAATGAAATATTTACACAAAATGGGCCATAATAATTTTATTTATTTTTGATAAGTAGCTAGCAAAAAAAAAATTTTAATAATATAAAAATATATAGAAGATATGGGTAAAGTCCCTAATGCACACACGCCTATTTACAGTGAAAAGGTATTTATGACAAAGAGTTTATGTGATTTTCCTTGGCCAAGGTAGCTCCCTATGGTAATGTGGATAGTCGAAAAAACGGCTATCATTTAGCCCTCCCCCTAGATGATGGTATATTCATGTACCATCATAAAGTAGGCCTTCTAAAGAAAGTGGTGTAATGTAGTTCTCTTGTCCATCTTTCTTATGTTCCTCGTGTTTTGCACCACAGACATCACTCAAACAACTGAACTTACATGCCCTTTTATCTCCTTTTAGTGGTTGCTTTTGTAAGTCTGTCGATAGAATGCGACTCAAGTATGGCTTGAGTCTGCAGCCATTAACCTTCTTAGAATGTTCTTTGCCATCTAAATCTATGAGCTGATAATAGCTAGAGTTGAAAACCTTCTTGATAATGTATGGTCCCTGCCATCTAGTTTCAAACTTGGCATCAAACCGGTTATCAAGTCGATTGTCATACCTTAGCACAAGATCTTCTTCTTTGATGCCCTTATCTTTTAAAGTTGCATTGAACTTCTCTGCTGCTTGCATGGCTTTTCTTCTATAACACTCGTATGCAGCTTCTCTTTTCCACTCTAGCTCAACTAAAGTGAGAAGTTGATCCACCCATGCATCTTGATCTCCTAGTCCACCTTTTCCATGTAGCCGCATTGTTGGAATGTTGAGCTCAATAGGCTGCAATGCTTCTTGACCATAAACCAAGTGAAAGGGCGTAAACCCCGTTGCTTCTCGGTAGGTAGTCCGGTATGCCCATAGTGCTCCATCAAGGAACTCGTCCCAAAGCTTTGCCTTGTTCTTCACCATCTTCCTTATGATTCCTGCAATGACACCATTAGCCTTCTCTACTAACCCATTTGATTGGGGATAGTGGGGTGTGCTATGACGATGTTAAATATGAAGCTCTCACAAACTTTGGTGAGCAAACCTTTTCTAAAACCTAGACCATTGTCAGAAACAATCTCGAAGGGTGTGCCAAATCTGCAACATATATGAGTGTAAACAAATTTGCTTACTGTCTTTTCATTCACCCTTGCCACACTTTGAGCATCCACCCACCTAGTCATGTAGTCTATGGCCACTAAGATGTACAATTTTCCATTTTTAGTTCTAGGTAGTGGACCCATAGCATCAATGCCCCATTTTTTAAATGGACCACTCAATGACTAATTGGCATGGACCATGTAGCAACCTCTTATTACCATTGACTTGGCAGTTATGATAGCTCCTACACCAATGTTGGACATCCACATGTAAGCTTGGCCAAACATACCCAGCAAGCAAAATCTTTTTCACAGTTAGTTCTTGAGCAAAATGGCCACCACATGCTTCTTCATGCAGACCTTCTAAAATGGCTGGAATCTCCTTGGTTGTTGGTACTCTTCTGCACACTTGATCTTTTCCTTTTTGGTAGAGGGCACCTTCTAAGAACAAGAAAGATTTTGCCCTCTTCATGAGCCTCTTCTTTTGTGCCCTTGTGAAGTCTTGTGGGAATTCACCTTCCAAGATGTAGCTCACTATGGGAGCCAGTGTCTCCATTCTTTGGTACCATGGTTGGTTAATAGCCGCTGCAGCCCAAGACTACTTGCTTTTCCTTCTTAACACATGCAACAGCTTGTTGTGCAAGTAGATCAACATCCTCATTTTGTTTCCTAGGAATATGATACAATTTTACCTCATCAAATTGATTAAACAACCTACGGATAGCATGAAACTTTTGCCTTAATCTTTCATTCTTGCATGCCCAAATGCCTAAAATTTGCCTTACAATAAGAAGTGCATCCCCTTTTACCAGGAGATGTTGTATCCCTTGATTGATGCACACCTTCAAGAAGCCATGGAGTAGTATGTCGTACTCTGCTTGCTGCTAGTAGAACTTGGCAAGTTGTCCTTCTCCTTCATAACCACCTCTCCACTTGGGTTGAGCAGCACCAGCCCTCCCCTTGCTTTACTTGTGGCTTTTCTAAAAGCTCCATCAAAGAACAAGGTGAATGCATTAGGTCTAGTTTGGGTGGTGGCAATGGTAGGGTCTTTACTTCAGGTACCTTAATCTCCTTTTCATGCACTCTATAAGTGAGAATCCCTGCCAATTGTGCACGCACACTATCTTCTACCTTGAAAGAGTATTGGAATTCTTGCAATTCCATTGTAAGGTTCCCCCCTTCCAAAAATAGGGGAAACACTTAAGATAGTCCACTAAGTCTTATCTTAGAGAAAATTTCCTACTCATCGACACCTTGACCATATAGAGATTCAAGGATACGATTCATAGGTAAGACCTAGTTCTATCCCGCAAGAGGGAACGTGGTCTTCTAAAAATCAAATTACCCATAGGGTAATTGATCATAAATTGGGCAACTACAAGACTTGATTTCTAGAGGCAACGCTTCTTTCCTCATCCATGCAAGGCACAACCGCTGGCCTAGTCTTCTAGAATAGAGTTACCCAAGAACCTATTTATCTAGCGTAGGGCTTTCACTTAATCTATTGGAAAGCTACCCGACTAATCGGGTCCACCCATCCGTAGGATGGTGTCGTCGGGGCATTCCATCCTCCCACTTTCCACCCTACTCACGCGTTAATTTATTTTCTAATTAATCCTACCACACTGTTTGACATAAATAAGCATGTTCCTTAATTAAGGCCATTTTCACAAGGTTTGTTAAAAAACAGCCTTTTTACACAATACTGATGACCCCTGGATCGAAGCCATTTTTAGCAATTTTTAGGGTTTACATAGGGTCAATTGTGGTTATTTTAGGTGAATTTTCATGGTATTTGAAAGAGTATGTGTGTGGAATGTCATAGTATTTGCATGCATCATGATTGTCGATGTTGTCCATTGGTGTAAGCACATTGCATGGGAATGGTGACGATTAATATTATTTTGTATATAAAGAGGAGGTTGTATGTAAGTGGGTAGAGAGAAGAGAGAGATCGAGGGGAGAGAACGAGGGTTAGTATGATGAGTTTCGAGCTCAAGCTTTGAGGATGGTTAGGTGGGAATGCAAGTTTGGAGACCTTAATGTGGTTACAAATGAAAAATTCCAAATTAAAAAAATGGAGGGGTGGGTAGTTTTAGCACCCATTGGTATCCGCCAACCTTTTGAGAGAATAAAATAGAAGAGAGAGAGAGGAAGCGCTTCTTTCTCTGGCTGGCGTGAAGAACACGAGGAGGAGGAGGAGGAGGTAAGCCTGCTTATTTGCTTGTTGATTAATGCGTTTGTGTGAATTCTGTACATAAAGAGAGAGAGAGAGGCGTATGAGGGCTTGCGTAGGTGCAGGTAGAAGATGGCGGAGGCTCTGCGCGGTCGACGACGGTGATGGCTAGCGATGGCGGGTGTTGAGGGCACCGTGCCTTGAGCGCATGAGGCAGGCCTACGCATAGGGTTAACCATGGCCTGGGCTGCCAGCGCAACACAATAGGGCCGAACTCTTACGCATGGAGTAGGCAGGTTGGCCACCTACGTATCACAAGGAAGAGCGTCGGCCGTTGCACGTAGGCTCCTTGGCCAAGTCGGCCTACACAACACAGAGAGGCCAAGCCCTTGCGCGTGAGCGGGCTAGTCATCTGCAGCAGCTGAGTGTGCCTAGGCAAGGCCGCGTCGGGGTACAGGCTGGGAGTGCCTCATGGCACTTGCGCTGCTGCTCGTGGCTTGACGGGTTGGCAGGAGGCCACGGTCGTAAACGTATGAGACTGGCGAGTTGCTTTAGCAATGGAGATCCTTCAACGACGTGCCTTGGAGAGGGGCTCGATGGAGTGAGCCTTGAGGTTTCACTCGGCTGGAGGTGGCGCTGGAAAGCATGAGAGAATGGAGCGCCGGCAGGGCTGTGTGCCGTGCGCCACAGAGTTGGTCGCCTAGTGGGCATAGGCCTACACAAAGAGCACGTGGAGGGTAGTGGTGTGGTCGCCTTATGCGGCTAGACCACCTAGCGTGCGGATACGCTTGAGGTCTTTGGCCTTGCACGCAAGTAGGCCAAGCATGGTGCACTTGGGGTTGTGCGCCATGCGCCACTGCTGGGATTGACCACCAAAGGTGAGTGAGCCTCACAGGGCCGACTCATTAGCATGAGGGTTGGTTGGCAGATTGCTAGCCTACGCAATGGAAAGCGAGGCCGGCTGTGCATGTGGCTTGGAGTAAGGCCATGCGTGAGTCTTGGAGCAGGCAGGCACACACATAGGCAAGGTCCATAATAGCAGCCCTTGGTCAGGCCACTAAGGGGATGCTCATGAAGAGAGCAAGCATACACCTAGGAAGGCCGCCCATGGTAGACTGTGAGAGAGAGAAAGAAACGTGTGTGTGCATGTGGGAGGTTTCCATGCTGTCATGGTAAAATGAGGAGAGAGAAGGTGGGGAACCTGTGAGATCCCTGTCCCCACCATGCGACAGATTCGGGGTACTAGCAGCGGAAGTAGTACTTCATGCGCGGGGCAGGGACCCACACTCGGGGCCTCGTCCACGGATATCCGGACAAGAGACTAATCCGTCGGTTTTCCAAAACCGAACCCGGAAAAACTTCCCTTACCCGGAAAGCACGAGCGATTTCACCAAGATAACTTTTTACTCTAACGTAGTCAAGATCATTACTGATCACGCTGATCCGACTGCACCTATAAGATACTCGGTTGGATCAAGGAAGAAACTTGCACTTGGATCATTGGGATCAACGCTTTTTTTCCCATCAAGAGGCACAGCCGTTGATTCCTATCCATAGAACAATTACTATCCGGGATTTACTTTATCTATCGTAATAACACAAATTGAGTCTCGATTTACGGATCCATCAGTCCAGCCTAACTCCATCCGATCCCATGGGTTAGCCAACCACCCAACCACTGTAGTGATGGGATCCAATTTGGAATTTGGTTAGGTTTTGTCCCGGGTACCAAGGAAAAGAGTTCCAAGGCCCCCTAGCCGGAAGTTCATGCAAACATAAAACTAGCCATACCACTTACACACCCAATATGAAATTGCCTTTTTCTTAGCATCAGCTAACTTTAAAACAATCCTTTAATGAAACCATAGTACCACTGATCACAATCTTCCAATTTATCCGGTTGATTCATAATTTCCCATCATTCCTTCATCAGAGTATCTATGGCATCATTGGCAACTAGAACGCTCACCGCTTGTCCACACAAGGGCCTTTTCAATAGTTCCTAGCCCATAATACTAGGCAATATAATCACTTATAAAAATCAAGATGGACTCTCGTTGAAGATCAGCAAGATCAACCAACAGATCCATAAAAAGAGCCATGGACTCATCCATTGAAGACCAGCAAGGTCAGTCAACCAGATCCATGCCCGGTTTCAGAAAACAACTCTTACTCCTTGTTCCAATATCTTCCTCGATGCACGCGTGGGTATCCTGGGAAACCCAGAGCTCGAGCACCGTATGGTCAGCACCCTCTAGGATCCTTCGCAGGTGACCTAGCGCTTCACTCATAGGCCGCTTCTTTGGTCCCTCATCCACCGTACCGGAAGCTCACCATTTTAATCGAACCGAGGCTGGTCAAGACCTCGGCCGACCTTGCTACGCGAGATGTCCTCCATTGACTCTCCGTCAGCAGTTGCAACTTTAACAGCTAGGTCTCCACGACCTTAATCACAAGACGGTCAAAATGCTTCCCCAGCATTCTTGACATAAAGCAGCCATTTACAAACAGCATTCGAAACAGTTTACAAATACAGTTTCTATATTAACTCTCATTTCTCCACATTATCCCTCATTAATCCACATTACTTATTCCACATTCCATTTATATATGTACTCATCCAATCACATCATTTTCCATCTCTTCACTTCAGATTCCTTCACATCACATATCATATATTCACATCCATATCCACATCCACATCCACATTCACATCCATACATCCATATCTACATGCTTACCCTCCATTTTCACATCCTCATTTATACATCCACATCCCGTATCCACATTCATACATACACATCCATATCCACATCCATACATCCACATGCATACATCCACTATCACATCCTCTTCATACATCCATATCCACATACATACATACATCCACATCCACATCCACATTCCCATTCCCATTCCACATTCCCATTCCCATCCACATACATACATACATCCTCATCCATATTTCCATTCACATCTATACATCCACATCTACATCCACATACATACATACATCCACATCCACATTCACATTCACATCTATACATCCACATCTACATCCACATTCACATACATCCACATCCACATTCCCGTTCACATCTATACATCCACATCTATATCCACATACATACATACATCCACATCCACATTCCACATTCACATCTACATCCACATTCACATACATCCACATCCACATTTCCATTCACATCTATACATCCACATCTACATCCACATTCACATCTATGCATATACATCCTCATGCATACATCCATTTTCACATTCATACATCCACACTCTCATCTCCACATTCACACATCTGTTTTGAAAGAACGGTAGAGGAGGAGGAGACACACACACAGGAGCAAACCCTAATGTATATTGCAAACCCTAACCAAGGAGGGAAGCCATGTCCACTCTCACACAAAGCATAATGCACTAATCCATAATCCACACAACACACAATGAGTTGTGTCCACACTCTACTAACCCTAGCTAATGTCCACACACTATGACCAGCTGGACACGCGGTCATTTATGTCTCACACATGTTCCTACCTAATCTGCCAGCACATAGCATAGCTGGCTCACACTGACATCGAGCTTGAATCTCAACAGCCCCTCTCAAGCTCATGATGTACTGCCGATGAAGATGTAGATGAGCTTGGGATATCAACACTCTCAACACTCCCCCTCAAGCTCATCCCATGTACTCCCAACATAGTCCGGAAGTACTCGAACTTCTCCCTGCTAAGTGGCTTCGTGAAGATATCAGCCACCTGCTCATCAGTCTTCACATAGTGAAGATCAACTGTACCATCCAGCACCTTCTCTCTGACAAAGTGATAATGGACCTCTATGTGTTTGGTCCTCGCATGAAACACTGGATTCTTTGCCAACTGTATACTGCACATGTTGGAAGTGTACCATTGGTCATGCATAATGGTCAGACAAAGTCTATGTCAGATGTGCTGTATGTGCCTTCGATCACTAAAAGCTTGGCCTCAGTTGGTCAAATGGTAGAACAGGGATTACAGGTTAGATTCAATGAGCATGGATGCTTCGTTGAAGACTTTAAACATGGATGTAGAGTGATTGCTAAAGGCAAGAAAGAAGGAAGACTGTTTAAGCTGGATGCTGGAAATCCTGAGCTAAAATCAGCCATGTTCTCAAAGAGCAGGAATGTGGTACGGGATATTGATATGTGGCACAAGAGGATTGGCCATGTTAATATACAGAGATTAAAGAACATGCAAACAAGAGGCATTGTCAATGGTTTGCCTAGGTTCAAATATGATGGACATATGCATGTTTGTGAAGCCTGTCAGTTTGGGAAGCAGGCAAGATTGAGATTTCCTAGAGAAGGAAATATGAGTAAGGCCACTTGAGATAGTACACAGTGATGTATGGGGTCCTGCACAAAACCCATCTATCAAAGGCAGCTTATACTATGTTACATTCATTGATGACTTTAGCAGGATGACATGGATATACTTTCTCAGGGAGAAGAGTGAAGTATTGGAAAAATTCATGGATTTCAAAGCTTTTGCAGAAAAGCAGTATGGCTGTTGGATTAAATGTCTGAGGACAGATGGAGGTGGTGAATACACCTCAAAAGCTTTTGAGCATTTCTTGAGGAAGCATGGAATAAGGAGACAATTGACATGCAGGTATACACCTCAGCAGAATGGTGTGGCTGAGAGAAATAATAGAGTTATATGTGAAGTGGCAAGGGCGATGCTTAATGAAAAGAGCATGCCAGATTACTATTGGGCAGAAGCATGTGCTACTGCAGTTTATATATTGAACAAAACACCTACAGCAGCCATTCATGGAAGCACGCCAGAGATGCGGCTCACAGGTTACAGGCCAGACATTGGACATCTTAAAGTTTTTCGATGCATAGCCTATGTGCATGTACCTGATGAAAGAAGAAGGAAGTTGGATCATAAGGCAGAGAAATGTATATTTGTTGGATATGCAAAGGATCGAAAAGCCTACAAGTGTTATAATCCACAAACTAGACAAGTGGTCATCTCACGTGATGTGGTGTTTGATGAGCTTGCTAGTTGGTATAAAGCAAAAGATGAAGGTGTTATTGAGTCACTGGAAGCAGATGTGCCTGTGAACTTGCCATCACAAGCAAGTTCTAGTTCTACTACTATGTCTGGGCCAGCAGCAGCAGAGCAGAAGCTAAGAGCAGCAGTGTACGTCCATGGTCAGGACGTTTGAGGCATGAGAGTGTAAGCACTGGGAGTAGTGCTATGGATAAAGGCAAAAAGAAAGTGGAAGGAATTGGAATCATAGGATATGAGTCATCCAGTTCTGAAAGTTTGGATGAGGAGCTTGGCATACCTGTTTTACGCACACCTGGTGCTAGACAGGACAGATATGTGCCACCGCATGCTAGAGTCACAGGTGTACAGAGTGACCCGCATGCATTGCGGAGATCCCAGAGGGTCAGATATCCTGTTGACAGGTTGACATACAGAGATTTTGCTATGCACTATGCATACATGACATCTATGGTGAAGCATGTGGAACCTACATGCTATACAAAGGCTATTGGAGAGCATGTATGGGAAAAAGCAATGGATGTAGAGATGGACGCATTGGTCCATAATGATACATGGGACTTGGTTGCACTACCAAAGGATAAGAATGTTATTGGATGTAAATGGGTTTACAAAGTGAAGTGCAAATCTGATGGTTCTATTGAAAGACATAAGGCAAGATTGGTAGCAAAGGGTTATGCATAGACCCATGGATTGGATTATGATGAGACGTTTAGCCCAGTGGCTAAGATGGGCACAGTGAGAGCAGTCATTGCTATGGCTGCAGCAAATGGCTGGGAAATACATCAGATGGATGTTAAGAATGCATTTCTGAATGGAGACTTACAAGAGGAAGTGTACATGGCACAGCCAGAAGGGTATGTACACCCTAGATATCCCACTCACGTATGCAGGTTGAAAAAGGCATTGTATGGTCTAAAGCAAGCACCTCGTGCTTGGAGTGATAAGATGAGCAGATATCTTATCTCACTTGGTTTTCAGATTTCTACAGCAGATTCTTCACTCTATGTGAAGAAGACACAGCATGGGATTGTTTTACTAGTCATCTATGTGGATGACTTGATTATCACAGGTGATCATGGTGCAGATGTGATGCAGGTCAAGAAAGCTTTGAGTGGGCAATTTGACATGAAAGATCTTGGTGAGCTGAGATACTTCCTTGGCGTTGAAGTGGTGAAAGATCATGCAGGTACTTGGTTAGTACAGCGCCAATATGCCTTGGATATGTTGGCAAAGTATGGCATGAGAGGGTGTAAGCCTATGAGTACACCATTGGAGCAAAATGTGAAGTTGCGGGCTGATTATGGCGAGGAATTGGATGATCCTTCTATGTACAGGAAGATGGTTGGCAGTCTCATATACATGACTATCACACGCCCGGATTTGAGTTATGCAGTGGGGCTAGTTAGCCAGTTTATGCAGAGCCCCAGGAAACCACATTTGGATGCAGTGAGACGCATCATGAGATATGTGAAAACCACAGCACATTATGGTTTATTCTATGAGAGTGGTAAAAGCTTGGACATACATGGCTACACAGATGATGCTGATTGGGCAAGTAGCGCATATGGCATGATAGGGTATAAGCCTATGAGTAAGTACCTGCATGATCTTTCACCACTTCAATGCCAAGGAAGTATCTCAGCTCACCAAGATCTTTCATGTCAAATTGCCCACTCAAAGCTTTCTTGACCTGCATCACATCTGCACCATGATCACCTGTGATAATCAAGTCATCCACATAGATGACTAGTAAAACAATCCCATGCTGTGTCTTCTTCACATAGAGTGAAGAATCTGCTGTAGAAATCTGAAAACCAAGTGAGATAAGATATCTGCTCATCTTATCACTCCAAGCACGAGGTGCTTGCTTTAGACCATACAATGCCTTTTTCAACCTGCATACGTGAGTGGGATATCTAGGGTGTACATACCCTTCTGGCTGTGCCATGTACACTTCCTCTTGTAAGTCTCCATTCAGAAATGCATTCTTAACATCCATCTGATGCATTTCCCAGCCATTTGCTGTAGCCATAGCAATGACTGCTCTAACTGTGCCCATCTTAGCCACTGGGCTAAACGTCTCATCATAATCCAATCCATGGGTCTGTGCATAACCCTTTGCTACCAATCTTGCCTTATGTCTTTCAATAGAACCATCAGATTTGCACTTCACTTTGTAAACCCATTTACATCCAATAACATTCTTATCCTTTGGTAGTGCAACCAAGTCCCATGTATCATTATGGACCAATGCGTCCATCTCTACATTGAGAAATTATAGAAAATGATCAAAATTCACTAATTACCTTACAATTTGCTTGATTCTTTGTTCACAGTAGAGGCCCCCAACCAATCAATTGGTTAAATATGTTGATGGAGCCACTAATGGGGATTGAAGAAAGAGGGAAGCTCCAAAAACTAGTGAATTATTAATGAATTCACAGTTCTTGGCTTAGGTGGAGTAGAGTAACGATGCATAAACACTATATATTTTTTAACAAGGGGAGGCTTCCATTTATAGGAAAAATTGAGCTCCTACCCAAACAAACTGATTCTAGAATTTTCCAAGTCAGTTTGGTCACTTTTTGACCATTTTTAGGTCAGTTAAGCTAACTTTTTGGAACTAGACTTGAATGAGGAGAGAGGAGAGATGAAATATCTCAATTTTTATGAGTTTAAAACTCATTCAAGCATGTGAAATATGCACCTCCTTTAAAGAACTCCCCTTCCTTACATATGTGTCAAAATGGAATCATTATACCCAAATATCTCATATTTTTAATATTGCTCATAGTTTTTTACTAATAAACCTTGTACATTTTCAACTCTTCATCTTATGTGAAATATGCGCCTCCTTTAAAGAACTCCTCTTCCTTACATATGTGTCATAGTTTTTTTTTTAACTAATAAACCTTGTACATTTTCAACTCTTCATCTTATGTGAAATATGCACCTCCTTTAAAGAACTCCCCTTCCTTACATATGTGTCAAAATGGAATCATTATACCCAAAATATCTCATATTTTTAATATTGCTCATAGTTTTTTACTAATAAACCTTGTACATTTTCAACTCTTCATCTTATGTGAGCATTTACTCATTTTTGGATACCCAAAATATCTCATATTTTTAATATTGCTCATATTTTTTTACTAATAAACCTTGTACATTTTCAACTCTTCATCTTATGTGAGCATTTACTCATTTTTGGGTATCTTCTTTTACAAATTGGATTTATCTCCTCCCTACACATGGATTGATGCTATTGGCCCATAGGAACCTTAATTGGACCATAATCCAAAAATTTCTGAAAATCTAGACCCTTAGGCTAAGGTCCTTTATACACATTTCCAATTAATTCCAATTGCACATTGGAAAATTCTTTTTGAATTTCTGTTGCAGGGGAATTCATCTTAATTATAAGAGATATTTTTCTATCCAAAAATATTCAAAATCTGAATATTCTCTCTCTAGAATATTTTCTCTCTCTAGGTTAAAATAGTTAGAAACAAGGTCTTTATAATTCTGAAGAGGGATTGATTACATGGGAAGATACTAGACATCAAAAAGGGGGTGGGAGAGGAATCTTATATTCTACCCCACTTAAAAAACGCGAGATGTTCTCATCTCGCAAACTAGGGTAATTTCGCAAGATGCACGAATATGAGACCACCAAGAAAAGTCTCAAAGAGAGCAAGATAAGAACAAGATTTAAACTTTATTCATTCTCGGAACTTATACAGTAAAGATAGAAGAACCCTTTACACTTCCATAAGCCCATCCATCATATGATCACAAAAGCAGCACTCACAAGCTGCACAAGTATAAGGTAACTCATTTATGGGATTAATTCTGTTGGTTATTGCTGCACCTATCTCAGTGGTATGAGGTGATCTAACAAAAGGACCTCTGAGAGGCAAGCCAAAAACGGGGTAAAGACATATCTTCTCATGAGGAAGAAAACACGCTAGTAAGAAGACCCGCTCAGAAAACCCAAGATGCCTTGATCTCATGACGCAGTAGTATCGGGGACCCAAACCCAAAGCTTCAATAACCATGGCCAAGCGGACATTGTTACGAAAGTGCTGCTGACCCCAAGGTGTTACCCTAGTTATGTTTTGATAGGTTCGCCATTTGGTCTGAGCTACAGAAGTTCCCAAGTGAGGGAAAAGTGAGCGCTCATACTGTTCTATAAAATCCTTCTTCACAGACTCACTTGCGTCTTGAAGGTGAGGAATCATTATGGATAAAACTAATTCTTGTTGCCAAGCCATGAAGGAGATTAAGAAAGAAAGGAGATCGATGGGAGTAAGATTACTGTAAACGACAAGTAAAAGTTACGACTTATATAAAGGAAGGAGCTAGCGTAACCCAGAAGCCAACGGTAACTTGCCACTGAAGTTTTACCGTCTTTCCATGATTTGGGTTTGGCACATTTCTCTATAGAAGGCATTAAGAACTTTGAGATGAGGAGATAAAAGAAGCTTGTAGGCTAAGTCACCTACTTTCATTGAATTCAGATAAGGTTCACAATATCTGGGGGATAACTTCTTATACTCCCCAAGAGATAAAGAACTTCTTTTTGGGCCGTACTCGAATGAAAACCAAAACCGTGGTATCCAAAACACCGATTTTCACTTCTGAACTCATTGTTCTGAATCCTTAAAACAGGTAGGACTCCTGAGAAGTATTCTAGGGAAAGGATCTTTTTTTTTAACAGAATCTTTCTTTTATTTTAGAGAGGAAATAATTATAAGATCAAAAGGGAGATTCTTACTCCTGTATACCTCAAAGGCTGGGGAGGAATCTTACATTCTACCCCACTTAAAAAGTGCGAGATGTCCTCATCTCGCAAGTAGAGGACAACTCTTTTTCTTAAGATCTAATTTTATTCTGGGGTTCCTTATATTCTGGTCAACCCAACGGAATACTGGGATAAATATTCCTTATATAGAACTCATAACAATTCATTCAAATCATATCATTCATATCTTTAACATGATAATGGTCCATTAAACCGAAAAATTTCCTTCTGAACATTCCTCCACAGAAATTTCAGTCAAGCAAGTTCTCAATTTGTCATCCCTTAACTTAATCTACCGTCTCAAGTGTTAATAGTAGCAATTTGACAGCGCCATTAGGAAAATTCTGGAATCAAAAGAGGGCTGTTTCAACAATAATATAATAATAGACACATAGATTGAGTGACATGTAATCTACCAACGAGATTCACCGGTGGTGGGACCTCTGTAACCCACCCAAAACGTGGAGAAACTCTTATCTTCATGAAATATTAAAAAAAACCATCACCTTGTCTTAAAATATTTAAAACCGTTTTTTTTGTCAGAAACTAACACAATAAAACAATGTTTTCCACATTCCTGTGTTCGACGTGGAGCACTAAAAAATTCTTTCCACCACCCCTAGAACTAATGAAGCTTGAATGCTTGGAATAGATAGATACACATTCTCCCGGTTATTCCCTCAACTTAGTTTCACTTTTGAATCTCAAAACATCTTTGGTGCCCAAAAGAACACACCGTCCCTCATTTCATCCTCCCTCCTTGATCCACAAAAGCGGTTAGCCCAGTCATCCACTTTCTACTACTTCTTCTTTCTCATACGTCTGTTAATCTATCATGGCACCCGAAAGTGGACTGAAACAAGCAAGGAGCAGTATCTCATCTGTTGTGTTGTATAACATAAAAGACGAGAACGAAGAATGGATTCCCCAAGTATACAGGAAGTACTCTTGGGTCACTATGCAGCCAGGAAAACAAGGCCACTACCGAGTGAAGGGAAAGGCATCTGAAGACTTGGCCAAACATTGGAAAGGAAGGATCCTTGACTTTAAGATGGCACCAGGAGGGAAAACTGTCAAAGAAGTGTTGATCGAGCATGTATTCATGCAAAAAGAGATCAACGTGGGACCATTGGAAGGACTTCCCAAGACACAGACCACATTGTAAGTGCTTGTGTTTTGTATTTCAATGTTGCAAATAAGGTGATTGATATACATTTTTTTGCCTTGCACAGATTTGTACCCATCCAATCTTCAGGAGTGGGAGCCTGCACAATGCTTGACGGGATTCTTGAATGTCGTACATGGTGAGGTGGGGAAACTTCAATATGAAGGTCGTGCACCAAGTGATCTCGCAAGAAGTAGAACATATTTCTATGACTCATTTTATACCTTGCCCACAGAATCCAGTCGACATGGAAAGTTGGAACGTATTCCGTTGCCCGCACTTGATAGTCCTGAGTGGCCATTGCTTGACACAGAAGTGATAGAGTCATACAGGACCAAAATGTTTAATGATATTAAATGTGCTATGAAGCCTAGCATTGGTGCAAGAAATGTGCACTTAAGTTTGTTTGTTCCAATTGCATGCTTTGTTCATTTATTTTCTGATTGTAAACAATTGAGAAAAACTAGAACAACTTTTGTGTGCAAAGATGTAGATGAAGCCTGGCTTGATCATTTGTTTGACAAAGGTTGGAGAGTGAAATCATCAAAGGGAGATGATTTGATCGAATGTCGATTGAACAGCTCCGACATTGCATTTCGGTGAGTGTTAAAACATTATAATGTATTTTTGTGAAACAGTTACAACGCTTATTTGATTATACTCGAAAAATTATCCTAATGATATTTTGGAATCAGATACTATATTGCCAGGCAACATCTGTGCATGTCATTTACTTATAGAAGGTGGCGATGGATCAACAACAACTGGGAAAGCATGGACCAAGATACAAGAGATGGCAACCACTCTTGCTTGATAGATATAGTTATGATTCGACAGGGTCACCCATCTTTGACATTGGAAGTGGAAGAGAATTGGACTCTCGAATATGTTAGGAAGGAATTAGAAGTAGCTATTCAGAATCCTCCAGATCAATTTTGCTTCAAGCTCGATGGTCGAAAGCTAAGTAAAAGAAGAGAGCATCAGATCATTTGTAAAGATGTTGCAGCCCCACATGAATTGGAGGCACTAGATGATATATGATGTGACCATGTATACGGTGACAATGTATTTTCCATATGCAATAAACTTATCTATTCAGAACATTGCTTTTGTAATGCTTTATTGTTTAAAACAATGTAATGAAGGCAAGAATTCCCCAATTGAATTTTTATGTACACAAAAAAGGCTTAAAGTAAGAAAGCAAGCAGTGAAGGAACACAGTAGCAAATTTGATCCTCTGATTTTCAAATGAAAAGTGTATTTACAATTGATGTTCTCTCTCCAATATATGTATAGCTGCATATTTACAAACGTACATTTGTTGGAAGAAGGAAAAAACTATTTATTACTGGAACCCATAGGTATCGGCTTCAGGATGGAGCCATGGCTCTTCTCCCAAGTATGGAGCCCATGTAAGAGGCTCAAGGGGGCCTATCCCCCCTCGTGGATTGGGCGGGATGAAGTCCACTGGCCCGTCTGGAGGCATAACTTCAGCGACCTCGATCAATTTCGCAATCGTTTCCTCCCTAAACGTTTGGACGTCTAGGTCCACGTAGCGAGACATTGATGGAAACTGCCATCACAATTCATCAAGGCATAAATAAGATCAACATGACAATATATAAGAAGATAAACAAGAGCACGCATGCGTATGGGAGCTGAAAATGCTTACATCCTCTGAAGGGAGCTGAAAAATGCTTCGTAGCAGCAACATTGCATTAAGTGCAACCCTCCACCCACAGCTGTAGCCATCTTCTTGTTTGGGGACACTAACCCTTCGGATGGTCGATCGATCCAGGGTGTCGATGTCCATGCTGAGGCTCTCGTAAGCTGCCATTAGTTTCCTGACTCCACTGTAAACAGAGACCAATCATTATCCTGATCAATCCGGACTTCTAACTCAAACAATGATATGTATCTTAATGATTTTTACTTACAGCAAAACATTTCCATGGACACCAAATGTCGAATTTGCAAGGTAAATGACATTTTCTTGCACGTCGACTAGTAGAAGACTCCAATGGGAACTGCACAATAGATTTCTATTAGTTTCAATCCAAAGGAAGCACTATATAACTCGTGTACGGTGATTCCTATAAACATCATGCAAGAGAGAGAGAGAGAGAGAGAGAGAGAGAGAGAGAGAGAGAGAGAGACAAACTCACTTTTCATGATATGCCAAAAAAAATACTCGGGCATCGTCCAGCTGGACCTCCCAAAACCAGTTCAGCACATCGAGGTACAGAACTGACTCTACTAGCAACAATGTTGAGACCAGTGAATCAATTTGGAACACTCGTTGTTGTACATCCTCGGGCAATAGCGAAATAACAAAACTTCACAAGGAAACATATCAAGAGTGAGGCATCAACTTTAAGAGCCAAGAATGAAAAATTGTGGGAGGACAGAGAAAAGAGTATACCTTAAAACACATCTGAGCACTTTGTGGTTGACTTCAGTTTTGGGATCAAACAAAATGTTGATTTCTTCAGCATGAATCGGGAAATAACATCTATGCCCTCTAATATTAAAGGGTACATCGAACTCCGGCAACAAAAATTGCAGCGCCTCCCAATTCATGGCGTGGAGTGCGCGAACATTTTCCCTTTTTGTTTGCAATGCAAGCATTGCAGCTTGATGTTCCCTTTGAGCGCTTGTCATTAAATTTGCCCGAGTCTGATGCTCATGATCTGGACCTCCCTCGGTCACCTCTTCAATTCTCACTTTTTGTACAGGACGGACATCCAAAATTTGTAACATTCGTTCATCAGTAAACGTAACTGGTCTAAGTAACTTATCGTATCTGAAACGAAGGGCTACTAGGCTGAAAAAATCTTTGTTCATTTACTGTCACCCTGTGTGCGTGGGCAGCAAGAACGTAACTATCCAAAAAAAATTTCGATCATCCAATCTTCTGTGGCCTCTTGCAAGCAAAACAAGGCCGATGCCTTCCACCTAAACAAAATTCCATTCTGCTCACAAATTCTCCTGGCAAGCCTCTGGAAAGGCAATCTGGGAATAGCAGCTGTCGGGTGCTTCATAAACTTTTTGATTTCTCGCAAGGCTGCCAAATGCTCTGCGAAACGCCTTAGTCTAGGCTGCGTTTTGGACAATCGAGAAGGACTGCTTGATTTCCTTGATCTTGAGGCTTTCAGAATGCCCATCTTCTTCCCAGTAGATGAGGGAGCTGCATTGTCAATGGGTCTAGCTGTATGCCTTACACGAGCCATCTGAAAACGCAAGAAAAAGCAGAAAACTTTGCTATTCAGTAGTACACGATTAACAATTCACCATAAAGCGAGAGAGGGGGGCCAAGAAAGCAATATGCACTTCCTCGCGTTATGGTGAATCCATTCACCATAACGCGAGATGAAGGCCCACAGAAACACAATAATCCTTCTCGCATTATGGTGAATTCATTGACACCAATAAGAGGCAGATTATCGTGCATTCTTTGAGCTTCGATCTTGCGTTATAGTGATTTGATTCACTATAACGTGAGACTAAGAGCCAGTCAAAGAAAAACAATCCTCCTCGCGTTATTGTGAATCGATCTACTACAACGGGAGGAGGGTTCTCCCGAATCTCTTACCATTCCGTCTTGCAGTTTGGTGATTCGATTCACCATAACACATAGAGCAGTATTGAGATTCTAATGACTCGTCGTCTGCTTTACGGTGAATTGAATCACCATTACAGAGGGCAAACAGTCAAAGAGAAAACAATGGCAGAGGGCAAACAGTCAAAGGAAAAACAAAACAATCAAGTATTATACAAGAAACTCACAAAACAATCAAGTAATACACTTTCATCACATTCTATGAGTGGGAATGGATGGAGACTGTCGTGTAGGAGGTGAATTAATAATTGACACCAATAAGAGGTGGATTATCGTGAATCCTTTGCCCCTTGGTCATGCGTTATGGTGAATCGATTCACCATAACGCGAGTCTAAGGGCCAGTCAAAGCAAAACAATCCTCCTCGCGTTATAGTGAATCGATTTTCTACAACGGGAGGAGGATTATCGCGAATCTCTTACGTTTGCCTTCTGCCATGGTGATTCGATTCACCATAAGACATGGAGCTTATTGCGATTCTAATGGCCCGTCGTGTGCTTTAAGGTGAATCGAATCACCACGGCAGAAGGCAAACAGTCGAAGAAAAAACAATGGCACAGGGCAAACAATCGAAGAAAAAACAAAACAAACAAGCAATATACAAGAAACTTACAAAACAATCAAGTAGTATACAAAAACTTACATTTCTTGCGTGCGAATGGATGGAGACTGTCGTGCAGGAGGTGGAAAATCGGTTCAGTACTGTGGCGGTAGTCGGAAGTCACCTGGAGGCAAGCAGGAGGACGGACAAGGCAAAATCGATAAGAGGACGAAAAGGTGGCGTGATTAACGGCTTTGATTAGTCTTTAGAGCGAACACACGTGCTGGCGGGCTGCCAGGGCGACTAGGCACCGCTGACGTGTCGCATAGCATTAAAAAGGGCTTTGATTAAACTTTATAGCTTGTACACGTGCTAGGTACACGGCGGGCTACCACGTGGCATTCATGGAATGGCGGGTGAAAACGCGGCGCTGACGTGTCGCGTAGCATTAAAAACAGATTTTCTAGGATATTCATCTCATTTATTTCCTCTCTTGGAGTTCGTATTCTCATTTATCTCCCCACCAACGGCCTTCATCTCCATCAACGACTGACTATCTCCTCCAACCCTCCTTCATCAATCATCCTCCTGTATCCAACCTCAAAGACAAACCTCCAACCTAATTCGTTTTCCTGGTATTTTTATCTCTTTTGTGCTTCCTTCTTCTTTTGTTATTTCGTTGTTTTGGTTTCAGTCGTGGAGAACTTCTTGCTTTGTCTTTTCATTGCGTTAAGGTGAATTGAAAACCTATGACTCCTCGCCTTATGGTGAATTAACTGCGAAGAAGAGTATTTTAATTCGTTTGACACCTCCTCTCTCAGTATGGGTACTGGAGAACTATCTTTATTTTTAATTCACCATAACGTTAGAGGCGTTGCCAAAGGATGATAAAGTCGTCATGTTACGGTGAATCAATTCACCATAACGCGAGCGAAGGTCCCATAGGAAGCATAATATTCCTCCTCGCATTATGCTGAATCGATTCACCATAACGCAAGAAGAGGTCCTTGACTTAGCTGCAATTTTATTTGCGTTAGGGAAAATAGATTCACTACAACGCGAGGAGGAATACCTGGATTCCTCTGGCATCTCCTCTCGCGTTATGTTGAATCCATTTACACCACACAGAGATTTGTTGTTTAAGATCGACTGTCTCTTGATTCATTGCTTGAACTAATATTTTCCATGTCTTATCTACAGACTTGAATTCAGCCATGGTGCAAGTTCAAGTCAAATTTGATGTGGACGAAGAGATTAAAGAAACACCTGCAACTCTATTATATGACTTCCTCTACAAATGTCGACATCATGATTTGCACCCTGCAATTTCGTTGATGTTCAATTGCGATTTTTCTCTGGAGGATACATTTTCTAGCCATCATGGATACTTCGAAGAGGCAAAGCAAGAGTTTGACGAGCTCACAAATGAAGAACCAATGATGATTGATGGGAAAAGTCACATTCATTTTAATCTCAAGGTGTCGCCGGAGAAGAAGCAGAGGTTAAACAGGGATTGGCACAAGGTGCCATGTGATAAGAAGAGAGCTTTGCTATGCCCTTTTCACAAAAGAAAATGCCGCTTGATGAAATACTCTTATGCCTTTTTATGCTTCTTGCACATGAACGTGCAATTAACAGATGAAGAATGTACAGAGCCGCATGCAACAAATGAAAGTGAAGACACGATTTCTCGTCAGGCTATTCCCACCATTGAGGATGTTGCTGAAGAGGAGGACACTCCTCATGTAATTGAGGAGTTCAATGTTGAAGAAGAGAGGAAGCTCAGTTCGGTGGTTGATATTAAGGCAGTTAGAGAACAAAACAGTGATGTAGGTCAGCTTGTGATTGAATCAGATGACTCCTCCCCCATTCCAACGCCATTACTCCCCTCCTACCAAGTAGGAGATTCAGAGTATATATTGCTGACAGACATACAACATGTATTTAACTTAAGGGAGGACCATTGCATAGCTTTCATAGCCCAAAATCTGAAGGTCGATGACAATTTTGTAGATGATGATGGGATAGACAAGTACTTACTAGTGGATAGCCATGTGAAAGACACCGAGTTCCTATCTGCTGCAGCAACACTAAAGATGATCTATGCTGATGCCCTTAGATATGAAGGAAAAGATGCCACAGAGGAAGAGCTACAAGAAGCAAGGGACAGACTGAATATCACCAACATGGGAGGGTGTAGGGATGTGCCAAATAAGTCAGCGGAAACCGTTCCTAGTTCGAGCACTAATTTATGGCAAGACGCCTTGCTTGAAGCAGATGAGAACCAAGAGGTTAGTTTTTTTTTGTTGTGGATTTGGCTTTATCAACTTTGTCCTGAAATGTTTGGTGATGTTGTTTCTGGAATGCTCCTTTATTTTTTCAGTTGGAAATATATGAAGACACATTCCTCAAACGTGCTTCAGGCAAGCGTATGGCGGGATTGGGCCACGATTCGACACTAGGAACATATATACATCGCCTAAAATTCCCTCAAATTGTGATATTTCACGCTAGCTTCTCCAAGGACAATGACAGTTTTCCTCTGATGGCGATAAAGACTCTATCCAGGTATTTAGGTGGCTATCACTTAAGGCTGAATGCAAACAAGGCAATACTTCTGGAGCGGCAAGAAGCTGTTCGAATTTTTGGAGAGGGACCTGGAGTATATTTGTTAAGATGTAAATATTATTTAACATATGCTGCTTACGGGTTGGCATGTGGAATCACATATCCTAATCTGTTGAGTGATTGCGGGAAGAAGCATCTTCTTAGAACAGCAAGGCCAAAGGTCCCTGTTGTGCCATTGATAGAGGATGAAGAAGATGATGCAGAAACGTCATCAAAAAAGGCTCGGCTGGGGGGTCTCTGCTCCAGATTAACAAATTTAGATTGTTCCAGTTGCTAAGAAGTTTCGTCATATTTCTCAATACTCTTCTTGTTTACCATTACAAACTATGAAATGTATATATATTGGAAACATTTATATGGGACATAGATGAAAGCTCTTGTTCTTTTAAAATCTTTCACAGTTACATCATTGTTTTACAATATATATTTCAATGATCAATTTTCTTCCACACTCTGCCCTGTCTTTGTCGTTGTCTTAGCCATTCAGCATGATTCTGCTTTCCCTGTGAGAGGAGACATATATTGAATGTCTCCGTTCAGCCTGAACCTTTCTTATTGCACATGACACAGCTGATTCAGCATGTTTGATCTTCACACGAGCCCTCACTTGAATCCGCCTATACCACCACTGACATAGTTGCTTCATGGGATTACTTTTCTTTATTCCTCCTCCATGTTGAGTGGCCCTTTGATAGGCACAACGTGCTTGCCAATGAGATCTTTCCATGCCTTGGGTAGACCAAATCCCAAGGCTTCCAAACTCTTCCGCAAATAAGGTTCCATGTGCATGCAAAATGTGCTACAAATGCTCAACAACAACAAGACATTTAGTATCGTACAATATTTTTTGAACAACAAAAAATACTCAAAGCTGTAGGTTTTCAAGTAATAACCATGTATTGTGTCAAGTTTGTCGCACCCCATGCCTTTTCATAGCTAGTGTAGAACTTTGTCACAACTGCCTCAAATTTCTCAACATCCCCATCTTCAAACCTTGCTTTTTGCAACAAAGGTGCTAGGCGATCAAGTGCCAACCACGCTTTGGCCTTTGCCACCCTTGCTTGTCCTGAAGAGCCTTGATCAGGTACAGCTGCATGAAGCTTCCTCCACACCTCAAAATCTGTACCCAGATGACCTCTCTGGGTATGATTAGATAAGAACTTTCTGGCTTTTGCACCTCCAAAACATGGTTTGCTAGGAACATTTCCGGTCTTCCCTGATCTTCTCAAGTCCTTCTCAATCTTCACTTGACCACAATGTAAACCTGCATCTGAAAGCACTTGCTCTATTTTTTTAATAGTTCTTTCACTGTCTACTACTGGTTTCATATTCCATGAAAATTCGATGTACATGTAGACTAGTTTCTCAATTATTCTAACCAGCGCATGCAAAACACAAATATGAACTCTGATCAAAGGGATAGGAAGAATTGGATCCCAATTAGGATCCACTCTTGGAGCATCACGATTTGGGGGTTCACGCCTATTACTGATTGCATTTAGGCATTTCCATTCTCTCTCTTTTCCTCCTTTGGAGACACCTCGTTCGGTCATACAATACAGGCAAGGATACTTGGCCATTGCTCTTTGGGAAATACCAAACATGCATTTCAAGGTTTTAAGATCTGCAGCCAGGTGCCATTCAACCTCATATTCACCATATCCTTCTACATAAAGCTTTTCGCCATTCGACTGCTGCTGGATAGTGGAAGGAAGCTCAGTCTGACTGAAGTACCACTTCAGAATTTCATGGGTCTCTGTTGGAACCTGTTAACAACAACTGTTAGATTGTCTACAACATCATAAGAAGAGGATAGCAACATAATATTCTTTTTTTAAAAATGGATAACACGTCACCTCAAATGCAGCCAGCCACCAAATCTCATTTTCGGATTGTACACTAAAGTGCTTCTCATCAGCATTACTGATACTTGCATCCAAAGCTCTATTCATTAAAGTAATGCTAACCCTTTCCAGCTTCTGTCCTTTGATCACCTCACTCTCATCAAGTTTCAAAACAAATTTCAACCTTCCATTGCACTCATGTACACTGATGTCATAAACTTTCACCATAGCCATTTGTAATTTTCGAACATCCATGATGAAATTGTTGAACTCTGTAGGGTGGTTGCAAGATGAGGGTACTCACTTTCGTTCACTCTCTCCAAAATTGGGACATCCATCCATCTCGGGCGGAGTACCTCGATCGTGATAGTGCCGCCAATCAAAAGACCACACGTGGCTCCCGAGCCTAAATCGACATATCTCGATCGAGATGCCAACTAATGCCACGCTAGCAGGTCCGGCTTTCCAGGCGTCATCCATGTCACCAATACATGTCACCGCCACCACAATATCTCGATCGAGATATCTATGCCACTCGGATCCACATCAGGGCCACGCTGTATCCACGTAGGCATATTTGACTAGCACATCTCCATCGTCCACGTATCTCGAACGAGAAATATACATCCAATCGCGACCATTCATTGTTCGAGGTAATCGGATACAATCTCCACCGTCCCCATATCTCGATCGAGATACTGAGTTCAAATCTCAGCCGTCCAAATATCTCGATCGTGATATAGAGATTCAATCTGCACCGTCCGAATATCTCGATCGTGATATAGAGATTCAATCTGCACCGTCCGAATATCTCGATCGAGATACGTAGATGCAATATCCACCGTCCAATTATCTCGATCGAGATAAGGAAACGCAATCTATACCGTCCATTCACGTACGCTGGAAGATGCGATCTCGGCCGTTTAAATATCGCGATCGAGGTATATAATGAATCTTGACCGTCGAGATACCTTTTCGTGGTAATGCCTCTAAATCGTGGCCGTCCAATTACCTCGATCGAGATATTAATATCAAATCTCAGCCGTCGATCCTTCCCCAACCCTAGAATTAGGTGTGTATCTTGGCCGTATGTTGCACTAACCCTAATATCCAGAGCGTTAATCTTGCAAACCCTAAATTGCATGATGTTACCGAACCTCGATCGAGGTTATAAAACCGGAAAACTTTTTTTTTTGGCTCATTTTCACAAGTCGTTTTCACTCCCTTGCTCTCTCTTGATTTGGATTAGTGTTAGTGAGCCCATTAGCTTTGTTTTTAGCTTCATTAGTGCTACTTAGCACTAAGCATTAGACCTTTCACATTAGACCTTTCACATTAGACCCTTCACATTGGACCCTTCACATTGGGCTTAGGTTTTAGCATGGAGGGCCACGAGGAGGGCCACGAGGAGGGCCGCTCATCTATTGCGGACCTCATCGCGGAGATAGACCGTGAGCTAGCGGCTATCCGTAGGAGTGCTAGAGACACTCCGTCTACATTACATATCGTGGCAGACTTGGAGGCGATGCTTGCGTCCCTTCGTAGCCTTCACGATATTGTTTATGTAGATGAGTGGATAGCCCACCATCGCGCTGCTCCGGTGTCACATGGCCTGACATATCGTCAGGTCTGTGATCTTGCTCCTATTAGGGATGGGGCTTTCCTAGATCTTTTCCTCGATAGTCGTGGGATGAGGCCCGGGGCGGGGAAGCCCCTCACTATTTCGCGGTGTTCGCATCCTCGTATGGCGGCACATATCTATAGTCGATATGTTGCCGCATATGGGAGGATGCCGAACAACCGCCAGATCCCCATATACTTCGCAAAGCAGTTATATGCGGAGTTTGTCTTAGGGGAGGAGGTCGATTACACCAGCCATCGTCCGGGTGGTGGTGCTGGCCGAGGCCGTCTCCAGGACCAGGGTAGGCGGCCTCCACCAGCACTTCGTGTAGCACCTGCCGCCACAGATCCTTCCTTTGTGCCATTGTCGACAGTAGAGGCTCTTGGCACGCAGGTCGGCATTGACGTACGGAGTACCACGGAGAGCATCCAGCACGTGGTGCGCCTATTCTCACGAGCTATACCGACGACAGATGTGGAGGTATTTACATATAGATTACGTCTTAAGTTTTTTTGGTCATTTATCTTCATGTTTATATGTACTTTTCTATATTTTTACATGAGCAGCATGGTTGATTGTGTCACGCAGGTTCCCACACCTGCCACTCAGAGGCTCACTCAGGAGTTGGTAGAGGCGAGAGCGGAGATAGACCGCCTCCGAGCTGCATTACAGATGGCAGAGGCAGCTACTGCAGAGGCACAGCATCTGAGAGAGTCCGACATCCAGCAGGTAGGTTTCTCTTGCACGTTTAAGTTACAAATTTCTTTAAGTAATACCTAATGAGAGACTAACCAAATATTTTAATGCTTTACTTTTTTGCGTAGGCTCGGACCGAGGTAGAGAGCTCCAGAGCTGAGGCACAGCATCATCAGATCATGGAGCAGATTGCCCAGCACAGGGCAGAGCAGCTGATGCTGCATGTTCGAGAGTATCGTAGATCATCCGATGTGACAGTGCCTTACCTACCGTTATATCCACGGCCTATCACAGAGGTTTTTCGACGACCTCTCCCTCAGGATGCACCTCCCTTCCTACGGGATGCGTGCTGCTGTTTATGCATCGAGGACATTGACAGTACAGGAGGATATGCCCTAGGATGTGGACATATTTTCCACTTGTCTTGCATCACCCAGGAGCTCGTCCGGTTCTCAGCATGCCCATCCTGCCGTGCACGCGTCGACTTAGCGACGTACAGGGTATTGGGCATCGATGATCTTCACCCAGGCCTTGTACGAGTAGATGCCAGGACTGGGAGGCCTGTCGACTTTACATCAGCTATGGACTTGGGACTCGACGCCTTCGACGATAGAGCCCAGGAGCCTGAGGTGCCTCCTGAGATAGAGTGGAGCTCACATGAGTTCGACGCTTACCAGAGAGTGCTACATGAGAGCCAGGTGACAGCATTTGAGCGCGTGGGTGGTGCTGGCCCTAGTGGCACAGCGGGTGATGGTGCTAGCAGCAGTGCTGCTTCTCATGAGCAGCGTGTCCTTACAGCAGAGGAGCTTACACGAGCAGAGTGGCAGACACGCACCATTGCAGATTATAGATTTTGGGTGTACAGACAGAGGCGTCTTGCATTAGCACGACGCAGAGAGAGAGAGAGGGCCATAGCAGCTTTTGGGACTCGTGAGCTCCCGAGTATACCGGCACCAGCTCACGATCCTTCCTTTGAGGCAGACCTCCCCGCAGACATTCGACGACCCCCGCAGCCGGCACAGCCGCCTCGACGTGCACAGCAGCCTCGACGCGCACGTCGACCGGCAGTTAGAGATGACGATTTTGATTGGGTTGCTGTTGATAGTGACTAAACTCAGACTAGCTGGGTTAGCTCACTTACATTGTACTTAGATTTTTGGGCAGTGACTAACCTCAGGCTAGCTGGGGTAGCTCATTTTCATTCTGATGTACTTATTTGATGTTTATATCATTATGAGTTTTCTCATTATTGAGTATCATTACATTTTAGTTGATGTTCTTGATTTTATTATATTTCTTAACACTTTTGCTATCATATTGTTTGTTGAAAATCTCCATGCCATCGTACCCAAACATGCTCCGATGGGGACCAAACTTTGCAAGCATGTGGGGGTGGGCCCCCCCCACATGCTTGCAAAGTTTGGTCCCCATCGGAGCATGTTTGGGTTGGCAATGGGCGCCCAGTGTGGTTTTTTCAAGTCTCTTGGTGCTTAAGAGGCCATGGAAAATCCGGGCCTTCCCCATACCATCGTACCCAAACATGCTCCGATGGGGACCAAACTTTGCAAGCGTGTGGGGGTGGGCCCCCCCCACATGCTTGCAAAGTTTGGTCACAATCAAAGCATGTTTGGGTTGGCAATCGGCGCCCAGTGCGGGTTTTTCAAGTCTCTTGGTGCTTAAGAGGCCATGGAAAATCCGGGCCTTCCCCATACCATCGTACCCAAACATGCTCCGATGGGGACCAAACTTTGCAAGCATGTGGGGGTGGGCCCCCCCCACATGCTTGCAAAGTTTGGTCCCCATCGGAGCATGTTTGGATTGGCAATGGGCGCCCAGTGCGGGTTTTTCAAGTCTCTTGGTGCTTAAGAGGCCATGGAAAATCCGGGCCTTCCCCATACCATCGTACCCAAACATGCTCCGATGGGGACCAAACTTTGCAAGCATGTGGGGGTGGGCCCCCCCCACATGCTTGCAAAGTTTGGTCCCCATCGGAGCATGTTTGGGTTGGCAATGGGCGCCCAGTGCGGGTTTTTTCAAGTCTCTTGGTGCTTAAGAGGCCATGGAAAATCCGGGCCTTCCCCATACCATCGTACCCAAACATGCTCCGATGGGGACCAAACTTTGCAAGCGTGTGGGGGTGGGCCCCCCCCACATGCTTGCAAAGTTTGGTCCCCATCGGAGCATGTTTGGATTGGCAATGGGCGCCCAGTGCGGGTTTTTCAAGTCTCTTGGTGCTTAAGAGGCCATGGAAAATCCGGGCCTTCCCCATACCATCGTACCCAAACATGCTCCGATGGGGACCAAACTTTGCAAGCGTGTGGGGGGGGCCCACCCCCACACGCTTGCAAAGTTTGGTCCCCATCGGAGCATGTTTGGATTGGCAATGGGCGCCCAGTGCGGTTTTTTCAAGTCTCTTGGTGCTTAAGAGGCCATGGAAAATCCGGGCCTTCCCCATACCATCGTACCCAAACATGCTCCGATGGGGACCAAACTTTGCAAGCGTGTGGGGGGGGCCCACCCCCACACGCTTGCAAAGTTTGGTCCCCATCGGAGCATGTTTGGATTGGCAATCGGCGCCCAGTGCGGGTTTTTCAAGTCTCTTGGTGCTTAAGAGGCCATGGAAAATGAAGCCTTCCCCATACCATCGTACCCAAACATGCTCCGATGGGGACCAAACTTTGCAAGCGTGTGGGGGTGGGCCCCCCCCACATGCTTGCAAAGTTTGGTCCCCATCGGAGCATGTTTGGGTTGGCAATGGGCGCCCAGTGCGGTTTTTTCAAGTCTCTTGGTGCTTAAGAGGCCATGGAAAATCCGGGCCTTCCCCATACCATCGTACCCAAACATGCTCCGATGGGGACCAAACTTTGCAAGCATGTGGGGGGGGCCCACCCCCACACGCTTGCAAAGTTTGGTCCCCATCGGAGCATGTTTGGATTGGCAATGGGCGCCCAGTGCGGTTTTTTCAAGTCTCTTGGTGCTTAAGAGGCCATGGAAAATCCGGGCCTTCCCCATACCATGGTACCCAAACATGCTCCGATGGGGACCAAACTTTGCAAGCGTGTGGGGGTGGGCCCCCCCCACATGCTTGCAAAGTTTGGTCCGCATCGGAGCATGTTTGGGTTGGCAATGGGCGCCCAGTGCGGTTTTTTCAAGTCTCTTGGTGCTTAAGAGGCCATGGAAAATCCGGGCCTTCCCCATACCATCGTACCCAAACATGCTCCGATGGGGACCAAACTTTGCAAGCGTGTGGGGGTGGGCCCCCCCCACATGCTTGCAAAGTTTGGTCCGCATCGGAGCATGTTTGGGTTGGCAATGGGCGCCCAGTGCGGTTTTTTCAAGTCTCTTGGTGCTTAAGAGGCCATGGAAAATCCGGGCCTTCCCCATACCATCGTACCCAAACATGCTCCGATGGGGACCAAACTTTGCAAGCGTGTGGGGGTGGGCCCCCCCCACATGCTTGCAAAGTTTGGTCCGCATCGGAGCATGTTTGGGTTGGCAATGGGCGCCCAGTGCGGTTTTTTCAAGTCTCTTGGTGCTTAAGAGGCCATGGAAAATCCGGGCCTTCCCCATACCATCGTACCCAAACATGCTCCGATGGGGACCAAACTTTGCAAGCATGTGGGGGGGGCCCACCCCCACACGCTTGCAAAGTTTGGTCCCCATCGGAGCATGTTTGGATTGGCAATGGGCGCCCAGTGCGGTTTTTTCAAGTCTCTTAGTGCTTAAGAGGCCATGGAAAATCCGGGCCTTCCCCATACCATCGTACCCAAACATGCTCCGATGGGGACCAAACTTTGCAAGCGTGTGGGGGTGGGCCCCCCCCCACATGCTTGCAAAGTTTGGTCCGCATCGGAGCATGTTTGGGTTGGCAATGGGCGCCCAGTGCGGTTTTTTCAAGTCTCTTGGTGCTTAAGAGGCCATGGAAAATCCGGGCCTTCCCCATACCATCGTACCCAAACATGCTCCGATGGGGACCAAACTTTGCAAGCGTGTGGGGGTGGGCCCCCCCCACATGCTTGCAAAGTTTGGTCCGCATCGGAGCATGTTTGGGTTGGCAATGGGCGCCCAGTGCGGTTTTTTCAAGTCTCTTGGTGCTTAAGAGGCCATGGAAAATCCGGGCCTTCCCCATACCATCGTACCCAAACATGCTCCGATGGGGACCAAACTTTGCAAGCGTGTGGGGGTGGGCCCCCCCCACATGCTTGCAAAGTTTGGTCCGCATCGAAGCATGTTTGGGTTGGCAATGGGCGCCCAGTGCGGTTTTTTCAAGTCTCTTGGTGCTTAAGAGGCCATGGAAAATCCGGGCCTTCCCCATACCATCGTACCCAAACATGCTCCGATGGGGACCAAACTTTGCAAGCATGTGGGGGGGGCCCACCCCCACACGCTTGCAAAGTTTGGTCCCCATCGGAGCATGTTTGGATTGGCAATGGGCGCCCAGTGCGGGTTTTTCAAGTCTCTTGGTGCTTAAGAGACCATGGAAAATTCGGGCCTTCCCCATACCATCGTACCCAAACATGCTCCGATGGGGACCAAACTTTGCAAGCGTGTGGGGGTGGGCCCCCCCCACATGCTTGCAAAGTTTGGTCCCCATCGGAGCATGTTTGGGTTGGCAATGGGCGCCCAGTGCGGGTTTTTCAAGTCTCTTGGTGCTTAAGAGGCCATGGAAAATCCGGGCCTTCCCCATACCATCGTACCCAAACATGCTCCGATGGGGACCAAACTTTGCAAGAATGTGGGGGGGGCCCACCCCCACACGCTTGCAAAGTTTGGTCCCCATCGGAGCATGTTTGGGTACGATGGTATGGGGAAGGCCCGGATTTTCCATGGCCTCTTAAGCACCAAGAGACTTGAAAAAATCCAACTGGGCGCCCATTGCCAACCCAAACATGCTCCGATGGGGACCAAACTTTGCAAGCATGTGGGGGGGGCCCACCCCCACACGCTTGCAAAGTTTGGTCCCCATCGGAGCATGTTTGGGTACGATGGTATGGGGAAGGCCCGGATTTTCCATGGCCTCTTAAGCACCAAGAGACTTGAAAAACCCGCACTGGGCGCCCATTGCCAACCCAAACATGCTCCGATGGGGACCAAACTTTGCAAGCATGTGGGGGGGGCCCACCCCCACATGCTTGCAAAGTTTGGTCCCCATCGGAGCATGTTTGGGTACGATGGTATGGGGAAGGCCCGGATTTTCCATGGCCTCTTAAGCACCAAGAGACTTGAAAAAATCGCACTGGGCGCCCATTGCCAACCCAAACATGCTCCGATGGGGACCAAACTTTGCAAGCATGTGGGGGGGGCCACCCCCACACGCTTGCAAAGTTTGGTCCCCATCGGAGCATGTTTGGGTACGATGGTATGGGGAAGGCCCGGATTTTCCATGGCCTCTTAAGCACCAAGAGACTTGAAAAACCCGCACTGGGCGCCCATTGCCAACCCAAACATGCTCCGATGGGGACCAAACTTTGCAAGCATGTGGGGGGGGCCCACCCCCACATGCTTGCAAAGTTTGGTCCCCATCAGAGCATGTTTGGGTACGATGGTATGGGGAAGGCCCGGATTTTCCATGGCCTCTTAAGCACCAAGAGACTTGAAAAACCCGCACTGGGCGCCCATTGCCAACCCAAACATGCTCCGATGGGGACCAAACTTTGCAAGCATGTGGGGGGGGCCCACCCCCACACGCTTGCAAAGTTTGGTCCCCATCGGAGCATGTTTGGGTACGATGGTATGGGGAAGGCCCGGATTTTCCATGGCCTCTTAAGCACCAAGAGACTTGAAAAAACCGCACTGGGCGCCCATTGCCAACCCAAACATGCTCCGATGGGGACCAAACTTTGCAAGCATGTGGGGGGGGCCCACCCCCACACGCTTGCAAAGTTTGGTCCCCATCGGAGCATGTTTGGGTACGATGGCATGGAGATTTTCAACAAACAATATGATAGCCAAAGTGTTAAAAAATATAATAAAATCAAGAACATCAACTAAAATGTAATGATACTCAATAATGAGAAAACTCATAATGATATAAACATCAAATAAGTACATCAGAATGAAAATGAGCTACCCCAGCTAGTCTGAGGTTAGTCACTGCCCAAAAATCTAAGTACAATGTAAGTGAGCTAACCCAGCTAGTCTGAGTTTAGTCACTATCAAGATAGAGATCTAGTCAGCAGCACCCTCTCTAGCTCTCAACTGCTCTAGAATGCTCTCATGGTCATCCACTCGAAGCCGAAAACGAGGGTGAGAACTGTGTTTTCGGCTCTGTACTCGAACAAGAGTGAGCCTGGTAGCAACCACTAGATGAGAGAACTGAAATGCCTCTAACTCCCACTTCCACTGCTGGAACTCAAGACTCCCCCGATGAAGTCGAATCTGCTGGTAGAACCGGCCTGCCACAATCATGCTATGGGCGTCATAAGAAAACCCATGATCATCCACTGTATCCTGGTCAAGCATGCACTTTGGCCTAGTGCAACTCATCAGATAGTAGTCTACTCCCTCGCTGTTTCCCTCACTGGCAATAACAGCAAATACATCACCCTCCTGTAGCAAATCTGTCAGGTCATCATAACTGACCATGAACGCAGGACCTGTGTGCTCAATAGACACCACTGGATGTGAAGGATGCTCGGGGGAGAGGAATGTCTGTATCCATGCATCTGCCCATCCTCTCGAGGCACAATGTGACCAATCGCCATCCATACATGCTCCACAGAAGCATGCAAACCGTCGTGTGTAAATCGTGGGGGCCGCCATGCACGTGCTCCTGATGGAATGTAAGCCCAAGGTGCCAGGTACTGTGTCACAATCATGGGAGGCTCTGTGGTCAATCGTGCCACCATCCACATGCCAAAAAAATCTCCTGACAATCCGAGCATCACGTCTGGGGTACGATGATGCTGCACTCCCACACAAATGTTGGGAGCACCACTCGACTACGTGGCCCGCATCTCTGAACCGCTGAGCATCCTGTCGCAGCTGATGACGCCTCAAGGCACGTTTCACACACGCGCCTGCACCATCATGCTCACCCTTCCCGTGACCAGTCTCAAAGAATGACCAAATCACTGGGATACTAGACTGCACATGCCACCTATAAATCCATAAAAGATAGTCTTAGTTATTGTTTTCTTTAAGATGTTCTAGTGAATTTAGTTTAATTGAAAATGTAAGAAAGCCATAAGTACAACCTGTAGAGCCAATAGAATTGACGTGATGACTTGAACTGTGCGCCACAACCATCCGACCAAACCCATCGCTGGACATGTCTGATCCCACAATCTCCTAAAAAATCGTCATGGAGACGAAAGCAGTGTTGCACAAAATGTGCATCATGTGAACGATCATCACTGATATAGAAATGATACTCTCGAATAATGACACGGGTCTCGGGGGTACTCGCTATCCCATCTACATGAGCCTCTGCATGTCGATAGCTAATGTGGACCAAAATAGCAACCTGGTGAGGGAAGCAATACATACGTTTAGGACACAAAAAATCAATTAAGTAATGAAGCTCAAACATAAAACAAATAGTACAAAATATAACCATTACCTGCTCTGAGAAGTAATACTCAGATTGTATCTCCTGAAAAGGTGTGAAAGTGTAGTTCTCTGCAAAATCAATCACAGAGACGACCACACCAATAGGAAACTCTGCTAGGCATGCTCGGAACTGACGATCCTGCCACTTGGCACAATGACTGTGCCGTATGTAGGGGTAGATCTGCTCCCTAAATGTGGCTGTGAAGTGACAACGTGGTGTATGTTTGTCCACGAGCTGCAACTTCCTGGACTGTCCACCACTCTGGAGCTGGTGTGTCACATACTCATAACGTTGCCATGCCACTATCTCTTGGTCACTTGCATCAAGATCTACCATCTGTAGATGTGCAAGTGAACCACATGATGTGCAATTGCTCTCCACACAAGGCATCCTATGGAACTGGGCATCCTCCGTGCGTGCACACAAAAGAGAGTGGATGAAATCACGTGGACTACGAGGCAACTCTCTATGCCCACTAAGAGAACGGAACACATCATAAAAAAGATTGAACTCAACATGGTAGCGACAACAACATGTGTCACGCTGACGTGAGTACCTCACAAACCAAGGCTTACACCCCTCAAATGACCTTTGCCCAATTTTAAGCTCTGGATACGAAGCTACAAACTGAGAATACAACTCAGTTTGGGACATTTCAAGAAAGCAAGCACCGTGCTCAATGAACACTCCTCTTGTCACTCTCTTACGCAAAGCTTTCTTGAAAACTGGCAATGCACGACAATTCTCCTCCCAAAAACTTTCTATCAAGGTTCTAGTGGTTTCATCTAGTAGGCGATCATGCCTAGCTACACGACCACTACTCGCCCACATAGCACCAACCTCATTGGCATCTAAACTTTGTCGCCTAATAGACCCAACTCTAAGTGCGTGTGGTGCTATGGAAAGGATGCGAGATGTGGCACTAACCTTACCCTTCATTTGGGAGCTACTTATGGCTGCCACAATAGCCCGTCGAGCAGCCAAAGCGTCCGCAGAGTTCCTCTTCTTGTTAACTATATAGGAATGACGAACACTTTGTAGCACCGCCATGCCAGCTCTCCTCTCTCTTCGACCTCCAATGTCGGAAAGCGCCCTGCAGTTGGCCATGTTGGGCAGATCAATCAAAGCATCAAGCACACATGCCTGTGATGAAGATGTGAGGTCTTTGAAATAGGATTGGAAGATTGCATGGGCACGACGATGTGCCCCTGACTTTGATAGTTCTTTCCTATCCACACGAAGGGCGCCCAAAGGAGGGGGGGTGGGTTCTTGTAGAAGAGAGGACTCAAGAAGGGCGGGTTCATGTGGATTATCTAAACTAAGGGGTAGTGGGGGGGAAGAGGGCGAAGGGAGAGGAAGTGGAAGAGGAGGAGCAAGGCTTGGATCATCGCCAACGGAAGGTGTTGCTCGTTGACGTGCTCTCCACTCTCTCTTTCTCTCACGAGCTACCCTTCTCCTCTCCTCCTCTTGAACTTGGTGGATGGGGGGGAGTCTAGTCCTATCACGTTTCCGACTCCTACGGCTTTGAGAACCCATTCTCAAGGAAGCTAAGAGAGAAAATATTATAAGGGCTCAATGATGGGATAGTACTACAGATAAGTGTGGGATAGTACTAGAGATGTGTGATTATATAGGAAAAATAGGTTATCCACTTCAAATCTCACTGGATTTCCTATCTAAGATTGATTGGATAACTAAGATAAACATAAAGATATTTAAAGATAAACTATTATCCACTTAAAAATTAATATTATTTATAATATTTATTAACAAGTCTAAATATTTATCATTACCAGATATATAAATATATATAAATATATCTTTAAAGAAATCTTTTATTTTATAATTATATAACTGCTTTTTTTAAATAAAGTATTTTTTTCATATTTTATTCAAAGGTTTATTCTACATAAAAAATTTTCAAGAAATATAAAAATAAAAAATTTATTTTTTTAAAATTAATAATATGATCTTTAATAATATTTTTATTGATCTAATCCCAAAATATAATCCTTTTAAATTAGTGATTTTAAATTCTTTTATTTAATAAGTTACATATATTTTATTATTTAAATTTCTATATTTTATTTCTCTAAATTACTAAATTAACTTTTCCAAAAATATGTTTTTGAAAAAAGAGGGGAGGTGGGAAGGAGATGCCACGTGTCACAAGCGTGCATGACACGTGGCATTCTCTTGACATGTGGCACTATTATGGTTGATGTGGCAATTCCATGATGTGGCATGCCATGTCACCATGTGCGAGGTGGCATGCAAAGGTGGCAAGATGATGTGGCATTAATGATGACTAGGATGATGAGGTGGGGAGTCAACTAGGTTGACCATGTTGACATGGAAGGTGGAGGTGGCAAGCTGAGGTGGCAAGCTGCTTATGTGGATCCTCTCGATGCTCACGTGGACATAAAGTGGCATGCATGTATAAGGTTTGGGCCTACCCAAGCCTCACACATGGAATGAAACCTAAGCTGTGAAGTTTACCAAGCCTAGATTTCCAAACCTAACTAGGATTGGTTTTAGACTTGAAAAGGGGAGAGTGGACACAATATGGGAATTTTCACTTGGGAGGATTGAAAATGGACCTTCCCATACTCAAATCAAGCCAAATTTTTTTTGATAAATTCATGGCAACAAGAGTATTGATCCCATGAGTTTTTAGATTGAAAGATTCAATATTTAATTTTCTAGAATTAAATTACTATTGATTTAATGGGCCTCTGACAGTCATAATAAATTTTCCAAAGTAAATCTACAAAAATCAAACCGTTAGATTTGTAATTTTATCTTATACCCACATTATACTAATCTTTCCCAATCTAATCATCACTAGATCCATACAATTTGAGCATTTTAAATGGTAGATGTGGTGGGAGGATAAAATAGTATGTTTTTTAACAATTCTAATATCTTTTAAATAATATAGAAAATAGTAGAACACATCAAAAATTACTCGATAAATCAAGTTAAGCTCTATGTTATTTGTATTTGTGAAATGCAAAGTGGGAACATCGTATGAGTAATAATGTAAAAGTTATAGGCAATTTACTCACATTCACTATACCTGTCTAAACCTAGGACAGGGCCTGTATACAAACTTGGTTCCCAAAGAAAAGGGGATTTGCAATTATTGGATATTCGATCAGATTATAGTTTTAGGTGCCCAACTTTGCATATGATGTTTCATTAGAAGACCTTGAAGTGAAACTCCTTGGCTAACTATGAGAGATTGGCTATTCTTCTTGAAAAAATGCCTGTTTTTCAGCTAAAGCCAAGGGCGCCCACGCCATGAAACTAGATAACCTCATCTTGCAACCACCCTGTAAGCTCTATAATTTTCTATTCCCCGCTCTTTTTAGTCACTGTCAATGTGCTAGACACGTGACAAGGCTCTCCAACAAGTTCGATCATTCCCAAGTTGAGAATATTTCGAGCTTTGTTTACGTGAAATGGTTTTGGAATGGGAATTACTGTTTTTTTTCCAAGCTTGCAATTGAAACCCTCTTTAACTTTATTAAACAACATCCTGTAAGACTTTGTGCTTATACCAGCCATGTCACATATACCTTGTGCATCTGCAAGCGTGAATGCTTCACTCACCTCCTGCAAGGATTGCTTTGCTATGTCTGATCGAAGTCTTGCAAACTTAGGATGCTGTATTGCTGATGTGAGATCCCTGTTCCCACTGAGCAACGGATTCAGGATACTGGCAGCGGAAGTAACACATCATGCGCGGGTAGGGGTCTCACACTCGGGGCCTCGCCCACGAATATCCGGACAAGAGACTAATCCGTCGGTTTGTCCAAAACCGAAATCGGAAAAACTTCCTTTACCCGAAAAGCATGGGCGATTCCACCAGGATAACTCTTTACTCTAACGTAGTCAAGATCATTACGGATCAACTGATCTGACTGCACCTCTAACGGTACTTGGTCAAATCAAGGAAGAAACTTGCACTTGGATCATTGGGATCAACGCTTTTTTCCCCATCAAGAGGCACAGCCGTTGATTCCTATCCATAGAACAATTTCTATCCGGGATTTACTTCATCTATCGTAATAATAGAAATTAAATCTCGATTTACGGATCCATCAGTCCAGCCTAACCCCATCCGATCCCATGGGTTAGCCAACCGCCCAACCACTGTAGTGATGGGATCCAATTTTGGAATTTGGTTAGGTTTTGTCCCGGGTACCAAGGAAAAGAGTTCCAAGGCCCCCTAGCCGGAAGTTCATGCAAACATAGAACTAGACACACCACTTACACACCCAATATGAAATTGCCTTTTTCTTAGCATCAACTAACTTTAAAACAATCCTTTAATGAAACCATAGTACCACTGATCATAATCTTCCAATTTATCCGGTTGATTCATAATTTCCCATCATTCCTTCATCAGAGTATCTATGGCATCATTGGCAACTAGAACGCTCACCACCTGTCCACACAGGGGCCTTTTCAATAGTTCCTAGCCCATAATACTCGGCAATATAATCACTTATAAAAATCAAGATGGACTCTCGTTGAAGATCAGCAAGATCAACCAACAGATCCATATAAAGAGCCATGGACTCATCCATTGAAGACCAGCAAGGTCAATCAACCAGATCCATGCCCAGTTTCACAAAACAACTCTTACTCCTTGTTCCAATATCTTCCTCGACGCACGCGTGGGTATCCTGGGCGACCCAGAGCCCGAGCACCGTATGGTCAGCACCCTCTAGGATCCTTCGCAGGTGACCTAGAGCTTCACTCATAGGCCGCTTCCTTGGTCCCTCATCCACCGTACCGGAAGCTCACCATTTAAATCGAACCGAGGCTGGTCAAGACCTCGGTCGACCTTGCTACGCGAGACGTCCTCCATTGACTCTCCGTCAGCAGTTGCAACTTTAACAGTTAGGTCTTCATGACCTTAATCCACAAGATGGTCAAAATGCTTCCCCAGCATTCTTGACATAAAACAGTCATTTACAAACAGTCACAAAATACAGTTTCTAAATCAAACTCTCGTCTTTCCACATTATCCCTCCTTAGTCCACATTACTTATTCCACATTCCATTCAATGTGTACTCATTCTCATCCATTTCCTCATATCGACGACACATTAATTCACATTCACATTCATACATCCACATTTACATGGATACATCCATTTTCACATCCTCATTTATACATCCACATCCCATATCCACATTCATACATACACATCCATATCCACATCCATACATCCACATCCACATCCACATTCATATTCACATCCATATATCCACATCTACATGCATACATCCATTATCACGTCCTCATTCATACATCCACATCCACATACATACATACATCCACATCCACATACATACATACATCCACATTCCCATTCACATCTATACATCCACATCTACATCCACATACATACATACATCTACATCCACATTTCCATTCACATCTATACATCCACATCTACATCCACATTCATATACATCCACATCCACATTCCCATTCACATCTATACATTTACATCTACATCCACATACATACATACATCCACATCCACATTCCCATTCACATCTATACATCCACATCTACATCCACATTCACATCTATGCATATACATCTTCATGCATACATCCATTTTCACATTCCTACATCCACTTTCACATTCATACATCCATACTCCCATCTCCACATCCACACATCCACATACATACATCCATTTCCACATTCCCATTCATGTAACCCCATATGTCTTCACATCTAATCTTTTACATCACATCCATTCTCGCCCTATCACAACCCATATACATCCTATTCTATCACATACACTTCTTACCTCATCCTATACACATCTTATCACATCCTATCACTTTCCATACGCATCTTATCAATTCTTATCACATCTCATACACCTCTTATCACATCTTATCACATTTCATATCTTTTTTTTTTTAAAAGAGAATTCTTATATTTGATATAAGATTTCTCTACACATTTATTTATACAAAAATTCCATTTAAGGAGACTAACACTTTCGAAATTAAAATCAATCTTTTATGCATCTTCTTATGCATAAATTCAGTTTGGTAGGAAATCACACTTTTAGAATAAAAGAATTTCTCTTATGCATCTAAGTTAAGCATAAAATCCATTTATGAGAAAAATCACACTTTTAGTATAAAAAGAATATCTTTTATGCATACCTATATGCATGAAATCCAATATGATAAAAGTAACACTCTTACAATAAAATAATCAACTTTTATGCATACCTCTATGCATGAAATTCAATTATGATAAAAGTCACACTTTTATAATAAAATAATCAACTCTTATGCATACTTCTATGCATGAAAATTAAAAATGATAAAAGTAACACTTTTGATATAAAAAAATTTCTTTTATGCATACTTCAATGCATGAAAATTAAAAATGATAAAAGTAACACTTTTGATATAAAAAAAATTTCTTTTATGCATACTTCTATGCATGAAAATTAAAAATGATAAAAATAACACTTTTGATATAAAAATTTATCCATTATGCATACTTCTATGCATGAAATAAAAATGGTAAAAATAACACTTTTGATATAAAAATTTATCCATTATGCATACTTCTATGCATGAAATAAAAATGGTAAAAATAACATTTTTGATATAAAAATTTATCCATTATGCATACTTCTATGCATGAAATGAAAATGGTAAAAATAACACTTTTGATATAAAAATTTATCCATTATGCATACTTCTATGCATGAAATAAAAATGGTAAAAATAACACTTTTGATATAAAAACTTATCCTTTATGCATGATATTAAAATTCAATTTCTCCATGATTGTAATGAAATTCTTTCAATTAATCTAGGATGATAATTCCTAGAATATGGTAGGAAGTTCTCTTTTTATGCTTTGAATGAGATTATTTTATGCATAATTTTTATAAAAATTTTGCCATAGCTCCGCTGCTATGACTGATAAATCTCAATTTTTCTAAGGGATAATGCTTATCATTAAGGAAATAATTAAAATAATCTCTAATTGGATTATTAATCCATAATGGATTGAATCATTAATATACATAAACTAAAAGCATAGAAAAAAGCCATTAATTTGGCCTCAAGCATAGTTTAATCTTGGGTTAAGGAAAAGCTTTATGAAAAGCTTGATTTGGATTGAGAATGGGTCATGAGTATGACCATTTCTTGAGTGAGAGAGAGAATTTACATAAAAATCATTAGAATTTAAACATAAATGAAAATTAACTTCAATAGCATTATGTAACTCTTCACTACTATTCAAACTTCAATAGCATTTAAAAAAAACCATACCAATTAAACTTCTCAAGCTTGAGAGGGGTTGAGAAGAGAGAAACATTGAGAAATTATAGAAAGATCAATATTCACTAATTACCTTACAAATTGCTTGATTCTTTGTTCACGGTAGAGGCCCCCAACCAATCAATTGGTTAAGTATGTTGATGGAGCCACTAATGGGGATTGAAGAAAGAGGGAAGCTCCAAAAACTAGTGAATTATTAAATGAATTCACAGTTCTTGGCTTAGGTGGAGTAGAGTAACGATGCATAAACACTATATATTTTTCAACAAGGGGGAGGCTTCTATTTATAGGAAAAATTGAGCTCCTAACCAAACAAACTGATTCTAGAATTTTCTAAATCAGTTTGGTCAATATTTGACCATTTTTAGGTCAGTTAAGCTAACTTTTTGGAACTAGACTTAAATGAGGAGAGAGGAGAGATGAAATATCTCAATTTTTATGAGTTTAAAACTCATTCAAGCATGTGAAATATGCACCTCCTTTAAAGAACTCTCTTTCCTTACATATGTGTCATAATGGAATCATTTTAATATTGCTCATAGTTTTTTACTAATAAACCTTGTACATTTTCAACTCTTCATCTTATGTGAAATATGCACATCCTTTAAAGAACTCCCCTTCCTTACATATGTGTCATAATGGAATCATTTTAATATTGCTCATAGTTTTTTACTAATAAACCTTGTACATTTTCAACTCTTCATCTTATGTGAGCATTTAAGGGACTCCCCTTCCTTACATATGTGTCATAATAAAATCATTATTCCCAAAATATCTCATATTTTTAATATTGCTCATAGTTTTTTACTAATAAACCTTGTACATTTTCAACTCTTCACCTTATGTGAGCATTTACTCATTTTTGGGTATCTTCTTTTTTACAAATTGGATTTATCTACTCCCTACACATGGATTGATGCTATTGGCCCATAGGAACCTAAATTGGACCATAGTCTAAAGATTTCTGAAAATCTAGACCCTTAGACTAAGGTTCTTTATACCTATTTCCAATTAATTCCAATTGCACATTGGAAAATTCTTTTTGAATTTCTGTTTCAGGGGAACTCATCTGAATTATAAGAGATATTTTTCTATCCAAAAATATTCAAAATCTGAATATTCTCTCTCTATAATATTTTCTCTCTCTAGGCTAAAATAGTCAGAAGCAAGGTCTTTATATTTCTGAAGAGGGGTTGATTACAGGGGAAGATACTAGACATCAAAAAGGGGTTGGGAGAGGAATCTTACATTCTACCCCACTTAAAAAACGCGAGATGCCCTCATCTCGCAAACTGGGGGTAATTTCGCAAGATGCACAAGTATGAGACTGAGAGAAATTTTTTTTAATTAAGATTAACCACCAATTAAAAAAAGTCTCAAGAGAGCAAGATTCAAGATAAGAACAAGATTTAAACTTTATTCATTCTCGGAACTTATACAGTAAAGATAGAAGAACTCTTTACACTTCCATAAGCCCGTCCATCATATGATCACAAAAGCAGCACTCACAAGCTGCACAAGTATAAGGTAACTCATCTATGGGAATAATTCTGTTGGTTATTGCCGCACCTATCTCAGTGGTATGAGGTGATCTAACAAAAGGACCTCTGAGAGGCAAGCCAAAAACGGGGTAAAGGCATATCTTCTCATGAGGAAGAAAACACGCCAGTAAGAAGACCCGCTCAGAAAACCCAGGATGCCTTGATCTCATGACGCAGTAGTATTGGGGACCCAAACCCAAAGCTTCAATAACCATGGTCAAGCGGACATTGTTACGAAAGTGTTGCTGACCCCAGGGTGTTACCCTAGTTATGTCTTGATAGGTCCGCCATTTTGTCTGCGCTACAGAAGTTCCCAAGTGAGGGAAAAGTGAGCGCTCATACTGCTCTATAAAATCTTTCTTCACAGACTCCCTTGCGTCTTGAAGGTGAGAAATCATCATGGATAAAACTAATTCTTGTTGCCAAGCCATGAAGGAGATTAAGAAAGAAAGAAGATCGATGGAAGTAAGATTACTGTGAACGACAAGTAAAAGTTGCGACTTATATAAAGGAAGGAGCTAGCGTAACTTAGAAGCCAACGGTAACTTGCCACTGAAGTTTTACCGTCTTTCCATGATTTGGGTTTGGCACATTTTTCTATAGAAGGCATTCAGAACTTTTAGATGAGGAGATAAAAGAAGTTCGTAAGCTAAATCACCTACTTTCTTTGGTCCACAATATCTGGGAGATAACTTCTTATACTTCCCAAGAGATAAAGAACTTCTTTTGGGCCGTACTCGAGACCAAAACCTTGATATCCAAAACATCGATTCTCACTTCTGAACTCGTTGTTCTGAATCCTTAAAACAGGTGGGACTCTTGAGAAGTATTCAGGAAAAAGGTTCTTCCTTTTTTAAACAGAATCTTTCTTTTATTTTAGAGAGAGAATAATTATAAGATCAGAAAGGGAGATTCTTACTCCTGTATACCTCTAAGGTTGGGGGAGGAATCTTACATTCTACCCCACTTAAAAGGTGCAAGATGTCCTCATCTCGCAAGTAGAGGACAACTTTTTTGCTTAAGATCCAATTTATTCTGGGGTTCCTTATATTCCGGTCAACCCAACAAAATATGGGGATAAATATCCCTTATATAGAATTCATCATTAAATAACAATTCATTCAAATCATATCATTCATATCTTTAACACGATAATGGTCCATTAGACCGAAAATTTCCTTCTGAACATTCCTCCACGGAATTTAAGTTAAGCAAGTTCTCAATTTGTCATCCCTTAACTTGATCTACCGTCTCAAGTATTAACAGTAGCAATTTGACAACATAATCCACTAATCTCATAGTGATTTGCTGAATCATTTTCATCATTTATCATTACAGGGACTCGTCCCAATCATCCACATTGTGGTTTCGCTCAGCTTATTACATTTCAACCCATTTTCAAGGATCATCATTTTTCAATCAGAATCCAAATCAATTCATCAGTTCCCAAACAGAATTAAAAATCATATCAACCACATTCAAAATCATCATCTGGATAGCATTAACGCTTATAATTTCAAGTCTTAGATTTACTCGTATATACTGTCGGTAAAGAGCTGCAGTTATACCCTCGGTATATACGGATAGTCATGATACTCGAAACTATAAGGTAAATACCATCATGTCTAGGTCTTAAGCAAGTCAGGGTTCCATACAATTGTGGTACTTCCAATTGAAGACCCAATTACTAATTTACGAATTTCAATTTGAATTAACAATTTGTATGAATTATATCAAACAATTACAACCTTTTTGTGCGTCTTGATAAACTTTTGACATAATTTGCTCCTCAGTTGATCTTATTGGAGATCTATGACTTAAGTCTGATAAATAGATTTTTCGTTATCCGATCGTCCGTAAAAAAAAAAACATTTGTATATTTATATACAAGTTGCAATAATTACATAGAGTGGCTCGGCTCCAAAATTCAAAATCTCTTCGAGAGATGCATAAGACGACGGTACTGGGCCATAGTCATGCCCTGTTACATAAGTTCTCTAACTGCGAAGGGAGCTATTATTTTCTCCTTAGGGATAAATTGACTAAGGAGTCTATAAACTCGGCAAGCATGTCTGAAATTTTGAGGCGTTGAAAGATATAGAATGACACCACACGTCATTTTCAGCTTTATCAAAATCATGGCCAATGAGAGGTTCTGCTTCAGCATTGCACGCCGGTTATAAGAGGCGTGGATATATATAGCCCTGCAACCCACTTATGCTGTTGTCTCTCCACTGGGTTAGGAAAATATAATTCCTCAAAATGGCGTGCGAGTCTTGCTCGGCTTGTTCGTGTTGAAGCGGAAGAGATGAGATGCTCGAAGGCAAATGCAATCATATCTTGAGACTGGGTGAGGTCGGGAATACCTAATAAATGGGGAACTTCCATCTATAAAAACAATTTCTTTGATTAAAATTTCTTCATTAAAGAAGCTTACGGAATGAAAATACATTATGAAAATGCTGTTTCTGAATTCTTATTACCAATTTCAGATAAGAATTTAATTATCTTTATTAGCTTTCAAAACCGCTCTGATACCAACTGTGAGATCCCTGTTCCCACTGAGCAACGGATTCAGGATACTGGCAGCGGAAGTAACACATCATGCGCGGGTAGGGGTCTCACACTCGGGGCCTCGCCCACGAATATCCGGACAAGAGACTAATCCGTCGGTTTGTCCAAAACCGAAACCGGAAAAACTTCCTTTACCCGGAAAGCATGGGCGATTCCACCAGGATAACTCTTTACTCTAACGTAGTCAAGATCATTACGGATCAACTGATCTGACTGCACCTCTAACGGTACTTGGTCAAATCAAGGAAGAAACTTGCACTTGGATCATTGGGATCAACGCTTTTTTCCCCATCAAGAGGCACAGCCGTTGATTCCTATCCATAGAACAATTTCTATCCGGGATTTACTTCATCTATCGTAATAATAGAAATTAAATCTCGATTTACGGATCCATCAGTCCAGCCTAACCCCATCCGATCCCATGGGTTAGCCAACCGCCCAACCACTGTAGTGATGGGATCCAATTTTGGAATTTGGTTAGGTTTTGTCCCGGGTACCAAGGAAAAGAGTTCCAAGGCCCCCTAGCCGGAAGTTCATGCAAACATAGAACTAGCCACACCACTTACACACCCAATATGAAATTGCCTTTTTCTTAGCATCAACTAACTTTAAAACAATCCTTTAATGAAACCATAGTACCACTGATCATAATCTTCCAATTTATCCGGTTGATTCATAATTTCCCATCATTCCTTCATCGGAGTATCTATGGCATCATTGGCAACTAGAACGCTCACCACCTGTCCACACAGGGGCCTTTTCAATAGTTCCTAGCCCATAATACTCGGCAATATAATCACTTATAAAAATCAAGATGGACTCTCGTTGAAGATCAGCAAGATCAACCAACACATCCATATAAAGAGCCATGGACTCATCCATTGAAGACCAGCAAGGTCAATCAACCAGATCCATGCCCGGTTTCACAAAACAACTCTTACTCCTTGTTCCAATAGCTTCCTCGACGCACGCGTGGGTATCCTGGGCGACCCAGAGCCCGAGCACCGTATGGTCAGCACCCTCTAGGATCCTTCGCAGGTGACCTAGCGCTTCACTCATAGGCCGCTTCCTTGGTCCCTCATCCACCGTACTGGAAGCTCACCATTTAAATCGAACCGAGGCTGGTCAAGACCTCGGTCGACCTTGCTACGCGAGACGTCCTCCATTGACTCTCCGTCAGCAGTTGCAACTTTAACAGTTAGGTCTTCATGACCTTAATCCACAAGATGGTCAAAATGCTTCCCCAGCATTCTTGACATAAAACAGTCATTTACAAACAGTCACAAAATACAGTTTCTAAATCAAACTCTCGTCTTTCCACATTATCCCTCCTTAGTCCACATTACTTATTCCACATTCCATTCAATGTGTACTCATTCTCATCCATTTCCTCATATCGACGACACATTAATTCACATTCACATTCATACATCCACATTTACATGGATACATCCATTTTCACATCCTCATTTATACATCCACATCCCATATCCACATTCATACATACACATCCATATCCACATCCATACATCCACATCCACATCCACATTCATATTCACATCCATATATCCACATCTACATGCATACATCCATTATCACGTCCTCATTCATACATCCACATCCACATACATACATACATCCACATCCACATACATACATACATCCACATTCCCATTCACATCTATACATCCACATCTACATCCACATACATACATACATCCACATCCACATTCCCATTCACATCTATACATCCACATCTACATCCACATTCATATACATCCACATCCACATTCCCATTCACATCTATACATTTACATCTACATCCACATACATACATACATCCACATCCACATTCCCATTCACATCTATACATCCACATCTACATCCACATTCACATCTATGCATATACATCTTCATGCATACATCCATTTTCACATTCCTACATCCACTTTCACATTCATACATCCATACTCCCATCTCCACATCCACACATCCACATACATACATCCATTTCCACATTCCCATTCATGTAACCCCATATGTCTTCACATCTAATCTTTTACATCACATCCATTCTCGCCCTATCACAACCCATATACATCCTATTCTATCACATACACTTCTTACCTCATCCCATACACATCTTATCACATCCTATCACTTTCCATACGCATCTTATCAATTCTTATCACATCTCATACACCTCTTATCACAGCTTATGACATTTCATATCTTTTTTTTTTTAAAAGAGAATTCTTATATTTGATATAAGATTTCTCTACACATTTATTTATACATAAATTCCATTTAAGGAGACTAACACTTTCGAAATTAAAATCAATCTTTTATGCATCTTCTTATGCATAAATTCAGTTTGGTAGGAAATCACACTTTTAGAATAAAAGAATTTCTCTTATGCATCTAAGTTAAGCATAAAATCCATTTATGAGGAAAATCACACTTTTAGTATAAAAAGAATATCTTTTATGCATACCTATATGCATGAAATCCAATATGATAAAAGTAACACTCTTACAATAAAATAATCAACTTTTATGCATACCTCTATGCATGAAATTCAATTATGATAAAAGTCACACTTTTATAATAAAATAATCAACTCTTATGCATACTTCTATGCATGAAAATTAAAAATGATAAAAGTAACACTTTTGATTTAAAAAAATTTCTTTTATGCATACTTCAATGCATGAAAATTAAAAATGATAAAAGTAACACTTTTGATATAAAAAAAATTTCTTTTATGCATACTTCTATGCATGAAAATTAAAAATGATAAAAATAACACTTTTGATATAAAAATTTATCCATTATGCATACTTCTATGCATGAAATAAAAATGGTAAAAATAACACTTTTGATATAAAAATTTATCCATTATGCATACTTCTATGCATGAAATAAAAATGGTAAAAATAACACTTTTGATATAAAAATTTATCCATTATGCATACTTCTATGCATGAAATAAAAATGGTAAAAATAACACTTTTGATATAAAAATTTATCCATTATGCATACTTCTATGCATGAAATAAAAATGGTAAAAATAACACTTTTGATATAAAAACTTATCCTTTATGCATGATATTAAAATTCAATTTCTCCATGATTGTAATGAAATTCTTTCAATTAATCTAGGATGATAATTCCTAGAATATGGTAGGAAGTTCTTTTTTTATGCTTTGAATGAAATTATTTTATGCATAATTTTTATAAAAATTTTGCCATAGCTCCGCTGCTATGACTGATAAATCTCAATTTTTCTAAGGGATAATGCTTATCATTAAGGAAATAATTAAAATAATCTCTAATTGGATTATTAATCCATAATGGATTGAATCATTAATATACATAAACTAAAAGCATAGAAAAAAGCCATTAATTTGGCCTCAAGCATAGTTTAATCTTGGGTTAAGGAAAAGCTTTATGAAAAGCTTGATTTGGATTGAGAATGGGTCATGAGTATGACCATTTCTTGAGTGAGAGAGAGAATTTACATAAAAATCATTAGAATTTAAACATAAATGAAAATTAACTTCAATAGCATTATGTAACTCTTCACTACTATTCAAACTTCAATAGCATTTAAAAAAAACCATACCAATTAAACTTCTCAAGCTTGAGAGGGGTTGAGAAGAGAGAAACATTGAGAAATTATAGAAAGATCAATATTCACTAATTACCTTACAAATTGCTTGATTCTTTGTTCACGGTAGAGGCCCCCAACCAATCAATTGGTTAAGTATGTTGATGGAGCCACTAATGGGGATTGAAGAAAGAGGGAAGCTCCAAAAACTAGTGAATTATTAAATGAATTCACAGTTCTTGGCTTAGGTGGAGTAGAGTAACGATGCATAAACACTATATATTTTTCAACAAGGGGGAGGCTTCTATTTATAGGAAAAATTGAGCTCCTAACCAAACAAACTGATTCTAGAATTTTCTAAATCAGTTTGGTCAATATTTGACCATTTTTAGGTCAGTTAAGCTAACTTTTTGGAACTAGACTTAAATGAGGAGAGAGGAGAGATGAAATATCTCAATTTTTATGAGTTTAAAACTCATTCAAGCATGTGAAATATGCACCTCCTTTAAAGAACTCTCTTTCCTTACATATGTGTCATAATGGAATCATTTTAATATTGCTCATAGTTTTTTACTAATAAACCTTGTACATTTTCAACTCTTCATCTTATGTGAAATATGCACATCCTTTAAAGAACTCCCCTTCCTTACATATGTGTCATAATGGAATCATTTTAATATTGCTCATAGTTTTTTACTAATAAACCTTGTACATTTTCAACTCTTCATCTTATGTGAGCATTTAAGGGACTCCCCTTCCTTACATATGTGTCATAATAAAATCATTATTCCCAAAATATCTCATATTTTTAATATTGCTCATAGTTTTTTACTAATAAACCTTGTACATTTTTAACTCTTCACCTTATGTGAGCATTTACTCATTTTTGGGTATCTTCTTTTTTACAAATTGGATTTATCTACTCCCTACACATGGATTGATGCTATTGGCCCATAGGAACCTTAATTGGACCATAGTCTAAAGATTTCTAAAAATCTAGACCCTTAGACTAAGGTTCTTTATACCTATTTCCAATTAATTCCAATTGCACATTGGAAAATTCTTTTTGAATTTCTGTTTCAGGGGAACTCATCTGAATTATAAGAGATATTTTTCTATCCAAAAATATTCAAAATCTGAATATTCTCTCTCTATAATATTTTCTCTCTCTAGGCTAAAATAGTCAGAAGCAAGGTCTTTATATTTCTGAAGAGGGGTTGATTACAGGGGAAGATACTAGACATCAAAAAGGGGTTGGGAGAGGAATCTTACAGCTGACTCCACGATGTCTTTTGTCAGAACTTTGCCAAATATATCAGAACCTTGCTCTTTTGGACCCACAACATCTGTGACCATCCTGAAGCAACAACGATAGCTATTTCAGTCCACCATTCATCTAACTATACCACCTCCACACCCAATCCCCCATCTCCAAAAAAGGAGAATGAAAGTGAGTGCTCAAAGAAATTATAGATCCCAATACCTGCAAGCTTTTACATGACGCTTCCATTGGCCACCTCCAACATTGAGTTCTTCCAATGGTTTGATCTGTCTCTTGCGTAATCGAGCACCCAATGGCGTGTCTTTCAAATATTGCAATTTTCTGTTGAACTTTTCAAGTTGTTTTCGAAGGTGTGCATTCTCACTCTCCAATGTGAAATTGTTGATTTCTCGAACTGCCAAAATTTCATTCTTCTCCTTAATAGTGTCCTGCATCTTACAAATAGTCTGCTGCAAATGATCAAACTCTTTTTGTAACCCAGCACAAACTTTTGCTTTGTCCTCGTTTGAAGCTTGCAAAGCTGTTGTGATTGATGCCAAGTAAAAATTCGCACCTTCAAGCATTTTTATCCTGGCATCTCTATCACTCAAATGTCTTTCAAAGATACTTTGACATTGGCCAAACAGTCTTTTGCAATACCCAAGCAATCCATTTTCACCCTCACACACAAACTTGAAGAAACTTGTCAACCCAAAGAATGAATCCTGGGCAACCCACCAGAGCCCGAGCACCGTATGGTCAGCACCCTCTAGGATCCTTTGCAGGTGACCTAGCGCTTCACTCATAGGCCGCTTCTTTGGTCCCTCATCCACCGTACCGGAAGCTCACCATTTTAATCGAACCGAGGCTGGTCAAGACCTCGGCCGACCTTGCTACGCGAGATGTCCTCCATTGACTCTCCGTCAGCAGTTGCAACTTTAACAGTTAGGTCTCCACGACCTTAATCACAAGACGGTCAAAATGCTTCCCCAGCATTCTTGACATAAAGCAGCCATTTACAAACAGCATTCGAAACAGTTTACAAATACAGTTTCTATTTTAACTTTCATTTCTCCACATTATCCCTCATTAATCCACATTACTTATTCCACATTCCATTTATATATGTACTCATCCAATCACATCATTTTCCATCTCTTCACTTCAGATTCCTTCACATCACATATCATATATTCACATCCATATCCACATCCACATCCACATTCACATCCATACATCCACATCTACATGCTTACCCTCCATTTTCACATCCTCATTTATACATCCACATCCCGTATCCACATTCATACATACACATCCATATCCACATCCATACATCCACACCCACATGCATACATCCACTATCACGTCCTCTTCATACATCCACATCCACATACATACATACATCCACATCCACATTCCCATTCACATTTCACATTTCCATTCCCATCCACATACATACATACATCCTCATCCACATTTCCATTCACATCTATACATCCACATCTACATCCACATACATACATACATCCACATCCACATTCCACATTCACATCTATACATCCACATCTACATCCACATTCACATACATCCACATCCACATTCCCGTTCACATCTATACATCCACATCTACATCCACATACATACATACATCCACATCCACATTCCACATTCACATCTACATCCACATTCACATACATCCACATCCACATTCCCATTCACATCTATACATCCACATCTACATCCACATTCACATCTATGCATATACATCCTCATGCATACATCCATTTTCACATTCATACATCCACACTCTCATCTCCACATCCACACATCCACATACATACATCCATTTCCACATTCCCATTCATATAACCCCATATGCCTTCACATCTAATCTTTTACATCACATCCATTCTCGCCCTATCACAACCCATATACATCTTATCCTATCACATACACTTTTTACCTCATCCCATACACATCTTAATTCATCTTATCACCTCCTAACTTATTTCATAAGCATCTTATCACCTCTTATCACATCTTATACACCTCTTATCACATCCTATCACATCTCATTTCTATTTATAGAATACAAGAGAATTCTTATATTTGATGTAAGATTTCTTTACACATTTATTTATGCATAAATTCCATTTAAGGAGATTAATACTTTCGAAGTAAAAATCAATCTTTTATGCTTCTTCCTATGTATAAATTCATTTTAAATGAAAATGACACTTTTGAATTAAAATTCAATCTTTTATGCATCTTCCTATGCATAAATTAAATTTAGATGAGAATAACACTTTTGAATCAATCTTTTCTGCATCTTCCTATGCATAAATTCAATTTGGTAGGAATTACACTTTTAGAATAAAAGAATTTCTCTTATGCAACTAATTTATGCATAAAATCCATTTATGATGAAAATCACACTTTTAGTATAAAAAGAATATCTTTTATGCATACCTCTATGCATGAAATCCAATATGATAAAAGTCACACTTTTATAATAAAATAATCAACCTTTATGCATACCTCTATGCATGAAATCCAAATATGATAAAAGTCACACTTTTATAAAAAAATAATCAACTTTTATGCATACCTCTATGCATGAAATCCAAATATGATAAAAGTCACACTTTTATAATAAAATAATCAACTTTTATGCATACCTCTATGCATGAAATCCAAATATGATAAAAGTCACACTTTTATTAATCAACTTTTATGCATACCTCTATGCATGAAATCCAAATATGATAAAAGTCACACTTTTAATAATCAACTTTTATGCATACCTCTATGCATGAAATCCAATTATGATAAAAGTCACACTTTTATAATAAAATAATCAACTTTCATACACACCTCTATGCATGAAATCCAAATATGATAAAAGTCACACTTTTATAATAAAATAATCAATTTTTATGCATACCTCTATGCATGAAATCCAATTATGATAAAAGTCACACTTTTATAATAAAATAATCAACTTTTATGCATACCTCTATGCATGAAATCTAATTATGATAAAAGTAATACTTTTATGTTAAAATAATAATTTTTATGCATACCTCTATGCATGAAATCAATTATGCATAATATAAAAATCAATTTCTCTATGATTACAATGAATATCTTCAATTAATCTAGGATGATAATTCCTAGAATATGGTAGGAAGTCCTCTTTTCATGCTTTGAATGAAATTATTTTATGCATAATTTTTATAAAAATTTTGCCATAGCTCCGTTGCTATGATTGATAAATCTCAATTTTTCTAAGGGATAAAGCTTATTATTAAGAAATAATTAGAATGATCCCTAATTGGATCAATAATCCATAATGGATTGAATCATCAATATACTTAAACTAAAAGCATAGAAAAAAGCCATTAATTTGGCCTCAAGCATAGCTTTATCTTGGATTAAGGAAAAGCTTTATGAAAAGCTACATTTGGATTGAGAATGGGTCATGAGTATGACCATTTCTTGAGTGAGAGAGAAATTACATAAAAACCATTAGAATTAAGCATAAATAGAAATTTATGTAATTCTTAACTATCATTAATCAATTAACTTCAATAGCATTCATCAAATTATGTAACTACTAACATTCATCAATTAACTTGAATAGCATTCAAAAACCATTCCAATTAAGCTTCTCAAGCTTGAGAGGGGTTGAGAAGAGAGAAACATTGAGTAATTATAGAAAATGATCAAAATTCACTAATTACCTTACAATTTGCTTGATTCTTTGTTCACGGTAGAGGCCCCCAACCAATCAATTGGTTAAGTATGTTGATGGAGCCACTAATGGGGATTGAAGAAAGAGGGAAGCTCCAAAAACTAGTGAATTATTAATGAATTCACAGTTCTTGGCTTAGGTGGAGTAGAGTAATGATGCATAAACACTATATATTTTTTAACAAGGGGAGGCTTCTATTTATAGGAAAAATTGAGCTCCTACCCAAACAAACTGATTCTAGAATTTTCCAAGTCAGTTTGGTCACTTGTTGACCATTTTTAGGTCAATTAAGCTAACTTTTTGGAACTAGACTTGAATGAGGAGAGATAAGAGATGAAATATCTCAATTTTTATGAGTTTAAAACTCATTCAAGCATGTGAAATATGCACCTCCTTTAAAGAACTCCCCTTCCTTACATATGTGTCAAAATGGAATCATTATACCCAAATATCTCATATTTTTAATATTGCTCATACTTTTTTACTAATAAACCTTGTACATTTTCAACTCTTCATCTTATGTGAAATATGCACCTCCTTTAAAGAACTCCTCTTCCTTACATATGTGTCATAGTTTTTTTTTTTAACTAATAAACCTTGTACATTTTCAACTCTTCATCTTATGTGAAATATGCACCTCCTTTAAAGAACTCCCCTTCCTTACATATGTGTCAAAATGGAATCATTATACCCAAAATATCTCATATTTTTAATATTGCTCATAGTTTTTTACTAATAAACCTTGTACATTTTCAACTCTTCATCTTATGTGAGCATTTACTCATTTTTGGATACCCAAAATATCTCATATTTTTAATATTGCTCATATTTTTTTACTAATAAACTTTGTACATTTTCAACTCTTCATCTTATGTGAGCATTTACTCATTTTTGGGTATCTTCTTTTACAAATTGGATTTATCTCCTCCCTACACATGGATTGATGCTATTGGCCCATAGGAACCTTAATTGGACCATAATCCAAATTTTTTTGAAAATCTAGACCCTTAGGCTAAGGTCCTTTATACACATTTCCAATTAATTCCAATTGCACACTGGAAAATTCTTTTTGAATTTCTGTTTCAGGGGAATTCATCTTAATTATAAGAGATATTTCTCTATCCAAAAATATTCAAAATCTGAATATTCTCTCTCTAGAATATTTTCTCTCTCTAGGTTAAAATAGTTAGAAACAAGGTCTTTATAATTCTGAAGAGGGATTGATTACAGGGGAAGATACTAGACATCAAAAAGGGGATGGGAGAGGAATCTTACAGAACCATAGCAAGTAGAGGAGACATTGTGTGTGGGTAGAAGAAGAAGGAAAGAAGAGAGAGGGCAATATGGCTACGCTATGTGTGTACATGCAAAATAGGAAAGAGAGAGAAAGAGATTTGATCACTTTGACATGGTGCATACTTAAAAGTAAAAGAATGAGATTGTGAGAGAATGTATTAGATTGTATGCATTATTCTTGTGTTTGTGTTTCAGGAGGAGAAAGAGAAAGAAAGAAGAAGAAGAAGAGAGTTCACGAGAATAATGAGTAGAGAGAGAGAAGAAAGAAAGAAAGAGTTTTGAAGTGTGAAAGAGAGAGAGAGTGAAGAGCGGAGTGAAGTGAAGATTAGCCAAATGTTGAATGTAGTGATGCTGCTGTTTGTAGATTGACTGAAATGTGGAAGTGTTGGAAATATCGGTTCTTTTTCATTAAATTCTTGGAAACAATTTACACAAAACCATTTTGACATTAAATTTCTTCATTCAGTTTAGAATGGTGAAGTTGTGTCTTGATGATCTGTTGGGTCATAGTAGTTTGTTCTTTTTCATTTGTGTGTTTGTGTGGGAGTGTGTGAATAAAACATTGTAAATTATTTCATACAAAAAGATATATTTTCGGTGTGTGTTTCTAGGATTTAGGCTGTGTGTGGTTATTTAGGACGCACTCACTGTTTTAGTGGGTATTTAGTGCGTTGGACTAGAGAGTAGGAAGGCCAGTCATTTTTGGTGCATTCGCCGGGAGATCACTAGCTAGTTTAGCTACGGGATATCTCGGCGCATATATTTTGCATGTGAGAACCAGGGTTTAGGAGTTCCAAAAAAAAAAAACGGCACAACTCCTAGGATCAGAAGGACTTAGGAGTGGCCGCCAGGAGTCAAATGAGAGAGGAGCATTGGTAAACACGTGATTTTTTGGAGAGTTTTGCTAACTGGGTTCCGTACGAAGAAGAACGACAAGAGTGGGAGGACATATTCATTCAAGAATATTACCCACGGTTTCCCAGTGATGTGATACGTAAGATCAAGGCTACATACTGCAAGGATTATCTTAGATCCATAGAGCCCTTTGGTTTGTTCCATGCACCAATCTGGTGGAAGTGGTTTATCAAGGCAATTTTAAGGTCCATCAAGCTAGATAATCCAGAGAATCACGAAGAACCTCAGGAAGTAAGAAGTGCATGAGTGAGTCTACTCAGGGTCGAACAATTGACCCAAGACAAGCAAGGGAAGAAAGGAGGAAAAAGGAGGGCTGAACGAGCTGAAATCCGTCTAGCTACGCAATTAGAGTTAGTGAACCTATTGTTGAGAGAGCAAGAACTGAACGTGACACAAGGAAGATCCTTGGATAGCGGTCAATTTCAAGTTAGCGTTCCTTCTAGTCTAAGCGGGGAAGATCTTTCGTGTGATGACCAAACAATAAGGGATTTAGGAGTCAGCAATCGACCTGTACAAGTTGATAGCCCAACAAGAGAAGAAAGAGAGACTATTGTAGGCACTAGCGGTAGTGTGCCTAGAGGACTTAGAAGCTATCCGCGATTACCTAGGGTAAGACCTAGAATTTAGATTTCTGGGACGATCCAACTTTTGAGGTATTACCATTTTTCCAAATGGCTGTTCCAGCACAAAGAGCAACAATCCGGTTAGCCGACTTCATGCAATTTGCGGGACTTTGGGACGAGGATCCTGATGCGCATTTACAAAAGTTTGAGGTGACATGTGTTGCTAACGAGATAATTGATCAAGATCAAAAGCTGCATATCTTTCCGGCAACTTTTAAAGACGAAGCAGCAAGTTGGTATGGCAACTTGGATGCAGCCTCCAAGGCCACGTACCAAATTCTATCAACATATTTTTTGGCCAAATTTAGAAAGCAAGGTTTTCAAGATAGATTGGCTTTTTTGAGTGCTTGTTACAAGTTGTCTTGAAAGCTCTTTTTGTCTTGCTGGGAGTAGTTGACTTTCTCACACATTTGGAACAGAGTATCAATTGAATGCCAAACATCTGCTTTGACATTCCTTCAAGCACCTTCATGGTCTTTCACTGCATTATGAAGCTTTTTCCACTATTGGTATTCGATTCGACTTGTGTAGGTTGTTGTATATTGCTTTCCTAACTTTGTAAGTTTGTGTTGCTGATTATTCATTGGCTTGGAAAGAAATCTTCTTGCCTTAACACCTCTAATGGTGGAGGGCTTCATTGGATTTTTCTTTTCATTTGATGACTTTTAGTGTCCTTCAGAATCTGGACATTACCTCCATGTAGTCCAATTTCTTATAGCACCTTCTCTAATGCACTGATGGCTTCTTTCCTCTCTGGTACATTCTTGATCTTGCAAGCAAAACCAATGTAGAGATATACCAATTTCTCTATGATACAACATTGGAAAGAGGAATCTCAAACACTGGTTTAAAGTTATCATCCAAAATTTGTCTGTTAAGGTGGTCGTCTCCAATCACTTAGAGTCCATCACCCTTGCGGAGTCCATGCAGTAAAGGCATGGAGACTTTGCATTGGCCCCTTTGCTGCAATTAAATAAGCACTTGAGAGTCTTCAAATCACCCGCAAGATGCCATTGGAGTTGAAATTCTTCCCTTTTCTCTACATGGAGCATCGTGTTTGCATTCATCTGTTCTTTGATGAGATTGGGGATATGTGTCTGATGAAATACCCAAAACAAGGATTCATGGTCCTCTTTCTTGACCTCAAATGAAGCTAGCCACTAGATGTTTGTCTCGAGTTGCACACTAAAATACTTTGGATCATCCCTACTACAATTACAAAGAGCCCTATTCATAAGTGTTATTGTGACCCTTTTCGTCTTTTTCTCCTTGATAATCTCGCACTCATCAAGTTTGATGACAAACTGAAGTACACCTCTTACCTCCTCAAATGTAATATCATAGAACTCCACCATTCTCTTTTTCAAGAGCTCCAATTCCATGAATATATTGTTGTGTTCATTGTAGAATATGCTGCCACCTTCTCCCTTAAACTCTCCTACAATGTGGTATGAGTGACTAACATAGTGAAGTTATTCTGTGTTTAATTCCTCCCTATGTCTCCAAACTTTTGTAGGTGTTGGAAGTAGCTTTTCTTTAATGCCTTTGGCCTCAAGGAGGGATGACACTGAATTCTAGATGGCACTATAACCCTTATGACTCACTCCACTTGAATAATCCATGGCATATTGAATATCGCACAGGGCTGAAACTGTATTGTTGGTTACAAATTCATCCACTATATCTCGTTGAACCACTTTGAACTTCTTCTCTTTTATCGTTTCTCTTACCATTCTTGATGTCCACGAATGGTTTTAGTTGCTTTGCTGGATTGAGATTGGGATTAATATTCTCTTTGTTTTAGGATATGTATGACAACCCTACAAATACAGCACTACTCATTACTAACATAGAGAACATGTAAACCCCAAAGAAGCCCAACAAATAAAATAATATTAATTGCTAGCACAAAAGACATGTGAATGGGAATGCATTCAGTGCAATCTTACCTTATGGCTTGGATTCTCTTCTTTAGTTTGCCCCAAATACCGAGCCTCAAGTTCGTGACGTTTTTAAGCTTTCTTTTCCGTATGCACCGTCCAATGATTGTGTCTTTTTCTCTATATTTGCGGAGGTCACTTCTTAGTTTATTGATTTGACATTCTTGTTCTTCCAATCTAACTTTCTGTGTCTTGCATTCACCAGACAAGCCAAGAAGCTCATTTGCTGAGTTTTGTGATGAATAATGTCTTTCTCTTTCTTGTATGTAAGAAATTGACTTGCAATATCCTAGTAAGCCTGTGGCGCCATCACCTGTTGCAAAACGTAAGAGAGTTGTGGGATTTGAAAAGGGAGGATGTGAAGTAGTACAAGGGTCAATAGGATAGATGGAGCCATTACACCAAAGTTCTATGTGTTGCTTCCCCGACAACCTCATATGATCTTTAACATCTGATGAGAGCATTAGTTGTCCACTTCTACGTTTTTGAATGGACGCATACGCACTATCTAGATCAATGTGCAGATGGTACTTTCTCTTAATGCTTTCATGATTGGACTCTTCAAAAGAATGAGTGTGTACATGGTTGTTCTCCATTGGAGTATTCTAGGAATGAGTAAGTATACTATATGATGCAAAGTGAAAGAATAAGACTGGTTATGGTGAGAGAAGGCTTGTATTTGTCTTTTGAAATTGGAGATGAAGGTTATAATTCCCTCCAAATTGTCTTCCGTGCAATAATATCCTCCTGAACTAACCTTATTCTTGCAGTTTCGAATGTATCATTTCAAAGAAGGTTCCAATGAACTTTAAGACGGCCGCGTGGGAGAAAATTTACCTCTCTAGCTTAGAGACTACACTTTTATGACTTTTACATTCTCTTTATTTTAATATTTCAAGATTTTTTCTAGAGAGAAAATAAGAATCGACTATTTTCTTACAAGGCCCTACGAATGACCTCCAAAATGTCCTAATGCGGTAGTCTGGTGAGAGATCCCTATCCCCTCCGCACAGCAACGAATTCTGGGGTGCTAGCAATGGAAGTAGCACTTCTTGCATGGGGCAGGGTCCCTTACTCCTCAGGGCCTCGCCCACCACGGATATCGGGACAAGAGACTAATCCCTCGGTTCTTCCAAAACCGAACCGAAAAAAACTTCTCCTAAGCACGGGCGATTCCTCAAAGATATTTTTACTCTAACGTAGTCAAGGTCATCACTAACCAAACTGATCCGACCAAACCTATAAAGACACTTGGTCAGATAAAGGAAGAAACTTGCACTTGGATGGGATCATGAGACCAACGCTTTTTCCTCATTGAGAGGCACAGCCGTTGATTCTTTTCCATAGAACAATTTTTATCGGGGATTTACTTCATCTATCGTACCATAACAGAATTGAGTCTCACTTTAGGGATCCATCAGTCCAGCCTTAGTCCCATTGGTTAGCCAACCGCCCAACCACTGTAGTGATGGGATCCAATTAGGAATTTGGTTAGGTTTTGTCCTGGGTACTAGGGAAAAGAGTTCCCAGGCCCCCTAGCTGGATACTCATGCAAACTTAAAGCTAGTCACACCACTTACACACCCAATATGAAATTGCCTTTTTCACAGATTCAGCTGTCTTTAAAACAGATTCAACTGTGACAGTCTTTAAAACAATCATTTAATGAAACCATAGTGTCACTGATCATAATCCTCCAAAATATCTGGTTGAATCCTAATTTCCAATCATTCCTTCATCGGTATACCTATGGCATCATTGGAAACCAGAACGCTCACCACCTGTCCACTCACAGGGGCCTTTTCAATAGTTGCTAGCTCATAGTACCCGGTAATATATTCACTTATAAGAATCAAAATGGAATATCCATTGAAGATAAGCAAGATCAACCAACAGATCCATATAAAAGAGCCATGGACTCATCCGTTGAGGACCAGCAAGGTCAATCAACTAGATCCATGCCCAAATTCAGAAAACAACTCTTACTCCTTGTTCTAATATCTTCCCCAATGCACGTGTGGGTATCTTTGGCAACCCAGAGCCTAAGCACCGTATGGTCAGCACCCTCTAGGATCCTTCGCAAGTCACCTAGCACTTCACTCATAGGCCACTTCCTTGGTCCCTCATCTACCGTACCGGAAGCTCACCATTTAAATCGAACCAAAGCTGGTCAAGACCTTGGCTCGACCTTGCTATGCAAGATGTCCTCCGTTGACTCTCTGTCAGCTGTTGCAACTTTATCAGTTAGGTCTCCACGACCTCATTCACAAGACGGTCAAAATGCTTCCCCAGCATTCTTGACATAAAACGGTCATTTAAAAATAGGTCGTAAATAGAGTTTCTATAATGAACTCTCGTCTTTCCACATTGTTCCACATCAATCCACATTATTTAATACACATCCATTTCATATGTATTCCCATTCTCATCTAATCACATCATTTTCCATCTTTCCTCATTTATCCTCATCAGCAGATCTCATCATCCACTCGCATCTACCCATATTTCCATTCTCATCCAATCACATCATTTTCCATCTCATCACATCTTTCCTCATTGATCCTCACGCATCTACCCATATCCACATCTCATCACATCACATTCATTCACATCTGATCCATTCATATCTACTCCAATCCCCATCACATCACATCACATCCATTTCACCTCACATCACATTCATTCACATCTATCCCGATTCACATCCCATCACATCTCATCCATTCTTTCACATACACATCCACATCCATTCTTCACATACACATCCACATCCATTCTTTCACATACATCCACATCCATTCTTTCACATCCACATCCACATCCATTCTTCACACATACATCCACATCCATTCTTCACACACACATTCACATCATACACATCCACATCCATTCTTTACATACACATTCACATCCATTTTCATCACATTCACATCCACATCCATTTACTTTCCATCTCACCCTTTCACATATCCTCTCTTCTCATTCTCATTCTCATCTCATCATTCACATCCACATCCATTTACATCACATCTTATCACATCCCATTTACATCTTATCACATCCATTCACATCCTATCGCATCCCATTTACATCTTATCACATCCATTCACATCCTATCGCATCCCATTTACATCTTATTACATCCATTCACATCCTATCATATCCCATTTACATCTTATCACATCCATTCACATCCTATCGCATCCCATTTACATCTTATCACATCCTATCCCCATTTAGTAGCTTTTTCTACTTTGATACCGATAATGGAACTTTTTCTAAATTGCTACCAATTGCTTGGCTTAGATAAAGATTCTTTTTCTCGACGACTATTTTCATATTCCTTCTCAATTCCTCAATTGAATTATATTCAATATTCCTCTTTTGAATAAAAGAATTCATGGGATTTACAGAAATTAATTCTACCCATATTTCCACTTTTGATAAATAATCATAAATTAAATTATACTAAAAATTTCTCTTCTTTCCATTTAATTTCTTGGATCTCAAACACCATGGGAATTCCTCTTTTTACATTTAATTATTTGCATTGCAATGTCATGGGAATTCCTCTTTTTGCATTTAATTATTTGCATTGCAATGTCATGGAAATTCCTCTTTTATCATCAAATATTTCTCATAAAATAATTTCATCTAAACTAAAATACCCATTAATTCAATATGATAGGAATTTCTCTTTTCCCATCTAAATGATGGAGTTCCAAATATCATAGGAATTCCTCTTTTACCATTTAAATATTTCTCATAGATAAAATAAATTTATTTAAAATTTATCTTTTAATTTAAATAAAATATCCAATAATTTCAATATGCTAGGAATTTCTCTTTCTCCATCTAAATGATGGAATTCCAAATGTCATAGGAATTTCTCTTTTACCATTTAATCATTTCTCATAGATAAAATAAATTTACCTAAAATTTATCTTTGAATTTAAATAAAATATCTAATAATTTCAATATGCTAGGAATTTCTCTTTTTCCATCTAAATGATGGAATTCCAAATGTCATAGGAATTCCTCTTTTACCATTTCATTATTTCTCATAGATAAAATAAATTTATCTAAAATTTATCTTTGAATTTAAATAAAATATCCAATAATTCCAATATGCTAGGAGTTCCACTTTTCTCATTCAAATGATTGGATTCCAAATATGGGAATTCCTCTTTCATCATAAAAATGAATTACTAGAAATTTCTCTTTTTGCTAATTAACTATTTATGCATAAACATTAAAATCAATTTTTGCATGGTTATGATGAGAATTTTTCAATTAACCTAGGATGATTAATCCTAGAATATGGTAGGAAGTCCTCTTTTCATATTATGAATGAAAATTATTTATGTGTTAATTTTTTAAAAATTTTGCCATAGTTCCGTTGTTGCTATTACTAATAATTTTTAATATTTTTGAAAGAATAAAGTTTAGTAATACCATATGATAGAATAACTAATATTTGGATCAATATCCAATTCCAAGTTTTCCATAAATTAAATAGCATAAAAGCATTAAAAAGCCACTTCTTTGGCCTCAAATTTGACAAGCATAGAATTTACTTTTAGATTTGAGAATTGCTTCATGAGAGAAGCATCATTTGAATATAGAATAGGTCATAGGAATGACCATTCTTTGGGGGGGAGAGAGATATGCTTTTAAAAAAAACATTTAATTTAAGCATAAATGAAAACTTTATAAAATTTATCACTAAAATTTATTAGAGCTTCAATTTCATTAAAGAGCCATTCAATTGAATACTTCTCAAACTTTAGAGGGGTTGAGAAGTGAGAAACATTTAGAGATTAAGAAAAAGACCATAAACTCACACTTTACCTCAGAGGCCCCCAACCAATCAATTGGTTAGTATATTGAGGAAGGCTCCAAAGAAGGTTGAAGAGAGAGAGAAACTCCATTCTCTCCAAATTGTAGAGGATAATAGAAAATATCATTATTTCAGTATAATACTGGCATGGTATAGTTCTCATATTTTTTTACAAAGGGATAAGGGTCTATTTATAGGTGAGGGAGGCCTCTAACCAAGTCCAACTAGTTTTTAGAATTTTCCAGGTTGAGTTTGGTTGAATTTGGACAAGATTTGGACCAGTTTAGTTCCCTTTTTGATTTGGTTTGATCCAAGAGAGAGGAGAGATAAAAATATCTTATTATTTTTGAGCCACACATGTGAAATAGGTGCCTCCTTGAAGAACCCCCTTCTCCTTACCAAAGTGTCAAAAATGTATCATTATACCAAAAATATCTCTTTTTTTAGTAATATTCATAGTTTTTTACTAATAAACCTTGTACCTAGTCAACTCTTAATCTTATGTGGGCATTTACTCATTTTTGGGTATTTTTTCTTTTATAAATTAGATTTATCTCCTCCCCACATTTGGATTGATCCTATTGGCCCCATAGGAACCTTAATTGGACCATAATCCAAAAATTTCTGAAAATCTAGACCCTTAGGCTAAGGTCCTTTATACCTATTTTCAATTAATTCCAATTGCACATTGGAAAGTTCTTTTTGAATTTCTGTTTCAAGGGAAACCATTTTAGACACTAGGAGGATTTTCATATCCAAAAGTTTCTCAATTTTGGATTACCTCCCTCTAGACATTTTCTCTCTCCAGGCTAAAATAGGGCAAAACAAGATCTTTCTTTTATTTGAGAGAGAGGAATAATTATAAGATCAGAAGGGGAGGTTCTTACACCTGTACAACTCAAAAGCTAGAGGAAGGAATCTTACATATGGTCATAGGGTCAATCTATGAGTAAAGAGAATGTAGATTTGTTCATGGTAGCATGGCCCTAGGTCCAAGCTAGATTCTCTTCCAAGGGTCACTGTGCTGCTATGCACATGCAGAGATGGGCCCGAGGGCCATCCTACCATGCAATCTTGATAGAATGGCACTAGGGACCACAAAAGAATCTAGCTACCACACACAAGAGAATCTAGCTTAACCCTAGGGCCAAGCTATGATAAACAAATCAACATTAGCTTTGCTGGCAGCTTGGCACTAGGTGCAGTCTACTAGTAAAGATGGTGTTGCTCTGATGGTAGCTTGGTACTAGGGCCAAGCTACTAGCAAAGAGGATGTAGCGAAGAGGATGATGATTTGTTCTTGGTATATTGTTCCTAGGGCCAAGCTAGATTGTCTTGCAAGGGTCACTCTAGAATATCTTGTGTTCCCTATGGGCCATACTAAAGTATGTCAAGATATAAGGGAGTAGAGAATGGCCCTAGGCAACACAAGATAATCTACCTTGGCCCTAGGACCAAGCTACCATGAGAAAATATACATACTCTTTACTGGAAACTTTGCCCTAGGGCTAAATATTAACAAAGATGGTGTTGCTTTGTTGATGGTAGCTTTAACATAGCAAAGAGGATGCAGATTTGTTCATAGAATCCTAGCCCTTGGTAGCATGGCCCTAGGGCCAAGCTATAGTCTCTTGCAAGGATAACTATTGCCATTTACATGCATAGATGGTCCCAAGGGCCATTGTGCCATGCAATCTTGAGATAATAACTCTAGGGAATAAAATAGAATCTACTTGGCCCTAGGGAAAAAGCTATCATGAACAGATCTACCAACAAAGATGGTGTTGCTTTGTTGATGGTAGCTTGGCCCTAGGGCCAATCTACCAATAAAGAGGATGTAAATTGGTTCATGGTAGCTTGGTCCTAGGGCCAAGCTTCCATGAACAAATCTACATCATCTTTGCTAGAATCTTGGCCCTATATCCAATCTACATCATCTTTGCTGGAATCTTGGCCCTATATCCAAGCAAAGATGGGGTTGCTCTAGTGATGGTAGCTTGGTCCTAGGGCCAAGCTAACATGAACAAATCATCATCCTCTTTGCTGGCACCTTGGCCCTAGGGCCCATGTACAAGCAAAGATGGTGTTGCTCGCTGGTGATGGTAGCTTGGCCCTAGGGCCAAGCTACCAGCAAAGAGAATGTTTATTTAATCTTGGTAACTTGGTCCTAGGGCCAAGCTAGATTCATGGTAGAATGGTTGTTTGGCCATTCTTGCCATGCACATGGAGAGATTGGCCCATTCTAAAATTCACCCATTGTCGATACAAGAGGTAGAATGGCCCTAGGGCCATTCCACCATGCACACTGTGCATGAAAGAATGGCCCTAGGGAAATTCTAGAAAACATAATGGATGGTATAATGGACCTAGGGCCTTTCTCTAAAGAGATTTGCCATTGTAAAATTTACCAATAGTTGATACAAGGGAGTGGAGAGTGTCCCTAGGGCCATTCTCAAGCACATTGTCTAGATAGAATGGCCCTAGGGCCATTCTAAAGTACATTGTGAATGTAAGAATGGACAAAGGGCCATTCTACCATGCACAATATTGATATTTAATGCATGCACATGTAGAGATTGTCCCTAGGGCCATCCTAAAATTCCACATCATGGGTGTTAGAATGGACTTAGGACCTAGGGCTAAGCTACCAGCAAAGAGGATGTTGATTTATTATTGGTAGCTATATTATCTTGCAAAACAAAGGTCACTCTAGATTAGCTTGAGTTACCTAGGACCATTCTATTAGCAAACTATTGTTGCTTTGTTGATGGTACCTCTATCCAAAAAGAGGATATAGATTTATTCATAGAATCTTGGCCCTTGGTAGCTTGGCCCGAGGGCCAAGCTACAATCTCTTGCAAGGGAACTCTTCCCATGCACATGCATAGATGGGCCCAAGGGCCATTCTACCATGCAATCTTGAGAGACTAGCTCTAGAGAATACAAGAGAATCTAGCCTGGCCCTAGGGCCAAGATACCATGAAAAAATCTACCAGCAAACATGGTGTTGCTTTGTTGATGGTTACTTGGCCCTAGGGCCAATATACTAGCAAAGGTGTTGTAAATTTGTTCATGGTAGCTTGGCCCTAGGGCCAAGCTTCTATGAACAAATCTACATCATCTTTATTGGCAGCTTGGCCCTAGGACCAATCCACCATAGGAAAAGATTATGTTGCTCTGGTTATGGTACTTGGCCCTAGGGCTAAGCTGCTATCAGCAAAGTATTGAGATGTCAAGCTCAACATGAGCTGACACTCACGAGGTGCCTGCATGACTGTTCGACATTTATATCACTGGCAAGTTTGGTAGCTGGAACCGACATATATTCGTAAGAGATTCTATAGTTCGATTACTATAAGATTCCTCCCTCCAGCTTTTGAGATGTAAAGGTGTAAGAACCTACCCTTCAGTCTCTGTAATCATCCCCTATTTCAGAATGCAAGAAAACATTATTTTACCTTGTTTTTGGTCTAGAGAGAGATAATATAATTTTGAAATATTTTTTGATAAGTATTTTCTCCCAATAAATAGGAAGAGATCCCTTGAAACAGAATCTTAAAAAGAGTTTTTCAATGTGCATTAGAAATTAAATGATTATGTGTACTGGACATCTTTGCCTAGGGGTACATAATTTCTGAAAAGTTCTAATTAAGGTCCAAAGAGTGTTCTAAAGGGCCAATAGGGTTAATCCAAGTGTTGGGAGAAAAATGCAAAGAATAAAAGAAAATCTCCCAAAAATGAGTAAATTCTCACATAAGATGAAGAGTTGACTAGTACTGGGATTTATTAGTAAACAAAATGGGATTTATTAGTATAAAAATGGAATTTTGACACCTCAGAAAGGGGGGAGGGGGCACATGAAGGAGGCGCCTAGAAATCACATCAAGGGGGAATCTTTTAATTCAAAAAAATGATATATTTCATCTCTCCTCTCTCCTCTCTCCTCGTTCAAACCAAATACAAAAAGTGAGCCAAACTAGTCTAAAACTTGTCCAAAATGGATCAAACTGGAGCTCGGAGCTGGAAGCCTCTAGATTCTAGTTGGACTTGATTGGTGGCCTCCCTCACCTATAAATAGACCCCCATTCCTTTGTATTTTCATACTAGAGTAACTCTATGCTAGTGTAATTTTTCAATTTAGTATATTTCTATTATCTCTCTACCTTGCCTCTCCATTGTGAAGCTTTGGGGCTTCACTAATCCTCTTCTTCTCTTGGAGATTACCCTCTTTTACTTGGTGGCCAAGATTCTTCTTTGTGGGATTCACTTTTCCCTAAAGAATCAAGCCAAAAACCAAGGGTAAGCCTAAAACAATGGTGTTTTACTCTCTTCTAAATGGTAATCTTCTTCCCAACCTCCCTATTGATTGGGAATAATTTCTTTTATTGATTTATATTGTTACAATGGATTAATGCTAATCTAATATGCTTAAATGTAATGTTTTTGATTTGTAAATCTCTCTTTTTTGTAAGAATACTCACCTTTATGGATTAAACCTTCGTGGAAGGATAGATCTTAGTCCTAATCTCATTTTTAAACCAAATCTCTAGGCCTAACAAGCTAGAGATAAACATTAAGCATTTTTATGATTTTTAATCCAATTAAAATGAGGATTAATTCATTTTTACTTGTTTTATGTTAAGAAAATTCATATTTATTCATTCTAAAGTGAAAGTGAGCTTGTGCTAACATTCTTATAAATATTTTCATATGAAAGTCATATTTGAGTATTTTTTTCTTAAATAAACAAGGTGCTTAAATGTAATTATGTTTATGTTTAATCTTAGGTTTAAGCATAAAATGATTTTTATGTTAAAGTGTTATTTGAACTATTTTTAGTTCATAAAAAATGTGGGAAAGTTATGGTAAACTTTTATCACTAGAAAATGAAGGTTTATGCATAAATAATTTTTATTCTAAAAGAGGAACTTTGAGTATTATTATTTCATAGAAAATGTGGGGAAACTATGGCAGGACTTTTATTATTAAAAAATGATTTTTTGCATCATTAATTTTTATGCTAAAAGTGAAATTTTAAGCATTCTCATTTCATAGAAAATATGGGAAAGTTATGGTAAAATCTTTATCATTAGAAAATGAAATATATGCATAAATAACTTTTATATCAAAAGTGGAATTTTGAGTATTATCATTTCTTAGAGAATGTGGGGAAGCTATGGAAAACTTTATATCATTAGAAAATGAAATTATGCATAGTTAATTTTATGCAAAATTGGAGTTTTGAGCATTATTCATTTGTCTTAAAAAATAAAGAAGGTTATGCACAAATTCTCTAGATTCATTTAATTTATGAGAATTATAAAAATGATTATGAATATAATTCATTTAGATAAAATAGATTAGTACGTGTGCATAAATATTTTATGCTAAAAGAGGGATTTCCGTGATATTCTATTTAGGGAAAATAGAGAAAAGAAGGTGAAAATATTCATAGGGGTGCATTGAGAAAATATAGATAAATTGTAATTAAAAAGAGGAAATATGGGTATTATTGATTTTGTAAATCCCATAAGATCGTATGCATAAATCTTTTATTCAAAAAGAGGAATAATGAGTATATTTTATTTTGGAAAAATTGAGATAAGAATGAGAAAATATTCATGGAAATGAATCGAGAAATCATGGATAAAATTTAATCAAAAAGAGAAATCACGAACATAATTAACTTTTGGAAGTACGAAGTATATGTCTAGATTCTTGAAAAAAAGAATCTTGGGGTACATTCCTAACGGGAAAAGGATTTCCCAAAAAAAGACCAAAAACACCCCTAGTTGGATAAATATGAATAATTATGATTGACTTATTCCTAGCTTCCCTAGGAAAGGAATCGGGAACTCTTGAAAGGATTGAGGATCCAAAAGAGAATGGAAACTTAGACTTAACTGAATTGAGTCGAGAAAAGTTATCCTTAACCGATTCAAGTAATGGTCGAGACTTAGAAAGTCGTGTCAGTATAAAAAGTAGGGTAACTATACTTTTAATCTAGTTGATGTATGGAAAGATGTAGAGTGATGTGGATTGAAGCGAATGATGTGAAATGATGTGAGGTGTTGTGAATGGATGAGAAATGATGTGAATGAATGTGGGAATGATGTAGGATGATGTAAATAAATGTGGGAATGATGTAGGATGATGTGAATGGATGTGGAATGATGTGAATGGATGTGAAATGATGTCAGATGATGTGAATGGATGTGAATTGATGTGAGTGAATGTCAGATGATGTGAATGGATGTGAATTGATGTGAGATGATGTGAATGGATGTGAAATGATGTGGGATGATGTGAATGGATGTGAATTGATGTGAAATGATGTGAATGGATGTGAATTGATGTGAAATGATGTGATGTGAATTAATGTAGAAAAATGTGGGATAATGAGAAATGACGTGGAATGATATGGGATGATGAGAAATTATGAGGAATGATGAGAAATGATGAGGAATAATGTGAAAGGATGTAGAATGATGAGGACAGATGGGAATTTTATTTGGAACTATATTTGTATGTGAAACCTGCTTTTTAAAGATTGATTTATGTCAAGAATGCTGGGGAAGCATTTTGACTATCTTGTGGAATGAGGTCGTGGGGGGACCTAAGTGAAAAGATTGCAAATAGCTGACGGAGAGTCAATGAAGGACGTCTTGCGTGGCAAGGTCGCTGAGGTCTTGACCATCCTCAGTTGTTCAATTAAAATAGTGAGCTTCAATACAGTGGATGAGGGACCAAGGAAGTGGCCTATGAGTGAAGCGCTAAGTGACCTATGAAGGACCCTAGAGGGTGCTGACCATACGGTACTCAGGTTTTGGGTCGCCCAGCAGGATACCCATGCGTGTGACGAGGAAGAAAATGAGTTGGAGTTGTTTTCTGAACACGGGTATGGATCTGGTTGATTGGCCTTGCTGGTCTTCAACGGATGAGTTCATGGCTCTTTTACATGGATCTTGTTGATTGATCTAGCTGATCTTCAATAGAGAGTCCATATGGATTTTATGTGATTATACTCCTAGATACTATGGGTTAGGAACTATTGAAAAGGCCCCTGAGTGAGCAGGTGGTAAGCATTCTGGTTGGCCGATGATGCCATAGGTACGCTGAGGAAGGAATGATTGAAATTTGGACTTTATGGTGAGGAAGTAGAAAAGTTGGAAATAGAACTTGGAAATGGAATAATGAGAATTATGATGGAAACACTGTGGTTTTATTGCATGCTGTTTTGGAAATAGTTGAATAAGAGAAAAGGCTATTTCCTATTGGGTGTGTAAGTGGTGTGTCTTTAAATTATGCATGAGAGCCGGCTAGGGGGCCTGGGAACTCTTTTCCCTCATACCTAAGAAAAGGACAAAACATAACCAAGTTTTTATAATGGATCCTATCAATACAGTGGTTGGGCGGTTGGCTAACCCATGGGATTTGGATGGGGCTAAGCTGGATCAATGGATTCCTATAATAAAATTGTATTCTATTCAAGTTACGATAGTTGAAGTAAGTCACGGGATAATTCTTGTTCTACGATGGAAAAGAATCAACGGTTGTGCCTCTTTTGATGGGGGAAAAAGCGTTGGTCTCTATGAACCAAGTGCAAGTTCCTCCTTTGATTTGGCCATGTGACCCACGGGTTTGGTCAGAATAGAAAGGATAGTTAAGGCTTTTGACTACGTTGGAAGTTTTTCTCCCGGAGGAATTGCCTATGCTTTCTGGGTGAAGGAAGTTTTTTCAAGTTCAGTTTTGGAAGAGCCGCCGGATTATTCTCGTGTCCGGACATTTGTGGGCGAGGCCCCGAGTGAGAAGCTCTACCCTGCACACGCAAGGTTGCTACTCCCGCTTTGCTAGCACTCCAGAATTCGACGCGCAGAGGGGGTAGGGATCCCACAGCTGGTTTTAGAGCGAATTGGCTAAAATTGATAAACCAAAAAGTAAGAAATGTCAAAAAATTTTGATTTACCAATAAAACGGATTGTAATTATGTGTTAAAACTCGTACAAATTGATATTCAAAATGGAAATTCATAAATTGGGAATTAAGTTTTTAGATGGAAGTACCACAATTGTGTGGAATCCGCGACTTGCTTGAGTCCTAGATATGATGGCATTTGCCTTATAACACCAAGCACCGTGACCACCTGTATATACAGTGGGTATTTTCAGTCTCTCACCTTATGTGCTCTCTTTTAGGGTTTGTGTGAGTGTGTGTGTGCTTGCAAGAGCTCAAGCTCTCTTCTCCCCTGCATAATTTTTCATGGTATCAGAGCCTGGTTTATGCTAAGAGCTGAGTGGCAAGCAAGAGAAGCATAGGAAGCGGTACAAGGGTAAGAGCTTCATCTACTCTTTCCCCTTTGTGTCGGCTACTACACCCTTATCGGGAGCTCTTCGGAATGCACCAAACAAAGTCTGATTCAGGAAGTTTCCTCGCCGGAGGAGAGCTACAAGGAAACATATTCTCCATTGGATCAATGAAATATTGATCAAGAAACTACTCTCCCTCCATCTCCAAGCTCACCACAGAAACACACCAAGGAAGGATAATCATTAGAAGCCGAAATCTGTTTGTTGATACTGATAATTCATTGAATGTAGTTTTTTACATACAAAGAAAATTCTAGGATAGCCTCCTTTATATAAGTCGTAACTTTTACTTGTCGCTCACAGTAATCTTACTTCCATCGATCTCCTTTCTTTCTTAATCTCCTTCATGGCTTGGCAACAGGAATTAGTTTTATCCATGATGATTTCTCACCTTCAAGATGCAAGCGAGTCTGTGAAGAAGGATTTTACAGAACAGTATGAGCGCTCACTTTTTCCTCACTTAGGAACTTCTGTAGCTCAGACTAAATGGCGAACCTATCAAGATATAACTAGGGTAACACCTTGGGGTCAGCAGCACTTTTGTAACAATGTCCGCTTGGCCATGGTTATTGAAGCTTTAGGCTTGGGTCCCCGATACTACTGCGTCATGAGATCAAGACATCTTGGGTTTTCTGAACGGGTCTTCTTACTGGCGTGTTTTCTTCCTCATCAAAAGATATGCCTTTACCCCGTTTTTGGTTTGCCTCTCAGAGGTCCTTTTGTTAGATCACCTCATACCACTGAGATAGGTGCGGCAATAACCAACAGAATTATTCCTATAGATGAGTTACCTTATACGTGCGCAGCTTGTGAGTGCTGCTTTTGTGATCATATGATGGACGGGCTTATGGAAGTGTAAAGAGTTCTTCTATCTTTATTGTATATGTTCCATGAATGAATAAAGTTTAAATATTGTTCTTATCTTGACCCTTACTCTCTTTGAGACTTTTTTAATTAGTGGTTAATCTTAATTAAATTTTTCTCTAAGTCTCATATTCGTGCATCTTGCGAAATTATCCCAAGTTTGCGAGATGAGGACATCTCGCGTTTTTCAAGTGGGAGAGAATGTAAGATTCCTCCCCAGTCTCTCAAAATGTCCAGCATATTCCCCTGTAATCAATTTCCTCTTCAGAAATATAAGAGATCTTGTCTCTGCCTAGAGAGAGAAAATATTCTAGAGAGAGAATATTCAGATTTTGAATATTTTTGGATAGAAAAATATCTCATCTTATTAAAATGAATTCCCTTGAAACAGAAATTCAGAAAGAATTTTCCAATGTGCAATTGGAATTAATTGGAAATGGGTATAAAGGACCTTAGCCTAAGGGTCTAGATTTTCAGAAATTTTTGATTATGGTCCAATTAAGGTTTCTTTGGGCCAATAGCATCAATCCATGTGTAGGGAGGAGATAAATCCAATTTGTAAAAGAAGATACCCAAAAATGAGTAAATGCTCACATAAGATGAAGAGTTGACTATGTACAAGGTTTATTAGTAAGAAACAATGAGTAATATCAAAAATATGAGATATTTTGGGTATCCAAAAATGAGTAAATGCTCACATAAGATGAAGAGTTGAAAATGTACAAGGTTTATTAGTAAAAAACTATGAGCAATATTAAAAATATGAGATATTTTGGGTATAATAATTCCATTTTGACACATATGTAAGGAAGGGGAGTCCATTAAAGGAGGTGCATATTTCACATGCTTGAATGAGTTTTAAACTCAAAGTTAATGTGATATTTTTATCTCTCCTCTCTCTTGAATCAAACCAAATCAAAATGGAACCAAATCAAATCTAAAAGGAACCAAACTAGATCCAAATCTAGTCCAAATTCAACCAAACTGAATTTAGAAAATTCTAGAATTCAGTTAGCTTTGGTTAGAGCTTCCCTCTCCTATAAATAGAACATGAGTTCTTTGAAAAAAATAGAAGAATTATACTATACTAGAGTTATGCTGAAATAATGCTAATTTCTACTATTCTCTAAAATTCTCTCCAAATTGAAGAAATTGGAGCTTCCCTCTTTCTTCAATCCCCATTGGTGGCTCCATCAACATACTTAACCAATTGATTGGTTGGGGGCCTCTACCGTGAACAAAGAATCAAGCAATTTGTAAGGTAATTAGTGAATTTTGATCATTTTCTATAATTTCTCAATGTTTCTCTCTTCTCAACCCCTCTCAAGCTTGAGAAGCTTAATTGGAATAGTTTTTGAATGCTATTGAAGTTAATTGATGAATGGTAGTGAAGAGTTACATAATTTGATGAATGCTATTGAAGTTAATTGATTAATGATAGTTAAGAATTACATAAATTTTTTTTTATGCTTAATTCTAATGGTTTCTATGTAATTTCTCTCTCTCACTCAAGAAATGGTCATACTCATGACCCATTCTCAATCCAAATGAAGCTTTTCATAAAGCTTTTCCTTAATCCAAGATTAATCTATGCTTGAGGTCAAATTAATGGCTTTTTTCTATGCTTTTAGTTTATGTATTTCATGAATATTGATGATTCAACCCATTATTGGGTTAATGATCCAATTAGGAATCATTCTAATCATTTCCTTAATGATAAGCTTTATCCTTCAAAATAAATTGAGATTTATCAATCATAGTAGCGGAGCTATGGCAAAATTTTTATAAAAATTACACATAAAATAATTTTATTCAAAGCATGAAAAGAGAACTTCCTACCATATTTTAGGAATTATCATCCTAGATTAATTGAAAGAATTTTATTGTAATCATGGAGAAATTGATTTTTATGTTATGCATAATTGATGATTATTTTATTGTAAAAGTGTTACTTTTATCATAATTGGATTTCATGCATAGAGGTATGCATAAAAGAATTATTATTTTAATATAAAAGTGTTTCTTTTATCATATTTGGATTTCATGCATAGAGGTATGCATAAAAGAATTATTATTTTAATATAAAAGTGTTTCTTTTATCATATTTGGATTTCATGCATAGAGGTATGCATAAAAGAATTATTATTTTAATATAAAAGTGTTTCTTTTATCATATTTGAATTTCATGCATAGAGGTATGCATAAAAGTTGATTATTTTATTATAAAAGTGTTTCTTTTATCATATTTGAATTTCATGCATAGAGGTATGCATAAAAGTTGATTATTTTATTATAAAAGTGTTACTTTTATCATATTCGGATTTCATGCATAGAGATATGCATAAAAATTGATTATTTTATTATAAAAGTGTTACTTTTATCATATTCGGATTTCATGCATAGAGGTATGCATAAAAGTTGATTATTTTATTATAAAAGTGTGACTTTTATCATATTCGTATTTCATGCATAGAGGTATGCATAAAAGTTGATTATTTTATTATAAAAGTGTGACTTTTATCATATTCGGATTTCATGCATAGAGGTATGCATAAAAGTTGATTATTTTATTATAAAAGTGTGACTTTTATCATATTCGGATTTCATGCATAGAGGTATGCATAAAAGTTGAATATTTTATTATGAACTTGTGACTTTTATCATATTCGGATTTCATGCATAGAGGTATGCATAAAAGTTGATTATTTTATTATAAAAGTGTGACTTTTATCATATTTGGATTTCATGCATAGAGGTATGCATAAAAGTTGATTCTTTTGTATTCCCTAGAGTTATTATCTCATTATTGTATGGTAGAAAGGTCCTTGGGCCCATCTATGCATGTACATGGCAAGAGTTACTCTTGCAAAAGATTGTAGCTTGGCCCTAGGTCCATGCTACCAAGGGCTAGGATTCCATGAACAAATCCGTATCCTCTTTGCTATGGTAAAGCTACCATCAACAAAGCAACACCATTTTTCCTAATATTTGGCCCTAGGGCCAAGTTTCTAGCAAAGGTGATGTAGATTTTCTCATTATAGCTTGGCCCTATGGCCAAGGTAGATTATCTTGTGTTGCCTAGGGCCATTCTCTACTCCCTTGTATCTTGACATAATTTAGTATGGCCCATAGGGAATACAAGATATTCTAGAGTGACACTTGAAAGAGAATATAGCTTGGTGCTAGGGCAAATATACCATAGGGAGGAACACAAGATATTCTAGAGTGACCCTTGCAAGACAATCTAGCTTGGCCCTAGGGCCAATATACCAAGAACAAATAAACATCCTCTTTGTTGCTAGTATCTTGGCCCTAGTGCCAAGCTATCATAAGAGAAAAACCATCTTGGCTGGTAGATTGGCCCTATGGCCAAGCTGCCAACAAAGATGTTGTTGATTTGTTTATTGTAGCTTGGCCCTAGGGTTAAGCTAGATTCTCTTGTGTGTGATAGCTAGATTCTCTTGTGTTTAGTAGTGCCATTATATCAAGATTGCACAATAAGATGGCCCGTGGGCCCATCTTTGCATGTGCATAGCAGAAGTGATCCTTGGAAGGAAATCTAGCTTGGACCTAGGGCCAAGCTACCATGAACAAATCTATGTCCTCTCTTTACTTGTAGATTGGCCCTATGGCCATACTACCATCAACGAAAAAACACCACCTTTGCTGGTATATTGGCCCAAGCCAAGCTGCTCTAGCAAAGATGATGTAGATTTCTTAACGGGGGCCAAGCTAGGTTCTCTTGTGTGTGGTAGCTAGATTTTCCTATGTTGCCTAGAGCCATTCTCTTAAGATTGCATGGTAGAGAGGCCCTTGGGCCCATCTATGCATGTGCATGGCAAGAGTGACCCTGGCAAGAGAATCTAGCTTGGCCCTAGTGCCAAGCTACATTGTAACAGAATCTAGCTTGGCCCTAGGGCCAGCAAAGATGATGTAGATTTGTTCATGGTAGCTTGACATTAGGACCAAGTTAGATTCTCTTATATGTGGTAGCTAGATTCTCATGTGTGGTAGAATGGCCCTTGGGCCCATCAATGCATGTGCATGCCAAGAGTGATCCTTTTGTAAGGGAATCTAGCTTGTCCCTAGGGCCAAGATACCTTGCAAGAGAATCTAGTTTGGCCCTAGGGCAATGCACGTGTGGGTATCTTCGGTGACCCAGAGCCCGAGCACCGTATGGTCAGCACCCTCTAGGATCCTTCGCAGGTCACCTAGCGCTTCACTCATAGGCCGCTTCCTTGGTCCCTCATCCACCGTACCGGAAGCTCACCATTTAAATCGAACCAAGGCTGGTCAAGACCTCAGTCGACCTTGCTACGCGAGACGTCCTCTGTTGACTCTCCATCTGCTGTTGCAACTTTATCAGGTAGTTCTCTACAACCACATTCTTAAGACAGTCAAAATGCTTCCCCAGCATTCTTGACATAAAACAGTCATTTACAAACAGGTCCCAAATGCAGTTTCTATATTGAACTCTCATCTTTTCACATTATCCCTCATCAGTCCACATTACTTATTCCACATTCCCTTTCATATATGTACTCATTCTCATCCAATCACATCATTTTCCATCTCATCAAATTAATTTCATTCACATCACATATCGTAAATTCACATCCCAATTCACATCATGTCATCACATCTCATCCATTCACTCATATCGACGACGACACATCATTTCACATACACATTCGCATTCATTATTCTACATACACATACACATCCACATTCGTACATCCACATCATACATCTAACTCCACATCCGCATTCATACATACACATCCATATCCACATCCATACATCCACGTCCACATTCATACATCCATATCCACATCCACATCCATACATCCATTTCCACATCCACATCCACATACATACATCCATATCCACATCTACATCCATACATCCACATCCATTTTCACATCCTCATTCTTCATACATCCACATCCACATTGATACATCCATATCCACATCCACATTGATACATCCATTTCCACATCCACATCCATACATCCATTTCCACATCCAAATCCACATCCACATACATCCACATCCACATCCACATACATACATCCACGTCCATATCTACATCCATACATCCATTTTCACATCCTCATTCATACATCCATATCCACATACATACATCCATACATCCACATCCACATCCATACATCCATTTCCACATCCACATCCACATACATACATCCACGTTCACATCTACATCCATACATCCATTTTTACATCCTCATTCATACATCCACATCCACATACATACATCCATACATCCACATCCACATCCACATCCACATTCACATCCATACATCCATTTTCACATCCACATTCATACATCCATTTCTACATTCCACATTCATACATCCATTTCCACATTTCACATTCATACATCCATATTCACATTCACATCCATACATCCATTTACATCTATCTGACTCCTATCACATCTTGTTACATCTATTTATAGAATGTAGGAGAATTCTAGTTTTTTGATATAAAGATTCTTTACGCATCTAATTAAGCATAAAGACAATTTTAGTAGGAATAATACTTTTATAAAAATCCTTTTATGCATCTATTTAGGCATAAGTTCAATTTTAAGAAAAATAACACTTTCGAATTAAAAATAAACCTTTTTTACATTTTACTATGCATAAATTCCAATTTAATGAGAATAATACTTTTAAAATAAAAAAAATATTTTATGCATCTAACTATGCATAAATTTAATTTCAATGAAAATAATACTTTCGAAATAAAAATAAATCTTTTATACATTTTTCTATGCATAAAATCCATATTAATAAGAATAACTCTTTTGAATTAAAAATAAAAATACTTTATGCATCTATTTATGCATAAAATCAAAATTGATGAAAATAACACTTTTGGATTAAAATAAATTCTTTATGCATCTTTCCATGCATAAATCCAATTTAGTAGGAATAACACTTTTAGAATAAAAGAATTTCTCTTATGCATCTAATTTATGCATAAAATCCATTTATGATGAAAATCACACTTTTAATATAAAAAATATATCCTTTATGCACATGTTTATGCATACAAATGAAAATCACCCTTTTAATATAAAAGAACTTCTTTTATGCATATATTTATGCATACAAATCATTTATGATGAAAATCACACTTTTAATATAAAAATTATATCTTTTATGCATACAAATCATTTATGATGAAAATCACAAAAAAATATATTTTATGCATACAAATCATTTATGATGAAAATCACTCTTTTAATATAAAAGAATTTCTTTTATGCATAAATTTATGCATACAAATCATTTATGATGAAAATCACTCTTTTAATATAAAAGAATTTCTTTTATGCATATATTTATGCATACAAATCATTTATGATGAAAATCACACTTTTAATATGAAAATTATATATTTTTATGCATATGTTTATGCATAAAAATCATTTATGATAAAAGTAACACTTTTATAATAAAAAAATTATTCTTTTATGCATAGAAATCAATAATGATAAAAGTAACACTTTTATAATTAAAAAAAATTCTTTTATGCATACTTTTATGTATAAAAATCAAAGTAACTCTAAAAATTATACTTTTATGCAATATTTTATGCATAAAAATCCATAATGAAGAAAGTAACACTTTCATAATAAAAAAAATTATCAATAAGTATCTTTCATAGAATTAAATTCTATTGAAAATCATTCTTTTATAAAAATTAATCAATATGCATCTTTCTATGTATGAATGAAAATGACACTTTTAGAATACTCTAACGATGGGGATTACTCTTTTTGATTAATAAAAGATAAAATTTATTTCACAAATTTTTAAATTTTGCCATAACCTCCTTTGTATGGCTGACCATTTTCAATTTTTAATTCACTAAAAATAATCAGAAGTTCACCAAGAGTATTTAAATCATTCTAGTGTAGACATTTTCTACTTATTTAAGTTGAAGATCAGCAAGATCAACCAACAGATCCATATAAAAGAGCCATGGACTCATCCATTGAGGACCAGCAAGGTCAATCAACCAGATCCATGCCCGGTATTAGAAAACAACTCTTACTCCTTGTTCTAAATATCTTCCTCGACGCATGTGTGGGTATCTTCGGCGACCCAGAGCTTGAGCACCGTATGGTCAGCACCCTCTAGGATCCTTTGTAGGTCACCTAGCGCTTCACTCATAGGCCGCTTCCTTGGTCCCTCATCCACCATACCGGAAGCAAACAATTTAAATCGAACCGAGGCTGGTCAAGACCTCGGCCGACCTTGCTATGTGAGACCTCCTCCATTGACTCTCCGTCAACTGTTGCAACTTTATTAGGTAGGTCTCCACAACCACATTCTTAAGACAGTCAAAATGCTTCCCCAGCATTCTTGACATAAAACAGTGATTTACATCCATTTCCACATCCACATCCACATACAAACATCCATATCCACATCTACATCCATACATCCACATCCACATCTACATCCATTTTCACATCCTCATTCATACATCCACATCCACATTGATACATCCATATCCATATCCACAGTGATACATCCATATCCACATCCACATCCATACATCCATTTCCACATCCACATCCACATACATACATCCACGTCCACATTTACATCCATACATCCAATTTTACATCCTCATTCATACATCCACATCCACATACATACATCCATACATCCACATCCACATCCATACATCCATTTCCACATCCACATCCACATCCACATACATACATCCATGTCCACATCTACATCCATACATCCATTTTCACATCCTCATTCATACATCCACATCCACATACATACATCCATACATCCACATCCACATCAACATCCATACATCCACATCCACATCCACATTCTCATCTATACATCCATATCTACATCCATACATCCATTTTCACATCCACATTCATACATCCATTTTCACATTCCACATTCATACATCCATTTCCACATTCGACATTCATACATCCATATTCACATTCACATCCATACATCCATTTACATCTATCTGATTCCTATCACATCTTGTCACATCTTTCTATAGAATGTAGGAGAATTCTAATTTTTTGATATAAAGATTCTTTACGCATCTAATTAAGCATAAAGACAATTTTAGTAGGAATAATACTTCTATAAAAATCCTTTTATGCATCTATTTAGGCATAAGTTCAATTTTAAGGAAAATAAAAATTTTGAATTAAAAATAAACCTTTTTTACATTTTACTATGCATAAATTCCAATTTAATGAGAATAACACTTTTAAAATAAAAAAAATCTTTTATGCATCTAACTATGCATAAATTTAATTTTAATGAAAATAATACTTTCGAAATAAAAATAAATCTTTTATGCATTTTTCTATGCATAAAATCCATATTAATAAGAATAACTCTTTTGAATTAAAAATAAAAATACTTTATGCATCTATTTATGCATAAACTCAAAATTGATGAAAATAACACTTTTGGATTAAAATAAATTCTTTATGCATCTTTCCATGCATAAATCCAATTTAGTAGGAATAACACTTTTAGAATAAAAGAATTTCTCTTATGCATCTAATTTATGCATAAAATCCATTTATGATGAAAATCACACTTTTAATATAAAAAATATATCCTTTATGCACATGTTTATGCATACAAATGAAAATCACCCTTTTAATATAAAAGAACTTCTTTTATGCATATATTTATGCATACAAATCATTTATGATGAAAATCACACTTTTAATATAAAAATTATATCTTTTATGCATACAAATCATTTATGATGAAAATCACAAAAAAATATCTTTTATGCATATATTTATGCATACAAATCATTTATGATGAAAATCACTCTTTTAATATAAAAGAATTTCTTTTATGCATAAATTTATGCATACAAATCATTTATGATGAAAATCACTCTTTTAATATAAAAGAATTTCTTTTATGCATACAAATCATTTATGATGAAAATCACACTTTTAATATAAAAATTATATATTTTTATGCATATGTTTATGCATAAAAATCATTGATAAAAGTAACACTTTTATAATAAAAAAATTATTCTTTTATGCATAGAAATCAATAATGATAAAAGTAACACTTTTATAATTAAAAAAATTCTTTTATGCATACTTTTATGTATAAAAATCAATTTGAAGAAAGTAACTCTAAAAATTATACTTTTATGCAATATTTTATGCATAAAAATCCATAATGAAGAAAATAACACTTTCATAATAAAAAAATTATCAATAAGTATCTTTCATAGAATTTAATTCTATTGAAAATCATTCTTTTATAAAAATTAATCAATATGCATCTTTCTATGTATGAATGAAAATGACACTTTTAGAATACTCTAACGATGGGGATTACTCTTTTTGATCAATAAAAGATAAAATTTATTTCATAAATTTTTAAATTTTGCCATAACCTCCTTTGTATGGCTGACCATTTTTCAATTTTTAATTCACTAAAAATAATGAGAAGTTCACCAAGAGTATTTAAATCATTCTAGTGTAAACATTTTGTACTTATTTAAGTTGAAGATCAGCAAGATCAACCAACAGATCCATATAAAAGAGCCATGGACTCATCCATTGAGGACCAGCAAGGTCAATCAACCAGAACCATGCCCGGTATTAGAAACAACTCTTACTCCTTGTTCTAAATATCTTCCTCGACGCACGTGTGGGTATCTTTGGCGACCCAGAGCCTGAGCACCGTATGGTCAGCACCCTCTAGGATCCTTCGCAGGTCACCTAGCGCTTCACTCATCATAGGCCGCTTCCTTGGTCCCTCATCCACCATACGGGAAGCAAACAATTTAAATCGAACCGAGGCTGGTCAAGACCTCGGCCGACCTTGCTATGCGAGACCTCCTCCATTGACTCTCTGTCAACTGTTGCAACTTTATCAGGTAGGTCTCCATAACCACATTCTTAAGACAGTCAAAATGCTTCCCCAGCATTCTTGACATAAAACATTGATTTACATCCATTTCCACATCCACATCCACAAACATACATCCATATCCACATCTACATCCATACATCCACATCCACATCTACATCCATTTTCACATCCTCATTCATACATCCACATCCACATTCATACATCCATATCCATATCCACATTGATACATCCATATCCACATCCACATCCATACATCCATTTCCATATCCACATCCACATACATACATCCACGTCCACATCTACATCCATAAATCCAATTTCACATCCTCATTCATACATCCACATCCACATACATACATCCATACATCCACATCCACATCCATACATCCATTTCCACATCCACATCCACATCCACATACATACATCCATGTCCACATCTACATCCATACATCCATTTTCACATCCTCATTCATACATCCACATCCACATACATACATCCATACATCCACATCCACATCCACATCCATACATCCACATCCACATCCACATTCTCATCCATACATCCATATCTACATTCATATATCCATTTTCACATCCACATTCATACATCCATTTCCACATTCCACATTCATACATCCATTTCCACATTCGACATTCATACATCCATATTCACATTCACATCCATACATCCATTTACATCTATCTGATTCCTATCACATCTTGTCACATCTATTTATAATATGTAGGAGAATTCTAATTTTTTGATATAAAGATTCTTTACGCATCTAATTAAGCATAAAGATAATTTTAGTAGGAATAATACTTTTATAAAAATCCTTTTATGCATCTATTTAGGCATCAGTTCAATTTTAAGGAAAATAACACTTTCGAATTAAAAATAAACCTTTTTTACATTTTACTATGCATAAATTCCAATTTAATGAGAATAACACTTTTAAAATAAAAAGAACTTTTATGCATCTAACTATGCATAAATTTAATTTCAATGAAAATAATACTTTCGAAATAAAAATAAATCTTTTATACATTTTTCTATGCATAAAATCCATATTAATAAGAATAACTCTTTTGAATTAAAAATAAAAATACTTTATGCATCTATTTATGCATAAAATCAAAATTGATGAAAATAACACTTTTGGATTCAAATAAATTCTTTATGCATCTTTCCATGCATAAATCCAATTTAGTAGGAATAACACTTTTAGAATAAAAGAATTTCTCTTATGCATCTAATTTATGCATAAAATCCATTTATGATGAAAATCACACTTTGAATATAAAAAATATATCCTTTATGCACATGTTTATGCATACAAATGAAAATCACCCTTTTAATATAAAAGAACTTCTTTTATGCATATATTTATGCATACAAATCATTTATGATGAAAATCACACTTTTAATATAAAAATTATATCTTTTATGCATACAAATCATTTATGATGAAAATCACAAAAAATATCTTTTATGCATATGTTAATGCATACAAATCATTTATGATGAAAATCACTCTTTTAATATGAAAGATTTTCTTTTATGCATAAATTTATGCATACAAATCATTTAGGATGAAAATCACTCTTTTAATATAAAAGAATTTCTTTTATGCATATATTTATGCATACAAATCATTTATGATGAAAATCACACTTTTAATATAAAAATTATATATTTTTATGCATATGTTTATGCATAAAAATTTATTTATGATAAAAGTAACACTTTTATAATAAAAACATTATTCTTTTATGCATAGAAATCAATAATGATAAAAGTAACACTTTTATAATTAAAAAAAATTCTTTTATGCATACTTTTATGTATAAAAATCAATATGATGAAAGTAACTCTAAAAATTATACTTTTATGCAATATTTTATGCAGAAAAGTCCATAATGAAGAAAGTAACACTTTCATAATAAAAAAATTATCACTAAGTATCTTTCATAGAATTTAATTCTATTGAAAATCATTATTTTATAAAAATTAATCAATATGCATCTTTCTATGTATGAATGAAAATGACACTTTTAGAATACTCTAACGATGGGGATTACTCTTTTTGATTAATAAAAGATAAAATTTATTTCACAAATTTTTAAATTTTGCCATAACCTCCTTTGTATGGCTGACCATTTTTTAATTTTTAATTCACTAAAAATAATCAGAAATTCACCAAGAGTATTTAAATTATTCTAGTGTTAAAACTTTCTACTTATTTAAGTTGAAGATCAGCAAGATCAACCAACAGATCCATATAAAAGAGCCATGGACTCATCCATTGAGGGCCAGCAAGGTCAATCAACCAGATCCATGCCCGGTATTAGAAAACAACTCATACTCCTTGTTCTAAATATCTTCCTCGACGCACGTGTGGGTATCTTCGGCGACCCAGAGCGCCTGAGCACCGTATGGTCAGCACCCTCTAGGATCCTTCGCAGGTCACCTAGCGTTTCACTCATAGGCCGCTTCCTTGGTCCTTCATCCACCATACCGGAAGCAAACAATTTAAATCAAACCGAGGCTGGTCAAGACCTCGGCCGACCTTGCTATGCGAGACCTCCTCCGTTGACTCTCCGTCAACTGTTGCAACTTTATCAGGTAGGTCTCCACAACCACATTCTTAAGACAGTCAAAATGCTTCCCCAGCATTCTTGACGTAAAACATTGATTTACATCCATTTCCACATCCACATCCTTGGTCCCTCATCTACCATACCGGAAGCAAACAATTTAAATCGAACCGAGGCTGGTCAAGACCTCGGTCGACCTTGCTATGCGAGACCTCCTCCGTTGACTCTCTGTCAACTGTTGCAACTTTATCAGGTAGGTCTCCACAACCACATTCTTAAGACAGTCAAAATGCTTCCCCAGCATTCTTGACATAAAACATTGATTTACATCCATTTCTACATCCACATCCACAAACATACATCCATATCCACATCTACATCCATACATCCAAATCCACATCTACATCCATTTTCACATCCTCATTCATACATCCACATCCACATTGATACATCCATATCCATATCCACATTGATACATCCATATCCACATCCACATCCATACATCCATTTCCATATCCACATCCACATACATACATCCACGTCCACATCTACATCCATACATCCAATTTCACATCCTCATTCATACATCCACATCCACATACATACATCCATACATCCACATCCACATCCATACATACATTTCCACATCCACATCCACATCCACATCCACATACATACATCCATGTCCACATCTACATCCATACATCCATTTTTACATCCTCATTCATACATCCACATCCACATACATACATCCATACATCCACATACATACATCCATACATCCACATCCACATCCACATCCATACATCCACATCCACATCCATACATCCACATCCACATCCACATTCTCATCCATACATCCATATCTACATCCATATATCCATTTTCACATCCACATTCATACATCCATTTCCACATTCCACATTCATACATCCATTTCCACATTCGACATTCATACATCCATATTCACATTCACATCCATACATCCATTTACATCTATCTGATTCCTATCACATCTTGTCACATCTATTTATAGAATGTAGGAGAATTCTAATTTTTTGATATAAAGATTCTTTACGCATTTAATTAAGTATAAAGACAATTTTAGTAGGAATAATACTTTTATAAAAATCCTTTTATGCATCTATTTAGGTATAAGTTCAATTTTAAGAAAAATAACACTTTCGAATTAAAAATAAACCTTTTTTACATTTTACTATGCATAAATTCCAATTTAATGAGAATAACACTTTTAAAATAAAAAATACTTTTATGCATCTAACTATGCATAAATTTAATTTCAATGAAAATAATACTTTCGAAATAAAAATAAATCTTTTATGCATTTTTCTATGCATAAAATCCATATTAATAAGAATAACTCTTTTGAAATAAAAATAAAAATACTTTATGCATCTATTTATGCATAAAATCAAAATTGATGAAAATAACACTTTTGGATTAAAATAAATTCTTTATGCATCTTTCCATGCATAAATCCAATTTAGTAGGAATAACACTTTTAGAATAAAAGAATTTCTCTTATGCATCTAATTTATGCATAAAATCCATTTATGATGAAAATCACACTTTTAATATAAAAAAAATATCCTTTATGCACATGTTTATGCATACAAATGAAAATCACCCTTTTAATATAAAAGAACTTCTTTTATGCATATATTTATGCATACAAATCATTTATGATGAAAATCACACTTTTAATATAAAAATTATATCTTTTATGCATACAAATCATTTATGATGAAAATCACAAAAAAAATATCTTTTATGCATATGTTTATGCATACAAATCATTTATGATGAAAATCACTCTTTTAATATAAAAGAATTTCTCTTATGCATAAATTTATGCATACAAATCATTTAGGATGAAAATCACTCTTTTAATATAAAAGAATTTCTTTTATGCATATATTTATGCATACAAATCATTTATGATGAAAATCACACTTTTAATATAAAAATTATATATTTTTATGCATATGTTTATGCATAAAAATCATTTATGATAAAAGTAACACTTTTATAATAAAAAAATTATTCTCTTATGCATAGAAATCAATAATGATAAAAGTAACACTTTTATAATTAAAAAAAATTCTTTTATGCATACTTTTATGTATAAAAATCAATATGATGAAAGTAACTCTAAAAATTATACTTTTATGCAATATTTTATGCATAAAAATCCATAATGAAGAAAGTAACACTTTCATAATAAAAAAATTATCACTAAGTATCTTTCATAGAATTTAATTCTATTGAGAATCATTCTTTTATAAAAATTAATCAATATGCATCTTTCTATGTATGAATGAAAATGACACTTTTAGAATACTCTAACGATGGGGATTACTCTTTTTGATTAATAAAAGATAAAATTTATTTCATAAATTTTTAAATTTTGCCATAACCTCCTTTGTATGGCTGACCATTTTTCAATTTTTAATTCACTAAAAATAATCAGAAGTTCACCAAGAGTATTTAAATCATTCTAGTGTAAAAATTTTATACTTATTTAAGTTGAAGATCAGCAAGATCAACCAACAGATCCATATAAAAGAGCCATGGACTCATCCATTGAGGACCAGCAAGGTCAATCAACCAGATCCATGCCCGGTATTAGAAAACAACTCATACTCCTTGTTCTAAATATCTTCCTCGACGCACGTGTGGGTATCTTCGGCGACCCAGAGCCTGAGCACCGTATGGTCAGCACCCTCTAGGATCCTTCGCAGGTCACCTAGCGCTTCACTCATAGGCCGCTTCCTTGGTCCCTCATCAACCATACCGGAAGCAAACAATTTAAATCGAACCGAGGCTGGTCAAGACCTCGGCCGACCTTGCTATGCGAGACCTCCTCCGTTGACTCTCCGTCAACTGTTGCAACTTTATCAGGTAGGTCTCCACAACCACATTCTTAAGACAGTCAAAATGCTTCCCCACCATTCTTGACATAAAACATTGATTTACATCCATTTCCACATCCACATCCTTGATCCCTCATCCACCATACCGGAAGCAAACAATTTAAATCGAACCGAGGCTGGTCAAGACCTCGGCCGACCTTGCTATGCGAGACCTCCTCCGTTGACTCTCCGTCAACTGTTGCAACTTTATCAGGTAGGTCTCCACAACCACATTCTTAAGACAGTCAAAATGCTTCCCCAGCATTCTTGACATAAAACATTGATTTACATCCATTTCCACATCCACATCCTTGGTCCCTCATCCACCATACCGGAAGCAAACAATTTAAATCGAACCGAGGCTGGTCAAGACCTCGGCCGACCTTGCTATGCGAGACCTCCTCCGTTGACTCTCCGTCAACTGTTGCAACTTTATCAGGTAGGTCTCCACAACCACATTCTTAAGACAGTCAAAATGCTTCCCCAGCATTCTTGACATAAAACATTGATTTACATCCATTTCCACATCCACATCCACAAACATACATCCATATCCACATCTACATCCATACATCCACATCCACATCTACATCCATTTTCACATCCTCATTCATACATCCACATCCACATTGATACATCCATATCCATATCCACATTGATACATCCATATCCACATCCACATCCATACATCCATTTCCATATCCACATCCACATACATACATCCACGTCCACATCTACATCCATACATCCAATTTCACATCCTCATTCATACATCCACATCCACATACATACATCCATACATCCACATCCACATCCATACATCCATTTCCACATCCACATCCACATCCACATCCACATACATACATCCATGTCCACATCTACATCCATACATCCATTTTTACATCCTCATTCATACATCCACATCCACATACATACATCCATACATCCACATCCACATCCACATCCACATCCACATCCACATCCACATTCTCATCCATACATCCATCTCTACATCCATACATCCATTTTCACATCCACATTCATACATCCATTTCCACATTCCACATTCATACATCCATTTCCACATTCGACATTCATACATCCATATTCACATTCACATCCATACATCCATTTACATCTATCTGATTCCTATCACATCTTGTCACATCTATTTATAGAATGTAGGAGAATTCTAATTTTTTGATATAAAGATTCTTTTTGCATAAAGACAATTTTAGTAGGAATAATACTTTTATAACAATCCTTTTATGCATCTATTTAGGCATAAGTTTAATTTTAAGGAAAATAACACTTTCAAATTAAAAATAAACCTTTTTTGCATTTTACTATGCATAAATTTCAATTTAATAAGAATAACACTTTTAAAATTAAAAAAAACTTTTATGCATCTAACTATACATAAATTTAATTTCAATAAAAATAATACTTTCCAAATAAAAATAAATATTTTATGCATCTTTCTATGCATAAAATCGATATTAATAAGAATAACTCTTTTGAATTAAAATTAAAAATACTTTATGCATCTATTTATGCATAAAATCAAAATTGATAAAAATAACACTTTTGGATTCAAATAAATTCTTTATGCATCTTTCCATGCATAAATCCAATTTAGTAGGAATTACACTTTTAGAATAAAAGAATTTCTCTTATGCATCTAATTTATGCATAAAATCCATTTATGATGAAAATCGTACTTTTAATATAAAAAATATATCCTTTATGCATATGTTTATGCATACAAATCATTTATGATGAAAATCACTCTTTTAATATAAAAGAATTTTCTTTATGTATACAAATCATTTATGATAAAAATCACACTTTTAATATAAAAATTATATCTTTTATGCATATGTTTATGCATACAAATCATTTATGAGATGAAAATCACAAAAAATATCTTTTATGCATATGCTTATGCATACAAATCATTTATGATAGAAATCACTCTTTTAATATAAAAGAATTTATTTTATGCATAAATTTATGCATACAAATAATTTATGATAAAAATCACTCTTTTAATATAAAAGAACTTCTTTTATGCATACAAATCATTTATGATGAAAATCACACTTTTAATACAAACATTATATATTTTTATGCATATGTTTATGCATAAAAATCATTTATAATAAAAGTAACACTTTTATAATAAAAAATTTGTTCTTTTTATGCATAGAAATCAATAATGATAAAAGTAACACTTTTATAATTTAAAAAAATTCTTTTATGCATACTTTTATGTATAAAAATCAATATGATAAAAGTAACTCTAAAAATTATACTTTTATGCAATATTTTATGCATGAAAATCCATAATGAAGAAAGTAACACTTTCATAATAAAAAAATTATCAATAAGTATCTTTCATAGAATGTAGTTCTATTGAAAATCATTCTTTTATAAAAATTAATCAATATGCATCTTTCTATGTATGAATGAAAATGACACTTTTAGAATACTCTAACGATAGGGATTACTCTTTTTGATTAATAAAAGATGAAATTTATTTCACAAATTTTCAAATTTCGCCATAACCTCCTTTGTATGGCTGACCATTTTTCAATTTTCAATTCACTAAAATTAATCAGAAGTTCACCAAGAGTATTTAAATCATTCTAGTGTAAACATTTTCTACTTATTTAAGAGAAACATTATGAAAAACTTGATTTTATCCAATAATCAATCATCTAGGATAAAGAATGGTTGGATTTACTAAAGAAGAGAGGGGAATTCCTTTTTTCAATGAGGCATAACATCATTTGATTTTAGAGAAGACAAAAATCATAAAAAACCATAAAAGAAATAGAAAAGAGAAGAATCTCCAACGTACATAGATAATTTGAGAGCTTTCCTTTGGCTTGATGGTTTGAGGGTTCTACTCTTGTTTGAAAATAAGAGTGGCCACTAATCTTTTAGAAGAGGGAAGGTCAAAAACTAATGAATTATGAGTAAAATTCATTGTTTTTGGCACTTGGGAGAGGCAAGGTAACAGTGCAAAAACACTATTGAGTTTCAACAAAGGGGAAGGCTTCTATTTATAGGAAAAAGTGAGCTTCTAACTAAGCAAACTGATTCTAGAATGTTTTGGATCAGTTTGGTCAATTTTTGACCATTTTTAGGTCACTTTTACTCACTTTTTGGATCTAGTTGAAATAGGAGAGAGGAGAGATAAAAATATCTCATTATTTGGGAGAGGACTTATGATAAAAATCAATTGGGTCCTTAAGCACTTGAGTATATCAATGTAGGCTTGTTGTTTAAACATTGTTTGGGCCTCCAAATTTGCCATCCTTAAGATAGCCACATAGAATTTTAGGGTGCATAAATGACAATCCAAGCTTTTCAAACCATATAAATATTCCTCAAAGAAATCATGTCTCAAGGCAATTGAGTCCTTAACACGACCTTGGCTACATAGATGGAATGTTTCCCATCTATGATCAAATAATCGTAATTTTGGAGCTTTTTAATTACCACCTCTTCTTTCGTCATTGCATTCCCTCCCTTTTTTCCAATCTTCTTTATTGGCATCAAATATCCACAAGACCTAGGGTTATTGGCACGCTCAACATACCACTTCACACATAGTTTGACTTTGTCCTTTTCCAATGGATGACTCTGCCAATCCTAGGCAGCGTTTATTTTTTTATGAATTGCTTGCATCTGATGTTCTAAGTCGCCAAGCATTTGACTGGTCATCTCGACCCTAATCAATGGGTCAGACCTAGTTAATGGAGTTAAGCAATCTTGTCTGAGATGGACCCTGATTAGATTGGTATGAGGGAATTGGTCTCTGAATTTGGATTCTAGACTTCCTTGTGCCCTTTCCATGGTAGGAGTCGGGCCGTCTTTTAACTGATGACTAAAACCTTCGCATCCAAAATACCGGTTCTCACTTCTGAACTCATCGTTCTGAATCCTTAAAACAAGTGGGCTCCTGAGAAGGTATTCTGGGAAAAGTGTCTTCCCTTTATAAACAAAATCTTTCTTTTATTTTAGAGAGAGAATAATTATAAGATCAGAAAGGGAGATTCTTACTCCTGTATACCTCTAAGGCTGGGGGAGGAATCTTACATTCTACCCCACTTAAAAGGTGCAAGATGTCCTCATCTCGCAAGTAGAGGACAACTCTTTTGCTTAAGATCCAATTTATTCTGGGGTTCCTTATATTCCGGTCAACCCATCAGAATATAGGGATAAATATCCCTTATATAGAACTCATCATTAAATAACAATTCATTCAGATCATATCATTCATATCTTTAACACGATAATGGTCCATTAGACCGAAAAATTTCCTTCTGAACATTCCTCCACGGAATTTAAGTTAAGCAAGTTCTCAATTTGTCATCCCTTAACTTGATCTACCGTCTCAAGTATTAACAAGAGCAATTTGACAGCACAATCCACTAATCTCATAGTGATTTGCTGAATCATTTTCATCATTTATCATTACAGGGACTCGTCCCAATCATCCACATTTTGTGGTTTCACTCAGCTTATTACATTTCAACCCATTTTCAGGGATCATCATTTTTCAATCAGAATCCAAATCAATTCATCAGTTCCCAAACAGAATTAAAAATCATATCAACCACATTCAAAATCATCATCTGGATAGCATTAGCGCTTATAATTTCAAGTCTTAGATTTACTCGTATATACTGTCGGTAAAGAGCTGTAGTTATACCCTCGGTATATACGGATAGTCATGATACTCAAAACTATAAGGTAAATACCATCATGTCTAGGTCTCAAGCAAGTCAGGGTTCCATACAATTGCAGTACTTTCAATTGAAGACCCAATTACTAATTTATGAATTTCAATTTGAATTAACAATTTGTATGAATTATATCAAACAATTACAACCTTTTTGTGCGTCTTGATAAAATTTTGACATAATTGGCTCCTCACTTGATCTTATTGGAGATCTATGACTTAAGTCTGATAAATAGATTTTTCTTTATCCGATCGTCCGTAAAAAAAAACATTTGTATATTTATATACAAGTTGCAATAATTACATAGAGTGGCTCGGCTCCAAAATTCAAAATCTCCTCGAGAAACGCATAAGACGACAGTACTGGGCCATAGTCATGCCCTGTTACATGAGTTCTCTAACTGCGAAGGGAGTTATTATTTTCTCCTTAGGGATAAATCGACTAAGGAGTCTATAAATTCGACATGAAAGTCTGAAATTTCGAGGTGTCGAATGATATAGAATGACACCACGCACCATTTTCAGCTTTAACAGGATCATAGTCAATGAGAGATTCTGCCACAGCATTGTACGGCGGTTGCAATGGGCGTGGACATATTGCCCTGCAAACCACTTATGTTGTATTCTCTCTGCTGGGGTAGGAAAATATAAATCCGCGAAATGGCGTGCGAGTCTTGCTCGGCTTGTTTGAGTTGAAGCGGAAGAGATGAGATGCTCGAAGGCAAATGCAATCATATCTTGAGACTGGGTGAGGTCGGGAATACCAGATAAATGTGGAACTTCCATCTATAAAAACAATTTCTTTGATTAAAATTTCTTCATTAAAGAAGCTTACGGAATGAAAATACATTATGAAAATGTTGTTTCTGAATTCTTATTATTACCAATTTCAGATAAGAATTTAATTATCTTTATTAGCTTTCAAAACCGGCTCTGATACCAACTATGAGATCCCAAGTCTCCACCGCGCAACAGATTCGGGATACTAGCAGAGCGGAAGTAGCACATCATGCGCGGGTAGGGGTCTCACACTCGGGGCCTCGCCCATGGATATCCGGACAAGAGACTAATCCGTCGGTTTGTCCAAAACCGAAACCGGAAAAACTTCCTTTACCCGGAAAGCATGGGCGATTCCACTAGGATAACTCTTTACTCTAACGTAGTCAAGATCATTACGGATCAACTGATCTGACTGCACCTTTAACGGTACTTGGTCAAATCAAGGAAGAAACTTGCACTTGGATCATTAGGATCAACGCTTTTTTCCCCATCAAGAGGCACAGCCGTTGATTCCTATCCATAGAGCAATTTCTATCCGGGATTTGCTTCATCTATCGTAATAATAGAAATTAAATCTCGATTTACGGATCCATCAGCCCAGCCTAACAACATCCAATCCCATGGGTTAGCCAACCACCCAACCACTGTAGTGATGGGATCCAATTTGGAATTTGGTTAGGTTTTGTCCCGGGTACCAAGGAAAAGAGTTCCAAGGCCCCCTAGCCGGAAGTTCATGCAAACATAAAACTAGCCACACCACTTACACACCCAATATGAAATTGCCTTTTTCTTAGCATCAGCCAACTTTAAAACAATCCTTTAATGAAACCATAGTACCACTGATCACAATCTTCCAATTTATCCGGTTGATTCTTAATTCCCATCATTCCTTCATCAAAGTATCTATGGCATCATTGGCAACTAGAACGCTCACCACCTGTCCACACAGGGGCCTTTTCAATAGTTCCTCGCCCATAATACTCGGCAATATGATCACTTATAAAAATCAAGATGGACTCTCGTTGAAGATCAGCAAGATCAACCAGCAGATCCATATAAAGAGCCATGGACTCATCCATTGAAGACTAGCAAGGTCAATCAACCAGATCCATGCCCAGTTTCACAAAACAACTCTTACTCCTTGTTCCGATATCTTCCTCGACGCACGTGTGGGTATCCTAGGCAACCCAGAGCCCGAGCACCGTATGGTCAGCACCCTCTAGGATCCTTCGTAGGTGACCTAGCGCTTCACTCATAGGCCGCTTCCTTGGTCCCTCATCCACCGTACATACCGGAAGCTCACCATTTTAATCGAACCGAGGCTGGTCAAGACCTCGGCTGACCTTCTACGCGAGACGTCCTCCATTGACTCTCCGTCAGCAATTGTAACTTATCAGTTAGGTCTCCACGACCTTAATCACAAGACGGTCAAAATGCTTCCCCGGCATTCTTGACATAAAACAGCCATTTACAAACAGCATTTACAAACAGTTTACAAATACAATTTCTATATTAACTCTCATTTTTCCACATTATCCCTCATTAATCCACATTCCATTTATATATGTACTCATCCAATCACATCATTTTCCATCTCTTCACTTCAGATTCCTTCACACCACATATCATATATTCACATCCATATCCACATCCATACATCCATATCCACATCCACATTCACATCCATACATCCACATCTACATGCCTACCTCCATTTTCACATCCTCATTTATACATCCACATCCCATATCCACATTCATACATACACATCCATATCCACATCCATACATCCACATCCACATGCATACATCCACTATCACGTCCTCATTCATACATCCACATGCATGCATCCACTATCACGTCCTCATTCATACATCCACATCCACATACATACATACATCCACATCCACATTCCAATTCACATCTATACATCCACATCTACATCCACATACATACATACATCCACATCCACATTCCACATTCACATCTATACATCCACATCTACATCCACATTCACATACATTCACATCCACATTCCCATTCATATCTATACATCCACATCTACATCACATTCACATTCATACATATACATCTATATGTATACATCCACATCACATTCATACATCCATTCTCGTCCTAACACATCCCATATACATCTTAACACATCCTAACTCATCTTAACACATTCTATCACATCTCATACACATCTTATCATATCTTTTTACATCTCATACACCTCTTATCACATCTCATACACATCTTATCACATCGTTTTACATCTCATACACCTCTTATCACATCCTATCACTTTCCATACGCATCTTATCAATTCTTATCACATCTCATACACTTCTTATCACATCTTATCACATTTCATATCTTTTTTTTTTAATAAGAGAATTCTTATATTTGATATAAGATTTCTCTACACATTTATTTATACATAAATTCCATTTAAGGAGACTAACACTTTCGAAATTAAAATCAATCTTTTATGCATCTTCTTATGCATAAATTCAATTTGGTAGAAAATTACACTTTTAGAATATAAGAATTTCTCTTATGCATCTAAGTTATGCATAAAATCCATTTTTTATGAGGAAAATCACACTTTTAGTGTAAAAAGAATATCTTTTATGCATACTTATATGCATGAAATCCAATATGATAAAAGTAACACTCTTACAATAAAATAATCAACTTTTATGCATACCTCTATGCATGAAATTCAATTATGATAAAAGTCACACTTTTATAACAAAATAATCAACTTTTATGCATACCTCTATGCATGAAATCTAATATGATAAAAGTAACACTTTTGATATAAAAAATTTTCCTTTATGCATACTTCTATGCATGAAAATTAAAAATGATAAAAGTAACACTTTTTATATAAAAAAAATTTCCTTTATGTATACTTCTATGCATGAAAATTAAAAATGATAAAAGTAACACTTTTGATATAAAAATTTTTCCTTTATGCATACTTCTATGCATGAAAATTAAAAATGATAAAAGTAACACTTTTGATATAAAAATTTTCCTTTATGCATACTTCTATGCATGAAAATTAAAAATGATAAAAGTAACACTTTTGATATAAAAAATTTTCCTTTATGCATACTTCTATGCATGAAAATTGAAAATGATAAAAGTAACACTTTTGATATAAAATTTTTTCCTTTATGCATACTTCTATGCATGAAAATTAAAAATGATAAAAGTAACACTTTTGATATAAAAATTTTCCTTTATGCATACTTCTATGCATGAAAATTAAAAATAATAAAAGTAACACTTTTGATATAAAATTTTTTTCTATATACGGATAAGAAGAGGACAGTCAGAGAAATCAAAGAAGCAGTTAGTCTTCAATTGAATACGGACCAAAAGAATTCTTTATCTCTAGGGGAGTATAAGTAGTTATCCCCCAGATATTGTGGACCAAAGGAAGTAAGTGACTTAACCTACGAGCTTCTTTTATCTCCTCATCTCAAAGTTCTTAACGCCTTCTATAGAATAATGTGCCAAACCCAAATCATGGAAAGACGGTAAAACTTCAGTGGCAAGATACCGTTGGCTTCTAGGTTACGCTAACTCCTTCCTTTATATAAGACGTAACTTTTACTTATCGCTCACAGTAATCTTACTTCCATCGATCTCCTTCTTCTTAATCTCCTTCATGGCTTGGCAACAGGAATTAGTTTTATCCATGATGATTTCTCACCTTCAAGACGCAAGCGAGTCTGTGAAGAAGGATTTTATAGAACAGTATGAGCGCTCACTTTTTCCTCAATTGGGAACGTCTGTAGCTCAGACCAAATGGCGGACCTATCAAGACATAACTAGGGTAACACCTTGGGGTCAGCAGCACTTTCGCAACAATGTCCGCTTGGCCATGGTTATTGAAGCCTTGGGTTTGGGTCCCCGATACTACTGCATCATGAGATCAAGACATCTTGGGTTTTCTGAGCGGGTCTTCTTACTGGCGTGTTTTCTTCCTCATCAGAAGATATGCCTTTACCCCGTTTTTGGTTTGCCTCTCAGAGGTCCTTTTGTTAGATCACCTCATACCACTGAGATAGGTGCGGCAATAACCAACAGAATTATTCCCAGTTACCTTATACTTGTGCAGCTTGTGAGTGCTGCTTTTGTGATCATATGATGGACGGGCTTATGGAAGTGTAAAGAGTTCTTCTATCTTTACTGTATAAGTTCTGAGAATGAATAAAGTTTAAATCTTGTTCTTATCTTGAATCTTGCTCTCTTGAGACTTTTTTTAATTGGTGGTTAATCTTAATTAAAAAATTTTCTCTCAGTCTCATACTTGTGCATCTTGCGAAATTACCCCCAGTTTACGAGATGAGGGCATCTCGCGTTTTTCAAGTGGGAGAGAATGTAAGATTCCTCCCCAGCCTCTCAAAATGTCCAGCATCTTCCCCTGTAATCAATCCCTCTTCAGAAATATAAAAGACTTGTTTCTAACTGTTTTAACCTAGAGAGAGAAAATATTATAGAGAGAGAATATTCAAATTTTTAATATTTTTGGATAGAAAATTATCTCATCTTATTAAAATAAGTTCCCCTGAAACAGAAATTCAAAAAGAACTTTCCAATGTGCAATTGGAATTAATTGGAAATGGGTATAAAGAACCTTAGCCTAAGGGTCTAGATTTTCAGAAAATTTTGGATTATGGTCCAATTAAGGTTTCTATGGGCCAATAGCATCAATCCATGTGTAGGGAGGAGATAAATCCAATTTGTAAAAGAAGATACCCAAAAATGAGTAAATGCTCACATAAGATGAAGAGTTGAAAATGTACAAGGTTTATTAGTAAAAAACTATGAGCAATATTAAAAATATGAGATATTTTGGGTATCCAAAAATGAGTAAATGCTCACATAAGATGAAGAGTTGAAAATGTACAAGGTTTATTAGTAAAAAACTATGAGCAATATTAAAATGATTCCATTATGACACATATGTAAGGAAGGGGAGTTCTTTAAAGGAGGTGCATATTTCACATAAGATGAAGAGTTGAAAATGTACAAGGTTTATTAGTAAAAAAACTATGAGCAATATTAAAATGATTCCATTATGACACATATGTAAGGAAGGGGAGTTCTTTAAAGGAGGTGCATATTTCACATAAGATGAAGAGTTGAAAATGTACAAGGTTTATTAGTAAAAAAACTATGAGCAATATTAAAATGATTCCATTATGACACATATGTAAGGAAGGGGAGTTCTTTAAAGGAGGTGCATATTTCACATGCTTGAATGAGTTTTAAACTCATAAAAATTGAGATATTTCATCTCTCCTCTCTCCTAATTCAAGTATAGTTCTAAAAAGTTAGCTTAACTGACCTAAAAATGGTCAAAAATTGACCAAACTGATTTGGAAAATTCTAGAATCAGTTTGTTTGGTTAGGAGCTCAATTTTTCCTATAAATAGAAGCCTCTCCCTTGTTGAAAAATATATAGTGTTTATGCATCGTTACTCTACTCCACCTAGCCAAGAACTGTGAATTCATTTAATAATTCACTAGTTTTTGGAGCTTCCCTCTTTCTTCAATCCCAATTAGTGGCTCCATCAACATACTTAACCAATTGATTGGTTGGGGGCCTCTACAGTGAACAAAGAATCAAGCAATTTGTAAGGTAATTAGTGAATATTGATCTTTTCTATAATTTCTCAATGTTTCTCTCTTCTCAACCCCTCTCAAGCTTGAGAAGCTTAATTGGTATGGTTTTTTAAATGCTATTGAAGTTAATTGGTGAATAGTAGTGAAGAGTTACATAATTTAATAAATGCTATTGAAGTTAATTTCCATTTATGTTTAAATTCTAATGGTTTTTATGTAATTTCTCTTTCTCACTCAAGAAATGGTCATACTCATGACCCATTCTCAATCCAAATCAAGCTTTTCATAAAGCTTTTCCTTAACCCAAGATTAAACTATGCTTGAGGCCAAATTAATGGCTTTTTTCTATGCTTTTAGTTTATGTATATTGATGATTCAATCCATTATGGGTTAATGATCCAATTAGAGATCATTTTAATTATTTCCTTAATGATAAGCTTTATCCCTTAGAAAAATTGAGATTTATCAGTCATAGCAGAGCGGAGCTATGGAAAAATTTTTATAAAAATTATGCATAAAATAATTTCATTCAAAGCATAAAAAGAGGACTTCCTACCATATTCTAAGAATTATCATCCTAGATTAATTGAAAGATATTCATTGTAATCATAGAGAAATTGATTTTTATATTATGCATCATTGATTTTCATGCATAGAAGTATGCATAAAGGAAAATTTTTTATATCAAAAGTGTTACTTTTATCATTTTTAATTTTCATGTATAGAAGTATGCATAAAGGAAAATTTTTTATATCAAAAGTGTTACTTTTATCATTTTTAATTTTCATGCATAGAAGTATGCATAAAGGAAAATTTTTTATATCAAAAGTGTTACTTTTATCATTTTTAATTTTCATGCATAGAAGTATGCATAAAGGAAAATTTTTATATCAAAAGTGTTACTTTTATCATTTTTAATTTTCATGCATAGAAGTATGCATAAAGGAAAAATTTTTATATCAAAAGTGTTACTTTTATCATTTTTAATTTTCATGCATAGAAGTATGCATAAAGGAAATTTTTTTATATCAAAAGTGTTACTTTTATCATTTTTAATTTTCATGCATAGAAGTATGCATAAAGGAAAATTTTTATATCAAAAGTGTTACTTTTATCATTTTTAATTTTCATGCATAGAAGTATGCATAAAGGAAAATTTTTTATATCAAAAGTGTTACTTTTATCATTTTCAATTTTGATGCATAGAAGTATGCATAAAGGAAAAAATTTTTATATCAAAAGTGTTACTTTTATCATTTTTAATTTTCATGCATAGAAGTATGCATAAAGGAAAATTTTTTATATCAAAAGTGTTACTTTTATCATATTAGATTTCATGCATAGAGGTATGCATAAAAGTTGATTATTTTATTATAAAAGTGTGACTTTTATCATAATTGAATTTCATGCATAGAGGTATGCATAAAAGTTGATTATTTTATTGTAAGAGTGTTACTTTTATCATATTGGATTTCATGCATATAAGTATGCATAAAAGATATTCTTTTTATACTAAAAGTGTGATTTTCCTCATAAAAAATGGATTTTATGCATAACTTAGATGCATAAGAGAAATTCTTATATTCTAAAAGTGTAATTTCCTACCAAATTGAATTTATGCATAAGAAGATGCATAAAAGATTGATTTTAATTTCGAAAGTGTTAGTCTCCTTAAATGGAATTTATGTATAAATAAATGTGTAGAGAAATCTTATATCAAATATAGGAATTCTCTTATTAAAAAAAAAAGATATGAAATGTGATAAGATGTGATAAGAAGTGTATGAGATGTGATAAGAATTGATAAGATGCGTATGGAAAGTGATAGGATGTGATAAGAGGTGTATGAGATGTAAAAAGATGTGATAAGATGTGTATGAGATGTGATAAGATTTGATAAGATGCGTATGGAAAGTGATAGGATGTGATAAGAGGTGTATGATATATAAAAAGATGTGATAAGATGTGATAGAATGTGTTAAGATGAGTTAGGATGTGTTAAGATGTATATGGGATGTGTTAGGACGAGAATGGATGTATGAATGTGATGTGGATGTATACATATAGATGTATATGTATGAATGTGAATGTGATGTAGATGTGGATGTATAGATATGAATGGGAATGTGGATGTGAATGTATGTGAATGTGGATGTAGATGTGGATGTATAGATGTGAATGTGGAATGTGGATGTGGATGTATGTATGTATGTGGATGTAGATGTGGATGTATAGATGTGAATTGGAATGTGGATGTGGATGTATGTATGTATGTGGATGTGGATGTATGAATGAGGACGTGATAGTGGATGTATGCATGTGGATGTATGAATGAGGACGTGATAGTGGATGTATGCATGTGGATGTGGATGTATGGATGTGGATATGGATGTGTATGTATGAATGTGGATATGGGATGTGGATGTATAAATGAGGATGTGAAAATGGAGGTAGGCATGTAGATGTGGATGTATGGATGTGAATGTGGATGTGGATGTGGATGTATGGATGTGGATATGGATGTGAATATATGATATGTGATGTGAAGGAATCTGAAGTGAAGAGATGGAAAATGATGTGATTGGATGAGTACATATATAAATGGAATGTGGATTAATGAGGGATAATGTGGAAAAATGAGAGTTAATATAGAAATTGTATTTGTAAACTGTTTGTAAATGCTGTTTGTAAATGGCTGTTTTATGTCAAGAATGCCAGGGAAGCATTTTGACCGTCTTGTGATTAAGGTCGTGGAGACCTAACTGATAAGTTGCAACTGCTGACGGAGAGTCAATGGAGAACGTCTCGCGTAGCAAGGTCGGCCGAGGTCTTGACCAGCCTCGGTTCGATTAAAATGGTGAGCTTCCGGTACGGTGGATGAGGGACCAAGGAAGCGGCCTATGAGTGAAGCGCTAGGTCACCTGGGAAGGATCCTAGAGGGTGCTGACCATACGGTGCTCGGGCTCTGGGTTGCCTAGGATACCCACACGTGCGTCGAGGAAGATATTGGAACAAGGAGTAAGAGTTGTTTTGTGAAACTGGGCATGGATCTGGTTGATTGACCTTGCTAGTCTTCAATGGATGAGTCCATGGCTCTTTATATGGATTTGTTGGTTGATCTTGCTGATCTTCAACGAGAGTCCATCTTGATTTTTATAAGTGATCATATTGCCGAGTATTATGGGCGAGGAACTATTGAAAAGGCCCCTGTGTGGACAGGTGGTGAGCGTTCTAGTTGCCAATGATGCCATAGATACTCTGATGAAGGAATGATGGGAAATTAAGAATCAACCGGATAAATTGGAAGATTGTGATCAGTGGTACTATGGTTTCATTAAAGGATTGTTTTAAAGTTAGCTGATGCTAAGAAAAAGGCAATTTCATATTGGGTGTGTAAGTGGTGTGGCTAGTTTTATGTTTGCATGAACTTCCGGCTAGGGGGCCTTGGAACTCTTTTCCTTGGTACCCGGGACAAAACCTAACCAAATTCCAAATTGGATCCCATCACTACAGTGGTTGGGTGGTTGGCTAACCCATGGGATCGGCGGATGGGGTTAGGCTGGGCTGATGGATTCATAAATCGAGATTTAATTTCTATTATTACAATAGATGAAGCAAATCCCGGATAGAAATTGTTATATGGATAGGAATCAAAACGGCTGTGCCTCTTGATGGGGAAAAAAGCGTTGATCCTAATGATCCAAGTGCAAGTTTCTTCCTTGATTTGACCAAGTACCGTTAAAGGTGCAGTCAGATCAGTTGATCCGTAATGATCTTGACTACGTTAGAGTAAAGAGTTATCCTAGTGGAATCGCCCATGCTTTCCGGGTAAAGGAAGTTTTTCCGGTTTCGGTTTTGGACAAACCGACGGATTAGTCTCTTGTCCGGATATCCATGGGCGAGGCCCGAGTGTGAGACCCCTACCCGCGCATGATGTGCTACTTCCGCTCTGCTAGTATCCCGAATCCGTTGCGCGGTGGAGACTTGGGATCTCACATGATTGGCTTGAAGGATTTGGAAAAAGGAGCCAGTGAATCTATGATTGAAAAGGGACAAGCACTTGGTACACAATTTTGTGCAATCATTAGGATGAATTCAAGGATGTATTGAGGTGAATTGACACATGTATATGTCATTAAAAATGGATATGTCCTATGCTCCTTGGAGAATTTTGTGTGTGAGTTTCCTTGTTAAATTTGGTACCTACTCTCACAGCTAGAAGTCTTGTACTTTTCCAGCGACACCATCCACGTCACGACAACGTTCTTAGGTAGTTATGTGCTCTGACGCTCGAGAGTGGAGGTGGCTTGTGCTGTTGAGAATGAGTGAAAAATGACAAATAAGGCCTTCAAAATACTATTTGTACAAGATAGTGGCCATTTCACATTGGACCAAAAAAAAATTTAATTTTTTAAAAGACAAAACCACCTCTTCAAGAAACCAGACAACATATTTTAAACACCGAAGTATCTCAGAAAATATTTTTTTTATACAAAACTCCGGTGGAGGGATATTACAAAATTGTTCTAGTGGATACTCATAGCTTAGATTCTTTGAACAAAGGTGACATCATCTGGCCCCCAATTCGAGAACACCTTGGTGTTTTCTTCCATCCTCCTTCCAACCTATCCAAACACCCAACACAATAAGTTACTCCAAAGAAAGTTCGGAGGTTTAAATGTTAAACAATCCTTACCTTCCTACCCTGCACATTGAAGCAAGCATTATTGATTCCCTCAAATCCCAAAATGCGTAGGTGATCATGGACATTCAAAAGGCTCCAATCCTTACTTGCTTGGACAATCTCTATGCCCACATTAGATAGGCCTATAAGAGATATATAGGCTCTACAACCTCTTCTTGAGCTTGTAAGGGTATCCATGCACCCTTCTTCCTCATCCACTCCTCGTAATAACAAAAACGAGTACACAAAGTGGTATGAGCTCGCAAGAATTGAAAGGAGACATTGGAATGCACTACATTGCACCTGAAATTCTCTCCTTTGTGCTCCCCCTCCACAATGACCCACCCTTGGCCAAGCAAATTGACAATCTCTTCATATCCTATCACCTTGCACATGTACATTGTTGGCATTCGTGTGCAAGTAATGGTCTGAAACATGTGGGCAAACACATGCATAGGGCAAGCCCAACTAAGACCAACCAATCTTGAGGCCTTTGTGTACTTCAAAAAAGAAGAATATATATCATTCTCCATCTTTGCTTTAAGAGCAAAAATAGTCCAAACATCAAGCATTGGCCATTCAGCACCTAGAGAGGGAAGAAGAGGGGACCTTTTCAAGCTTACCAAACCCGTTGACCTGTGTCGAGACTATATATTTATGGGTGTAGAAGAAAATCTTTCAACGGGGCACTGTCAGAGAATACACCATCCCTAATGTGCACGTGTATGGCATAGAATGTTCATGTTAGGCACCTTATGGGCTGCTCCTCAATGATATTGGAAGGAAAAATATCTATGAATGAGGAAAGTGTCAAATAAAGTTAAAAAGAACAATTCAAATACCATTTATACTAACATACCAAAGTGAAAGCATACAGTTGCAAGGGAAACGAGGACGATGACAATGTGGGCTTAAAGAAATTCTCGATGCCAAACTTGCACATGTTGCACTAGGGCCACCAATCCATCATGCCTTGTTTCCTTGAACTCTAATAGACGCCCCTTCCAATGGTGCTCAACCACATCTCGACGCCGAACTCGATGTGGTCAGTGGCACTGGGCTACAAATACACCCAATCTCCCTTTTGAAATTGTTTTTCAACCCAAGCACCGTGTTCCTCCCTGGTATTATGCATGAGCAAAGCCCCAATCTTATCCCTTGGCCTTCTCCTCGACAAAGATGCACTACCCTCCATAGTGTGTTCTGCTAGAAGGATTTTAGGGGTGGAGAGAAAGAAAGAAGATTGCACAATATAGATTAGAGGTTGTTGGGGAGAGGGAGGTAGATGTGGGTGTGAGGAGATTCGAATATGTGCACTCGTGCATGATAAAGATAGAGAACATTGTAAATCTAAGCACAATAGAGAGAGAGAGAGAGAGAGAGAGAGAGAGAGAGAGAGAGAGAGAGGATGCATAGTAGAGAGATAGGTTGAAGATCTACTTACAATATAGAGAGAGAGAGAGAGAGAGAGAGAGAGAGAGAGAGAGAGAGAAAGAGAGAGAGAGAAGGTTGCACAATAGAGAGAGAATGAGTTATGGAGATTTGAGGTTTGGGGTGAAGAGGATGATGTTGGAGAGAAGAATAATGTGTAGGGAGAGAAATCTGAGGTGAAAAAATAAAATTTTTGATATAATATGATTTGGGTTGGGTTTTGAGAGGGAAAAATGCACTTTTGAAATTTTTTTGAAAAATCCTATTTTTTAGGGTTTTTGACTCACGAGAATGATGGGACTGAAATTGGTGGAGCCCTCTACTTTTTAGAAGCCACCCCCCTTGCTTTATGGCACCCTCTTACTTTTTGCACTCCACATCCCTAATTTATGAAGGCCACTCCCTACTTTTTGAACCCCACAAATGTAGTTATGAGGGAGACAAGCCTAGTTGCCCCCTACTTTTGGAGGAGACCAAATGTGCACATTGGACTCTCTTCTTCCTATTGGTCCATTGCTAATGAAGGTCATTAGCAAAAGGCCCAAAAGATATCCAAAGGTTTTCTAATGGCATCAAGCTGCGAAGAGAATCAAAAAAGGATCAGAAGAAGGCCAAAAAGGCATACCAAGAAAATCTTGATCTATTCAACCAACAAAGAGTTCTAAGCAGTCCGAGTACGCATGCATAAAAGAGGGACTTCTCATCTTGGATCGGCTGGAAGGCCATCTTTCCTTGCTCAGTTTGTAAGTATTTGAACTCTTAACATTTTGTATTCAAAACTTTGGTTTCCAAAGAAATAAATCTTACATAAATTTTTCTATTTTAATGTGTGTATGGTGGGCCGTTCTCCTTCTTGTGAGGAGTACAACTTTGCTTATCGCAATTGGATCTCACGGCCACATTTGAATGGTTACGACACAACAGGGTGTCACTTTGAACTATGAAGCTATGCCCAATGTAAGTTCACATTATTTTGGTTTTATAAGCTTTTAGAAATTTATCTAGTTTTTGTTTTAACATTACTTAGTCTTGTGTGATATAGCAAGATGACGAAGAGGCGATAGGCAAGGAGGAGGAGGAGGAGGAGGAGGAGGAGGAGGAGAAGGTCTATTGTGTTTTATGTTGCATAACTCCATACTCAATGTAGCTCGCTTGTTATGGCATTTTAGATGTACTCACCTTTTATGGCATTTAGGATTTAATACAATTTTTTATTGGTGATAATGTGGCATGTTGACGTGCCACATCTCAACATGCCACATCATCACTAATTTGGGATTATCTTGAATATCATCACCAATTTAAAAACTTCTTGAATATGCAAAATTGTCAATCATGCTATATATCATTGGAAAGAGCTCAAAGAGTAGATTCCCAGTCTACAATCTTTGATAAATTTTGATTTTATTTACAAAAATTTAACTAATCAGCCCATGTTTTAAGAAAAACCTAACATGGCATTTCTTAAAGGACTCTTTTTGAGTCCAAATTTTGCCTAATGTTATGTGCGTGTTGTGTATAGGGAGGAAAATGTTCACATGTTTCTCTTTCTTTCTTTACCCTATTAAGCATTGTACTCTAAACAAAATATTTAGAACATAAAACATAAACTAGACGCTAGGTAATAATGTCTTATATTTAACCTTACAAACCAGTCCATGTTACATTAACCAATTCTATCCTAATGCCTAATAATGTTTTCATTCCATAATATCACATTTTGACTGATTTGTAGTGTCATCTTTGAGACATCGTGTTGATGTATCTCGTGCATACCATTAATACACTTGTGCCATAGTAATTAGATTTATATTTTTTATGATTCATAAATTCTTCCAAAGTAGTTAGAAATTAGATTTAGTTCTTTTATGACTTCTTAAGGTCTAGATTGCTTCTAGAATGAATTTAGAGATGTTTCCACCATTGGCTTATTTGGAACAAATTTGAATATAAAAGGCATCAATCATAGAGTTTTATCTTTAATAATATCCTTAGGCACCGCCTTAAGTTCTTATGGCCATTACCACAAAGTAATGTTGATCACAAAGGGTTGGCAAAACTTTTTTTTATGCATTAAAGAAAAATCACTCTTCTAGACTTATTATTAGAGATGATAAATAGATAAACTATACTAGTGTATGATTATAAATTTTTTCTCTCCCTTTAATAAAGTATTATACACAACATGTTTACTTCTCATATTTTTAAGTTAACTTTCTATGCAAAGAAAAAACAACGTCTATTTTTAGCCCAACGGATACTCTACAAGGTCCATGAAAAACCTTGGACTATTTTAGAAGGACAATTTATGGTAAAAGATTGTAAAACCATTATTTTGAGTGGTTTGTAAATAATAAGTCTTAAAAAATGCACTACATGTTAGCATATAAGATAGAAGTTATTTCTTTTGAGTGGTTTGTAAATAAAAGTTCACCGAAAATGCACTACATGCTAGCATATAAGATATAAATTTCAAAAGATTTGCCCAATGTTTCTATACTTTTAATATATATACATTGAAAATTTATATTTTCCAAAGTGGTCTATATTTTCATCATGATAATACAGACTTAAGTTTTACCATGGTAGTAGGATCTAATATTTTACCATGTTTTAGGTCTTTAAAAAGAAATGGAATGATTATCCATGCATGCTATCATTTTCATACATTTGAAAAAGTACGATTCTAAAAATATTTTATGCATGGCATAAATCCCATATGTTTTTTTAGAACTTTTAGTGCTTGTGTCTCAAGCATACTTGGTTCAGATAATCTTCTTCAAGTGAGAATACAAGACAATAGTATCAAAGTTCGGTCACCTCTCCCAATTATCATTTTTTAAATCATAAAAATGAAAATGCAACCATAGTTATTAATGCATGTTTCCTTTCCAAAAACAACAAATCTAAAAATCTCATGCAAAATCTTTTTATGAATTTATATGTCTTTGTGAGATCATATCGATGAGAATAGTCTTTACCCAGTCTATACCAATCCTCTATATGGTACATCTTGAGTTTTCTTCAAAGTATTCTCTCAATTGAAACTCTTTTTGGACACTTGAGCATTTGAAAAAATGCATTCCAAAATGAGAGTTTGAGTTTTTTGTGCATGTAAGATGGAGTATCATAAAAGTTAGATTTAAATTCTACATATATATTTGAAAAAGTGTATTTGAAAATGAGAGTTTGAAGTTTAGTGCATGTAAGTATCATAAAAGTTAGATTTGAGACATATAATCTACATATACATTGGACTTTTACATTTTTTAGAGTTGATGTTGATAAAGAAATATATATTATCCAATAATATAGAAATTGATTTACGGATAATATATGTGGACGGGAAGCCAGATCCTCCACACTCCACCAGGAGCTTCCCACCATCACCTCCGACATCTCCGACCGCTCCGACCACCACCGTCACCGCCAATGCCCTCCAGCCGCTCCGATCGTCGTTACCACCGGTGCCCTTAGACATTTTTGACCGTCGTCACCACCGGTGTCCTCTAATTGCCGCGATCGCTCTGGCCGCCATCACCATATCGATGCCCTCTGACTACCATCGCCGTCGGTGTCCCCTCTGAAATCTCCGATCGTTGTCATAGCCCCGATGCCCTTTGACATCTCCGATGTGCATGGCCTACTTCAATGGAACTCATGGAGGCAACACTCCTCTCTCTTTCCCGAGGTATGGTGAGATCCTCTTGAGCACCATCTTCCTTTTCCCGACAGGAGATCTTCCCTCTACACTACATGATGAGGGTTGGGAATTCGAGGAGGAGGACACCCAAGGAGGAGATAAGGGGAGCACTCTCTCGGTAGGGGTTGGGGAGAATCTCTTGTAGAACATTCTTATAGCACATTCTCACAGAGGGGCTTTCTCTTGTATCACCTTCACTCTAGCCCATTTGGCAGGGAGCACATTCTCTGGTGTATGACATTCTCTGTGTTGGAGCACAGTCTCTCTTCTATCGTTCTTGTCTACAGCTTGGTATACAATGTTGTGCTCTTGTGATGTTTGGTCTATCTCTCTATTTGAGCGAGGTAAGTGAGTGGTCAGTGGTGGGTGTGGTGGGTGTGAGAGGCCTACAGAGATACTGTGGTGCTAGGTGGTGGTCGGAGAGCACGGTAGACAGTGTAGAGCATAGGTCTTGCATGTCTAGCTAGTGAGGTCGACTTATCCTTGGGGGGTATACTTCCCTCAATGAAGCCACACCCCATCTTAGTGGCAGCTTAAGATAAATTTTCTTTGTCAGTTCCCTCTTACAGCTTGGAGTATCGTCACCGCCGGTGCCCTCGGACCGCCGTCACCACCAATAGTGCCCTCCGACCGTCAACACCGCAGGCTCCCTTCAACATCTCCGACTGCCATCACTACCAGTGCCCTCTGACATCTTGGACGTGCATGCGCCTCTCACCGTCGGTGCTCTCTGACCCCTTCGACTACCATCACCACCGGTGCCCTTTGAGACCGCCTCCGATTGCCGTCCTCACTGTCAGTGCCCTCCGACATCTCCGATTGCCATCAACAGCTGGTGCCCTCTGACGTCTCCCACGTGCATGGCCAACTCTGATGGCACTCATGGAGGTAACACCCCTCTCCCTTTCCCGAGGGATGGCAAGATCCTCTTTGAGATCCCCTTGAGCAAGCACAACCTTCCTTTTCCAGACAAAAGATCTTCCTTCTATACACATGATGAGGATTGGGACTTCGAGGGAGGACAACACCCGCGAGGAGGAGGACACCCAAGGAGGAGATAAGAGGATAACTCTCTTAGCACGGGACAGGGAGACTCTCTTGTAGGACATTTATCGTAGCACATTCTCGTAGAGGGACTCTCTCTTGTATCACCTTATTCTAGCACAGTCAGTAGGGAGCACATTCTCTAGTGTATGACGTTCTCTGTTTGGAGCACAGTCTCTCTTGTAGCATTCTTGTCTATAGTTTGGTATACAGTGTTATGCTGTTGTGGTGTTTGGTCTATCTCTCTGTGCGAGCGAGGTGAGTGAGTGGTTGCAGTGGTGGGTGTGGTGTGTGTGAAAGGCCTATAGGGATACTGCGGTGCTAGGTGGTGGTCAGAGTGTACGGTAGACAATGTAGAGCATAGGTCTTGCATGTCTAGCGAGCAAGGTGAGTGAGTGGTCACAGTGGTGGGTGTAGTGTGTGTGAAAGGCCTATAGGGATACTACGGTGCTAGGTGGTGGTCGGAGTGTATGGTAGACAATGTAGAGCATAGGTCTTGCATGTCTAGCAAGCGAGGTTGACTCATCCTTGGTAGGTATACTTCCCTGAGAGGAGTCACGCCCCATCTTAGTGAAAGTCTCAACCACTCCCTCAGACCTGGCAAGGCTCCCTTTGGAGTGCTACCTCATGGCCGACACATTGATGGAAGCCTCTCAATGGATCACGACCCTGGGTTTCATCCACCAACGAGTCCTGGATGCCTTCACACCGGTGCTAACCGACACTTATGTCGGTTGATTTATCTATCAAAGAGGGCCACTCAAGAGGCTACAAGCCAGTTATAGAGGATGTAGAGGAGGCCCTTCAGTAGTTAGAGGAGACCATGGTGCAGTAGGACAATGATCTTCAAGAGCTTTGCGAGGAGATTTTTGAGTTGTATTTATCTCCCATCCTTGATGAGGATGTCGTGGTAGCCATTCGAGAGCAGGAGTGCACCCTTTTGGTAGAGACCCAGTGTAGCAACATGAGTCCGAGATGTAGACGCTCCGTCTAGAGCATGAGACAGAGCTTGCCACCTTGTAGGATGCACATGCACGCACTTTTAGAGAGCTCCGTCAGCCAACAGGAGCTTGAGTTACTTAATCTTTGTCAGCAGGCTTCATCCGTAGAGGACAACCTTGCCGAATTCTAGCGTCTCATCGCACGGCATCGTTCGGTTGGCCGCCCACATCCCACATCCACCACTCGTCTAGCAGGTCTTAGAACCAATGCCTCGTCCCATACCACTCATGATGGTTGATTTGGTCTTCTGTGTTTTTTAATTTTTCTGTTTGGCTATAGGCATGTACTAGCTATGGCCAGGGTTCATTTTGTATCTTGTATTCTGGACTTCATGCCGGATGTTTTAACCACGCAAAGTGGCCAGTGATGATTATTGTTTAGTTGGTTTTTGCTTTTGTTGGTGTTCATCTTGCTATCGGATGCTTTTCTTGTGGGGCGACAGTGATAATAGAGGTAGCGATGGCTTGGTGGATGAAGTGCCAAGAGCTCTCAGAAATAGCTTGCCGGATGAAGTGCCTAGGAGCTCTCAGAAATAGCTTGCTAGATGAAGTGCCCAGCAGCTCTCAATTCGATCATTTTTCCACAGCTTGCTTGTTGGATTGTTCCACGGGAACACTCACGGGAACACAGATTATGGAAGGAGGCTAGAAGCAATTAATGCGTGAGAGCGGAATTGTAGCCATGGGAACATAAAGACGCACATAATTTTTCCATATTTTTGTGCCGAAGTGCAATGTAAACCGTTTTAGGCCAATGTGGGTTCTAAATGAGAGTTCTAAGTGTATTAAGCAAGGCTCACTTATGGGGTTGTCCTCCCATGTGTGAAAGAGGCCTAGGGTTAGGGTTAGTAACATCTCTATAAAAGAGATGTTAGTAGCTAAAGAAAGAGTACATTTTTGGCCAATCTCAGAAGCTATTGAGTGAAGCTCTTGAGCTCTCAATCTATGGCAACTCTCTAACTCTCTCTCTATTGTACTCTAATGAGCATCAAGCTCCAATGAGTATAGCTCCACTTCTTTCTCTTAATCTGTTTTAGCATCATTGAAGTAGATTAATCTATGATTAGTTGAATGCTTCTTTCTTTCTCTTGTGTATGCATGCTTGTAGTGTGTGTGTGTGTAGTCTCCATTGATGCAAGCTCTTGCCCACTTCATTGGCAATGAGGTATTCATGGACAGACTCTCTCTATGAGCTTGTGGGTTTGTGAATGTTACCTTCTATGCTTGCTTAAGCTTGTGGGTTAGTAGATGCATGCTTATGGGTTTGCTGGCAGCATTAGGGAAAGCTAAGCAATGATTGAATGGGATTAAGAGATTGCCATGCATTGCTTGTTCTCTTGATTAGTGTAGTGGATTTAAGGGATTGAGAGATTAATTGAGGTGTTGAATGGTTGAATCGTCAAGTGGTGGTTCGTGTATGTGAGCTCTCCCTCATGGGATAAGCCTTCATGCACTAATCAGGTCGAGTCCTCGGATTGACATTGTGTTTCTTAACACATTTGTTGATTGGTAGTACTCTATGAGCACTATATTGCACGGTAGAGAGAACCGCTCTACAATGGCGCCGCTGCCGGGGAGCGAGTGCCTACATTAGTTGAGCACCATACACACACTACCACTCCTTGTTAAGCTCCAATCGGTTGCAAAACTGTTGGATAGGAGAGTAGGCTTTGGGACTAATTTTGGTACTTATTTAAGACTAATCTGTTGTTAAATTCTCTTTATTTGTCTTGCAATTTGAGTGCGATTGGCTAGCTACGCTTCTCCCTTGAGGTCAGGACAAGGATTCAACACATGGAAAGGATTGGAGGTAGGCGCTAAACCTGCCAATTTCAATTTGTGTGCGAAAGAGAGAGGCTTGTTTTTGCATTTCTGTTATTCTATTTGAGGATAATTTTTGCTGTCTTAGGTTAACTTTTAGAGTTTCAATTTTCTGCATGTTCATTTTATTTTCTGTTCTTAGCTTAGTTTAGTTTTTTGCATCTTTAATTTTGTGCATTTTAGTTCTCTGTTAAACCTGCATTTTAGTTCTCTGTTAAACCTGCACCTGTAGAGAAACTGAAATCTGTACACACACATGAAGACTGAACATTTCAAATTCGCTGCAAATCTCACAGCTGCACACGTATTGAATTCGCTGCAAATCTCACAACTGCACACGCATTGAGTTCACTGCACATGCACTTCAAAAAAGGAAAAAAAATATTAATAATAAAAGAATGCGACTGTGCGTGAACACTGCACCTCTAAAGGCTGCTAAGTATCTCAAGGGCGACAGACCCTTTTTTTTCTTTTTGACATAAGGAGTACCCCATGAAGATGAGGGCATCGGTCTCGAGGGCCCATAATGTACCCAAGAGTCCTACCAGCATCTAAGGTGATAGAGTCCTTGTAGGTCTTCTTCTTAATCTTTTAGACGTCAGTGTACACCCCATGGAAACCAAGGCATCGGCCCCAGGTACTAAAACAACCCAAGGTCCTACCAAGCATTCCACATGGCCGTAGACACGTCATGTCTTAAGTCACTTCTATATATTTTTTAGGGCATGTGTTTCGTAAATTTTTGTTTATCGTAGCACCTAGCCCATATCTAAGAGGTAGCTACCACTAGGGATAACTAATATACTTCTAGAGCTTAAGAACTTAGCATACTCCGTTGGTATATCTTCTTGAGCCTCACATTTAAGTAGGTCATGTGCTTCTTTCCGTGTGTGGACAGCGTGCATTTGTTGAAGCATGGCTTCAGTTAATGGTTCATTGTATTTCTTGACACGACTTCCATTAATGAAGTTAGGCATTTGCTTACCTTCTAGTGTCTCTAAACGCACTGTACCACTTGGAGTAAGCTCATTAATCACAAACAGTCCTAGGCCACGTTTCTTGAGCTTTCTCTTATGCTTCTTAAGTGTGTACAAGAGAACAAGGTCCCCTTTTTTGAATCGGCAGTTGTTACATTTCGATCATACCATTGCTTTTGTCTCCTCTTCTCGCCATACATCCCCATTACTGCCAAAATAAGCAGGTCTCATTAAGCTTTTCCAATTCATCAATGCGTTGAGAAAGCTCATGACCAGTCCAGTCCAATTGTTTAGCAACTCGTAGAGTAGGTACAAGAAATTCAATGGGAAGAATTGCATCTAGCCCAAAAGCAAGCTCAAATGGGGTTGTGCCCCCACAGATGTTTTATAGGCTATTCTATATGCCCAAAGAACTGAGTGTAACTTTTTCTCCCAATCAGTCCTATGTCCCTCAACAATCTTTGTGAGTGCTGTGCAGAGAATCTTGTTAGTACTGTCAGCTTGACCATTGGTCTGGGGATGATAGGGTGCAGAACGCTTGTGAATTACCATAAATTCTTGAAGTAAAAACTCTTTGACCTTCCTCTTTGTCAAGCTAAAAATAATAATTCTCTTTAATCTTCTGCTCTTTACATAAAAAAAAACAAAAAAAAAACAAAAACAAAAAAGAGAAAGAAAAAAAGAAATAAAGAAAGGTCCAATCACCATGGCTTATATTTAGGAGTAGGGTTGCCACTTTTAGGAATAACTTAAACACTTGTAGGACATTGAGACTGCGGTCATAACCTGCGGTGTACAAACACACTTGCCTTTGCATAGCACTATCTACCACTTAGTCTCACTTTGACTAGTCTTTACTCGCTTCTTTTAGCACTCTTTAAAACTCTAATCGGTCTTTCACTTGCATGCTCACGTGTGAGATTGTCATTTCTTGTTTTTTTTTCAATAAAAGGCTTTACTTGTCTTCCAATGTTTTTTGCAGCTTTTGTTTTTACCGCGCCCGAGGACGTGCGCGATTTAGGAAGGGGGGAATGTTCCATGCGAACACTCACAGGAACACGGATTATGGAAGGAGGTCGGAAGCAATTAATGCGAGACAGCGGGATTGTAGCCATGGGAACATAAAGACGTACATAATTTTTCCACATTATTGTGCCGAAGTGCAATGTAAATCGTTTTAGGCCAATGTGGGTTCTAAATGAGAGTTTTAAGTGTATTAAGAAAGGCTCACTTATGGGGTTGTCCCCCCATGTGTGAAAGAGGCCTAGGGTTAGGGTTAGTGACATCTCTATAAAAGAGATGTTAGTAGCTAAAGAAAGAGTACATTTTTGTCCATTCTCATAAGCTATTGAGTGAAGCTCTTGAGCTCTCAAGCTATGGCAACTCTCTAACTCTCTCTTTATTGTACTCTAATGAGCGCATCAAGCTCCAATGAGTATAGCTCCACTTCTTTCTCTTAATCTGTTTTAGCATCATTGAAGTAGATTAATCTATGATTAGTTGAATGCTTCTTTCTTTCTCTTGTGTATGCATGCTTGTAGTGTGTGTGTGTGTAGTCTCCATTGATGCAAGCTCTTGCCCACTTCATTGGCAATGAGTTATTCATGGGGATAGACTCTCTCTATGAGCTTGTGGGTTTGTGAATGTTACATTCTATGCTTGCTTAAGCTTGTGGGTTAGTAGATGCACGCTTATGGGTTTGCTGGCCTTAGGAAAAGCTAAGATTTAATCAATGATTGAATGGGATTAAGAGATTGCCATGCATTGCTTGTTCTCTTGATTAGTATAGTGGATTTAAGGGATTAAGAGATTGATTGAGGTATTGAATGGTTGAATCGTCAAGTGGTGGTTCGTGTATGTGAGATCTGTTGGAATTTGAGCATAATGATGAGCTAGGGTGGATCATACACTAGAATCAACATGATTAACAAAGTGATTAAGAAATGATTAAGACGTAATTAGTGAATAATTAGCAGATAGATTAATGTAGGCATGGATACTCAAAAACCAGCAAATTCTCATTAGGGCTATGCCTCAATTTATAGTGTTTACATCAAGCATCTAATCCCATTGATTTCTCCATGATTTACTCCCTGAATATCTCCACCTTTTGCCTGATTCTCTCCACCTCTTCTCTTTTCCCTGAATATCTCCCAGAATATCTCCACACTCCTAAATTCCCTCATGCTACCCATTATTCTCTCCCAGTAGATTCTTCTAACCTTTTCACACGTTCTTTCACAATTACATCTCCTCTTTTACAGCCTCTATCCAAGAGCTTGTTCCCACACACACCCTATTCAGTTGTATATTTCAACACCTCCCCTCAAGTGAATAATCCTAGCACACCTAGACCCTATACCAAGTTTGCCTCCCCTTACTTGGTAGTCCGCAACCAGTGTCTACTCCTCCCCTCAAGTTATCTCAGCACACCTGGACCCTGTATCAAGTTTCTTTCTTACTTGACAGTCCGCGACCAGTGCCTCAAGTCCCTAAACTCCATAGTCCTTGACACTCTCTCTCTCTATGTGTCCAAGGCTACTATAAGTGCCCGCGACCTTGACTAAAGTGCTCACACATACATCTACCACGTGGCCTACATCATCGGTGGCTCAGAGGTGGTTTTACTTTATTGGGGCAGGTTACATTGGGTTGTGGGCTCTCTCTCTCTCTCTCTCTCTCTCTCTCAGAGATTTTCACATGGCTCCTCACTCTTTGGAGCCTCACATCTTCTCTTGTCTTCACTCTTCTTCTCGTGGCAGCATCTCTCCACGCGTCCGTCTCTTCTTCCAGTCTTCTCGGGGTAGCTTCTCTTCTTGTGGCAGCTTCTCTTCTCGTGTCCATGTCTTCCTTCAGGTCTTCTTCTTGGTGTGGATCCTCTTCTTGGGAAGAGATATTCTTCTTCTTTCATGGTTGGGGCATGAGCTCGTCCGTCAAGTCTTTTTGCTCCATGTGAGCAACATGTTTCAATGTTTTGCTGACAGTTCCTTTGGGCTTTTTATGTTTATTTTGTATCATTATGCAATGCAAACCCAAACTTATGCGGGAGGTCTTACCTCTTGCCTTAATCTGGACAAGGGCAGTGTCTGTTCCCATTTTTACACTGATAAAATGTGCCCAATACATAATGCGTATAGCATTCATTCTCATGCACATTCCAAATGCAATTCTGGCTGTGAATAATCTTGAATTTGAGTGAGATTTACAGGCATTAACCAAGGGTTAAATGCAAAATGATGATTTTCACAATTTTTATCAACACAATTTTCCAGAATTTACACTAAATTAAGGGTAACCAATTTGTACGGGATGGTTGGAGTATCAAACCAACTCCGATTTGAAATCTGAAGTTATAAGGATCTGTATCAGATACCTAATGGTTAATTTGAACCCTCAATTGCACCAAAGTACAGTGATTAGCACTGATTAATCACTGATTAGCAAATTAATGCTCTGGTTTGTGTGCAGAAAACAGAGTATGCGGGGAGCTCAGATCTGGTGCCTTCCACTTCAAATGAGCTCAAATGCTTTCAAAGGCATCAATAGCAATGAGTCTAGTAGAGGATTAAGCCAAGAAACACAAGATTTGACCAAATAATGAAAGCTTAATCTCTGTTTTACCAAAGTCACCTGCAGATTTGATGAAGAGCTTGGATCTCACTGTAGACTTGATGAAACTCAATTCTGACTTCACCAGCTTGTAGAGCATGCTTGATTACCCCTTGTGCTAAAGGGAATTGAAGTAATTTATTTGGAGCAAGTAGCAATGGCAAAAATACCTCAGAAAAATGGCGCCTGTTAATTAGCGAAAAATCGATGCTTCCGCCGGCGGTTTGCTGCGTGGAGTAGATGGGCTGGTAGCCAAAGACCTTAGCTAGCTTAAGCTAGAAGCTCATGACCTAATTTGAAGTATGCTAAGTGCTAGAGACCCTCCACTGGCTGGGGGTGAAGGGGAAGAGTGAAAACTCACTAAAAATTTGATTTTTTGCTAATTATCTTACTAATCCTGATTAATTCACTAATGGGCTCATAAATCTGGTTGATTTTAGGCATGGCTCTGATACCATGTTGAAATTTGAGCATAATGATGAGCTAGGGTGGATCATACACTAGAATCAACATGATTAACAAAGTGATTAAGAAATGATTAAGACGTAATTAGTGAATAATTAGCAGATAGATTAATATAGGCATGGATACTCAAAAACCAGCAAATTCTCATTAGGGCTATGCCTCAATTTATAGTGTTTACATCAAGCATCTAATCCCATTGATTTCTCCATGATTTACTCCCTGAATATCTCCACCTTTTGCCTGATTCTCTCCACCTCTTCTCTTTTCCCTGAATATCTCCTAGAATATCTCCACACTCCTAAATTCCCTCATGCTACCCATTATTCTCTCCCAGTAGATTCTTCTAACCTTTTCACAGGTTCTTTCACAATTACATCTCCTCTTTTACAGCCTCTATCCAAGAGCTTGTTCCCACACACACCCTATTCACTTGTATATTTCAACAAGATCTCCCTCATGGGATAAGCCTTCATACACTAACGGTATGAGCACTATATTGCACGGTAGAGAGAACCGCTCTACATGGATGAAGTCCCCCCCCAGGAGCCTAGTTTAATCATTTTTACTTATTATGTATCTTTCTAGAAGGTTTTCTTGGAAGAATCATTATATGAGGTATGCATGGGAGCCGGCTTGCCGAATGTTTTGCCCAGAGGCTAGCTTGCCAGAGAAACCACCTGTTTTTTTTTCTCTATGGCATTCACCAAAATGGTAAATTGAGTAGTAGTGGGGGCAACCTGTGTTGGACGGGAAGCCAGGTCCTCCACACTCCACCAAGAGCTTGCCACCATCGCCTCCGCCGACCACTCCAACCACTAGTGCCCTCCGACAGCTCCGGTCGTCATCACCACCTGTGTCCTCTGATTGCCATCACCGTCGATGCTCTCCGACGCCTCCAAACGCCATCACCCACACCGGTGTCCTCTGATAGCCATCACCATTGATGCCATCTGACCACCTTCAACTACTATCACCGTCGGCACCCTCTGTCATCTCCTACAGGCATGGCCAACTCCGATGGCACTCATGGAGGCAACACCCCTCTCCCTTTTCCAACAGATGGCGAGATCCTCTTAAGCACCATCTTCCTTTTCCCGATGGAATATCTTCCCTCTAGATCTACATGATGTGAGGGTTGGGACTTCGAGGAGGAGGACACCCGAGGAGGAAATAAGGGGAGAATTCTCTTGGTAGCAGGGAACAAACACTCTCTTGTAGGACATACATTGTACCATATTCTCTGCTGGAGCAGAGTCTCTTTTGTATCATTCTTTTGGCATTTGGATATATAGTGTTACACTCTTGTGGTGTTTTGTATATCTCTTTGTGTGAGCAAGGTGAGTGAGTGAGTGGTGAGTGTCGTGTGTGTAGGGATACTGCGGTGCTATGTGGTGGTCTCGGAGAGCATGCTAGACATTGTAGAGCATAGGTCTTGCATGTATAGCCAGTGAGGTCGACTCATCCTTGGCCGGTATTCTTCCCTAAAGAGGATCCACAATCCCTTTCCCCAACCCTAGTGTTTGTGTCAATAGTCCTCGAGTTCCCTAACAAGAACCGGCGGAATCATCTATACACAGCTAAGATAAAATTTTGGCAATCACGATGGGAGACCTGTGGACGGGAAGCCTAGCCCTCCACATTTGACCAAGATCTTTCCAACATCTCCTCCGATCTCTCCGACCACCGATGCCCTCCGATGGATCCGACCACCATCACCGCGGGTGTCCTTCAAACCACCGTCCCTGTCGATTCCCTCTTTGACACATCCAACTGCTGTCATCGTCGGTGCCCTCCAACCGCTTTCTGACCGATGTCACTGCCAGTGTCCTCCGACATCTCGCACGTGAAAAGATGTAGGGGAGGAGAGAGCTTGAGCTCTTTTGTAAACACACTCACACAAACCCTAGAAGAGAACACACAAGGTGAGAGGCTGAAAATTCTTCTTCTTCTTCACACAAAACAAAAGAGGTCTACAAAGAAGATAAAGTGACTAACACACATAATAAATTATATACAAGCGGTCCATAATGTGAACACACTAATAAGAGGAGTGGATAGATTTGGACTAGTCGGTGTAGTCCAGTTGTAGAATCTCTCGGGGGGGTCACTCGTATAAATATGTAAGTATCACGTGGGTTCAACAGAAGGACATTTTAAATATTTAAAACTTACAGAAATATATTTACAGAGGGGATTTATTCATTGTATTTTAAAAAAAATTTACAGATTTGAATAGGAAAGGATACATTATATTCACTAAAAAATTCACAGATAAGGGACTTTTTAAATAGGCCTTGAACGCACGTGATATAGAGGATTTATATATAGTGACCCCCCCGAGTAGAATCTGTGGCGAAGATATGTCGATGCCAGCTACCAAACCCGCCAGTGATGTAAATGTCGAGCGGTTATGCAAGTGCCTCGTGAGTGTCATCTCATGTTGAGCTTGATATCTCAACACTCCCTCTCGAGCTCAACTCTATCTCATGAACTCTAAGCATATCTCGAAATCTACGAGACTTCTCAGCTCTCCCAAGGCCTTCATGAAGATGTCAACGACTTGATCCTATGTAGTACTGACGTAGGCCAAGTCGTTGTCGTCTGCCAAGACTCTCTCCTTGATGAAGTGGTAATGTACCTCAATGTGTTTCATCCGCACATGAAAAACTGGGTTCCTGGCCAACTGTATACTACTAAGATTTTCACAATATATGACAACCTTTCTAGCCACATGCAACCCCGAAGAATCAGCAAGTAGCTTGCATAACCAAGCTACCTCACATGCTGCCACCGCAGCTCCTCTGTACTCGACAAGGCATTTGTGGGCTTCTTCTTGCTACTCCATGTCACAGCAGCACTCCCTAATAAAAACATAAATCCACTAGTAGATCTCCTGTCTGAGATACTACCTACCCACCAATCTGCATCTGTGTACCCATATAGCTGCAATGGTACACCTGCTGCATAAAACAATGCATAATCAACAGTGGTCCTCAAGTACCGAAGTGTGTGTCCCACACTGTCAAGATGTGGTTTGCGCGGAGCTTGCATAAACTAGCTCTCTAAGCCAACAGTGTAGCTCAAATCAGGCCTGCTAATCGTGACATAGATCAAACTCCCCACAATCTTCCTGTACATAGTGGGATCCTCCAATACATAACCTGCATCCGCACACTAAGCTTGCCATTTTGATCTAATGGCATCGAGATTGGTGTGAGGCAGCTCAGAAACACAAGAAGGTCACTATAGCTCGCCGACTCACCACCTTCAGAACACTCACAGTCACGGGGGGCACCACCAGCTAAACAGCTGGAACACAATCTGCTTAAAGCAACACCACACACTGCTACACAATACAAAGAAGCAAACAGCTAGGGCACATCAACTATTGCTTACATTCCAATGAGCAGATACAGAGAAATAACCCTCACACGGAAGAAAACCAAGAGTAACCATGGCATATATGCACAGAACTCTCATACACACTCTCTTTCTCTCTCTCTCTCTCTCTCTGTAGCTTCGTCTGCTCATACACCAGAGCCTCCAGCTCTTCACAGTCCCTTGCTCTCTTCCTTGTTACCATCTGTCTTCATCGCCAGCCTAGAAAATCAAGACCGACTCCCTCTTTCTTTTTTGTTTGACACCCTCTGTTGTTTCTGACGTACCCGCCACCACCGACCACGTAGCAAGCACCTCTTAGTAGCTCCCCCAGGCGGCTATCCACACTCGTCAAATTCTAGACATGCCGAGCTCCTTTCAGGCTTCCTCGCAGCACCACTCCTCACTACAGCTGGTGTGTTATGAGGCCTCCTTGGCAACAGCTTCCCAGGTGTGTCTAAGCGTTTGTCTGGCACACGGCGGCTCTCTCACTTCAGCTGTAGCCCTCGCCTCTTCGCTCTCCTTTGATCAGAGCCACCCCTTCGCACAGCTAGCGGCCCACAGCAGCTCACCTCTCCCAGACTGGCCCTTCGTCTTGCGCTGGCAGAGCCGGTCTCCCCCAGTCAACCAGCAGTCCACGTCTGCAGCTATCGCAGTGGCCCTCACTTGGCGCCTCCCTTCAGCGTCTCCAGTCAGCTCTCCCCTTTGCAGCTCCTCATGCAGTTTTCACACAACAAGGCGGCTCACAGTCGCCTGAGCCCAGACGTCCCCGTCTCAGCAAGCACCTCTGCTCTTCTCTCTGGCGACCCGGTTCCAGCAAGGCGATGACCCCACCTTCTCGAAGCAGCCACTTTACTGCACCCGGCTCCCAGGCGGCCTCTACCTTCTGCAGCTGTTACTTCTGAGCAAAGGCGACCACACTCTGCGCATCCCCTTTCTCACGCCTGCAGCACTCTCCCAAGAGCCCCCTTCTTACAACACCGACGGCCCATCCCTTCTCGAAGCGCTGCTGGTTGCCACCTCCATCACCTTCCAGACGTTGAGCTGGCGACCAAGCTAGGCTTCCACGTGGCCCTTTAGAAGGTGGCCATATTGCATATTTAATATTTTTTTTATTAAAGCCTCCAAGCCACAAAGCAAAGGCCACAATTATTACCAAAAAACTCTCCCTCTCCCTCCTTTTTTCAGAAAACACGGTGCCCACACGGCTTCCAAGCAAATGCGAGAATTGCCCACAACCCCATGATCAGCATCATCATCATACTAAATCCGTCAATTTCCCAGTTGGTGTTCTGCTTAGTAACCACCCGTACACCATACTGATGCAATAAAACTCCAAATCTCCAACATTTTCTCCGGAAGAAACACGTGCATAAACCAGCCTTCAACAAAATCACTCGGCCTGTACACTTGCCAGGGCATTCAGGGCAAAATTTATTGCAAACCATCCACACCATATGTACACGGACTCAAAACAGCTTTACAGAAAAAAAACCTGACATACTTTGCCCAACCCCCAGCCTGCTGAATCATTCATGATCAGCAGGCAAAAAGCATTTCCAGACCTAAATCCATATTTAAAAACTGCCCTTTATCTGGAATCATATCTTCAGACACTGCATCCTGCACAATTACCATCAGACGTGCATAATACTTCTTCAGCCTGTATCCATTTACCCTGGAAGCATGTAAAGTCCCATCTAAATCTGCCAATTGATAGGTGCCATTTGTGAATCCTTGCATCACCAAGAAAGGTCCTTCCCACTTGATTTGAAACTTTTTATGAAAGGCATTATCCAGTCTGCTATTATAACGTAATACCAGATCATCCTTCATAATTCCTTTGCTTTTAATCTTCTTGTTGAACTTCTCCAGCGTCCTTGCCTGCATATCTTCATAATGCTTCAAAGCATTATCTCTGTTCAGCTGTGCTTCTTGTAAATATAACAGCCGCTCTTTAAAGACATTTTTAGGCTCTTCCAAAAGCTTTTCCAACATTCTAACAGCTGGTATCTCCACCTCAATAGGCAATAAGGCTTCCTTTCCAAAAACAAGATAAAATGGAGTGAAACCCGTACCAGTCTTAATTGCTGTTCGGTATGCCCACAAAGCTGCAGGCAACTCCAGATCCCAATTCTTCCCCTGTTGCTCTGTCACTTTAGATAAAATTTTAATCAATTCACCATTGAAACGCTCATTCAGACCATTACACTGTGGATAGTAAGGTGTGGTAAAACTGCGCGACTGATCTTCATTTTTGTACACAAATAATCCATAAGCTCTGCTCTGAAACCTGGACCCTGATCAGAAAGCAATTCCAATGGCACACCAAATTTACAGCAGATATCCTGATATACAAACTTTTCTACCTCCTTAGCAGTAATTTGTTTCACTGCCTTTGCTTTCGCCCATCTAGAAAGGTAATCAACTGCAGTTAAGATGTAACACTTCCCTCGGCTGGTAATAGGTAATGGTCCCACAGCATCAATTCCCCATTTTTCAAAAACATCATAAGCAAGAATTGTCTTTCTCATCTCAGGCTTTAATATCCGTTTACTGTGAGCTTGGCATTGTTTGCATGACCTGCACCAATGATTAACATCTTTATGCACACTTGGCCACACATAACCTTCCTGCAATACCTTATGTAAAGTAATCTTTGATGCAAAATGTCCACCGCATGCTCCCTCATGATTTTCCTTAAGAATTTTGTAGATTTCTTCCTTCCAAGGTACCCTTCGCATTATCAAATCAATTCCCTTCAAATACAAAGCATCACCAATCATCACATACCTTGTAGCTTTCCTGATGAAACCATATTTTTTTGATCTGTCAATACCATTGGGAATCGTCCCGGTTAACAAAAACTTTTCCACATCCTGTAAGTTCTCCCTGCCACAATAAAATGATGCATGAGCTTTAAAAACAAATACTTCACCAATCATTCCCTGGGCTGCTTCATGAGCCTCCTCATTATGGCCTCGATCCACATGCTTCAGACTCCAAGCTTCAAATTCCTTCAGTAGACCCTTAATCTTGAAACACATTTCTTTGAGTAACAAATTCTTTGACTTCCAAACTCCCAATACCTGTTTTACTACCAGCAATGCATCTCCTCGACGAATGCGAATCCTGTGTACACCATGCTTCAAGCATATTTGCAATCCAACTTCCAGAGTCAGATACTCCGCTTCATTGTTGCTATGTGCATCCACTTTAACACCCTTTTTAAAAACAAGGCAACCCTGTGGATCATAAAGCACCAAACCTCCTGAGGCTGCATCATGGCTTTTCCTGTAAGAACCATCAAAATATAATAAGTGTGCATTCACCAACTCAGCCGCATCCTCAACTGGCTTCTTGATGGTTTCCTCCTTTATAAGAAGAGGACTCTCCTTATATGTCAGTAGATCCGCTAAGGTAGCCCTGGTACTCTCTTCCACCAGGAATGAAAAAGTAAATTCCTGCAGCTCAATCACCCACTTCATCATAGCCTTAGATAAATTTGTACCATTTATCAACTGAGGCAAAAAAGTGTAGCTTGTCAAAAACACAAAGGGGCGAGGCAATAAGTAATGGCGGAACCGCCTACATGCATAAAGTACACTGACCATAACAAGTTCCACCTCTGATAGCAACCTCTCTCTGGCAAGTTTTACTCTGCTAGCACAGTAGAGTGGTTGCATATAATGTGATTCTTTCCCCTTCTGTAACAGCATAGCTCCAATAGCATCCTCACCTACTGAAAGATTGACATAAAATACCTGTTCCCAATTAGGTGCCTGCATTGTAGGAATAACTCCCAACACCTCTTTCACTTTCTGGAAAGCCACTTCACACTCCTCCGTCCAATGCAAAGGATCATGCTGTGCTGCTTGCTGTAAAGGATATAACAACTGTGAAGATAAAGAAATGAATCGAGCCATATACTTCACCTTTTGCACAAAAGTGGCCAGTTGCCTTGTATTCTTTGGTGTAGGAAGAAGAAGAAGAGTCTTGACTCTATCAGGATCTGGATCAATACCATTCTCTGATATAATATGGCCCAAAAGCTTCACCCTCGGTTGAGCTAAAAAGCACTTTTTTGGATTTAATTGACCACCACACTCATCATAACGCTGAAAAACTGTAGCCAGCTTATCACAATGCTCTTGTCTGGAGCTGTATATACAAAAATCATCAATAAAATCCTTCACAAACTTGTTCAAAAAAGGAGATAATACCCAATTTGCCCTTCTTTGATATAGGCTGGTCCATTCATCAATCCAAAAGGAAGAACTTTGTAGAAGAAACATCCCCACGGTGTAATGAAAGTCGTCTTGCGCTGATCTTCTTCTGCAATCTTTAACTGGAAATAACCTGAATACCCATCACAAACACTATACCTTTCATATCCAGCTACAGTATCCAAGATTTCATCCAAAAAGGGTAGGGGGTAAGAATCCTTCTTCGTAGCAGCATTCAAAGGCTTGAAATCCACACATATACGCTACCTGCCATCCTTCTTTGGACTCACCACCGTAGGACTTACCCACTCAGCTGTATCCACTGGTGTAATGAAACCTGCACTCAACAACTTGTCAACTTCCTCTCTCAGGGCCTGCATTTGTTCTCGTCCCATCCTGCGAAGCTTCTGCCTAACTGTTTTTACACCCTCCTTCAATTCAATCCTCAGGTCTGGCCCTTTAAATCCTCGAATCTCTCTATAAGAAGTGATGAATAATTCTGGAAAATGAGAAAGCATATTAACATATCTAACCTTTTCTCCACTTGAGAGATCCGGACTCAGCATTCCTTCAATCAGCTCCTGCTTCTTCTTCACTTCTATCTTTGGCTGCAGTAATTCCTCGATTACTTCATATGACCCCATAGTATCTTCTCCCTCAGCACCCACTTCATACACATCTTTTTCTTCATTTCTTTGTTGCTCTGATAAAAGAAAAGCCACATCTGCCCCTTCTCCACTAGAAGCAGTGGTTGATGAATCCGTCTCTGATTCAGAAGTAGTGGTGGTAGTTTCCTCTTCACTTGAATCCTATCGCCTCTCCCACACATCATTTAAAGATCTTCTACTATGCATCTCAAAAGATTTTTTATTACCCTGCTTATTATGCAAAGAAATGGTTCCATACCTCCAATCCTGTACTGCACCTACCACTCGCAACCAGGGTCGTCCAAGGATGATTGGAAAAGCACCCAGACCCGCAGGCATCACATGAAAATCAACAGTAGCTTTGACATTAAAAGCTTCAATTTCCAATTCCTTTATCATACCAAGACATTTTACCTTTTGATGATTAGCCATCCTGATTCGAAACCCAGAAACCCCAGACACCCTCAAGCCTGACTGCTCCACACATGACTGGGTAATCACACAGATTTGAGCCCCTCCATCTATATAGGCCTGACCAAGGCTCTTGCCTTTACTCCACACCTCCACAATAGGGCAAATATCTGGAAGCTCCTCTAAAGATAGTACCTTGACTGACCTCTTCTCTGACTCCTTTTCCATTGGATTCACAAGTCTCTTCCATTGCCTTCTCAATTTTGGCACCATCTCCACCAACTGCCCAAAGGTGATGTTTGCCTTCCTGTTCACCAAATCAGATTTCAAGTCATAGCTGGCTTGCCCATCCCCCAGTGACACCTGGAACCTTCTACGAGGCTTCCGTTTCCTTTTGGCTTTCACATCTTCTCCTTCCTGCTGCTTCCCCTTCTTACGGCTGGGTCCAGCCACCCCTTTTCCTTCTCTTTCATCTGTTGTGCGCTTGCCAACAGGCATCACATCCCCTTCTTCTCTCACCTGAACATTCTCCAGTGTGACAACATTCATAACTTTTGCCTTCCCCTTCTCCTCAGCTGTAATTCCACTGGGGCCTACTTGATCCCTGATATCAATACCATAATCATTTGACCTATCAGGTAACTGTGAAGGTAGTGGATACATATCACCACCCATACGCTGAGGCTTATCACAATCCGTACTCAGATGACCAAGCTCACCACAGTTCCAGCATGTAGGGATGAAACGACGGCCCCTACCGCGACCACGTCCATATCCTGCTTGTCCATCTCCCCCCTCATGATTGTGGCCACGGCCTCTACCACGTCCACCACCTGTACTTCCCATTAAATTTAAGCTCAAATTCTTCATAAGATCAACCATCTGTTTCATATCCTGCCACAATCCTTCATCAGAACTTGCAGGAACCATAGGTACTCCTTGACTAGCTTGAGGTACCATCTGCATAGCTTGGGCTTCAGTGGGCTTCATCCTCTCGATCACTGTACTCATGGGTGTAGCCTCCACTCTACAAATCTCCGGCTGTGCTACAACTGGAATCATCCCCAGCTGATTCATTCGTTGGCAGCTTCCAGTCTTTTGACTTAGCAATTTCTACCGCATCCTCAAAAGACCTGGGCTTCTTCAATTCCACTTTCCAGCGAATACTCCTCTTAAGCCCACCTACAAACTTATTCTTTTTCATCATATCAAGCGGCACCTGGTCTTCCCCTAAAGCCCTGCATAGAGTTTCCCAAAGCAAAGAAAATTTCTTCATATAATCATCTAATGATTCGAACTCACCTTGTGTCAGAGCTTGCACCTCATGCCAAACCTTGTCGGGGTCTTCCACCTTCTTGAACCTGTTGCTGAGTGCTGTCTTTAATCCATTTTCAGTCATATCAAGATGTGGAACAGCAGCCCTCAATGATTCTTCATAAGTCCTGTACCAGGTCCTTGCATCCCCTTTCAAACAGATGCTCAGAAGCTGCAACACCTGTACCGACTCATTAATATGGTTGCTGATGCATGAAACCTCCATCCTTTCCAAGAAGTCTGCCACATCCTCATTAGGGCTACCATAAAACTCTGGACAAGACATCATCTTAACCCCAAAACTTCACCTCAGATCCCAAGAAAGCACTTTCTCTGAAACTCTCAACACCTAGGGCACACACCCTGATAACTGAAGGAAATAACAGAGCCACTCCTCAGTGGGGGCACCAGAAAGATGTGAGGCAGCTCAGAAACACAAGAAGGCCACTATAGCTCGCCGACTCACCACCTTCAGAACACTCACAGTCACGGGGGGCACCACCAGCTAAACAGCTGGAACACAATCTGCTTAAAGCAACACCACACACTGCTACACAATACAAAGAAGCAAACAGCTAGGGCACATCAACTATTGCTTACATTCCAATGAGCAGATACAGAGAAATAACCCTCACACGGAAGAAAACCAAGAGTAACCATGGCATATATGCACAGAACTCTCATACACACTCTCTTTCTCTCTCTCTCTCTCTCTCTGTAGCTTCGTCTGCTCATACACCAGAGCCTCCAGCTCTTCACAGTCCCTTGCTCTCTTCCTTGTTACCATCTGTCTTCATCGCCAGCCTAGAAAATCAAGACCAACTCCCTCTTTCTTTTTTGTTTGACACCCTCTGTTGTTTCTGACGTACCCGCCACCACCGACCACGTAGCAAGCACCTCTTAGTAGCTCCCCCAGGCGGCTATCCACACTCGTCAAATTCTAGACATGCCGAGCTCCTTTCAGGCTTCCTCGCAGCACCACTCCTCACTACAGCTGGTGTGTTATGAGGCCTCCTTGGCAACAGCTTCCCAGGTGTGTCTAAGCGTTTGTCTGGCACACGGCGGCTCTCTCACTTCAGCTGTAGCCCTCGCCTCTTCGCTCTCCTTTGATCAGAGCCACCCCTTCGCACAGCTAGCGGCCCACAGCAGCTCACCTCTCCCAGACTGGCCCTTCGTCTTGCGCTGGCAGAGCCGGTCTCCCCCAGTCAACCAGCAGTCCACGTCTGCAGCTATCGCAGTGGCCCTCACTTGGCGCCTCCCTTCAGCGTCTCCAGTCAGCTCTCCCCTTTGCAGCTCCTCACGCAGTTTTCACACAACAAGGCGGCTCACAGTCGCCTGAGCCCAGACGTCCCCGTCTCAGCAAGCACCTCTGCTCTTCTCTCTGGCGACCCGGTTCCAGCAAGGCGATGACCCCACCTTCTCGAAGCAGCCACTTTACTGCACCCGGCTCCCAGGCGGCCTCTACCTTCTGCAGCTTTTACTTCTGAGCAAAGGCGACCACACTCTGCGCATCCCCTTTCTCACGCCTGCAGCACTCTCCCAAGAGCCCCCTTCTTACAACACCGACGGCCCATCCCTTCTCGAAGCGCTGCTGGTTGCCACCTCCATCACCTTCCAGACGTTGAGCTGGCGACCAAGCTAGGCTTCCACGTGGCCCTTTAGAAGGTGGCCATATTGCATATTTAATATTTTTTTTATTAAAGCCTCCAAGCCACAAAGCAAAGGCCACAATTATTACCAAAAAACTCTCCCTCTCCCTCCTTTTTTCAGAAAACACGGTGCCCACACGGCTTCCAAGCAAATGCGAGAATTGCCCACAACCCCATGATCAGCATCATCATCATACTAAATCCGTCAATTTCCCAGTTGGTGTTCTGCTTAGTAACCACCCGTACACCATACTGATGCAATAAAACTCCAAATCTCCAACATTTTCTCCGGAAGAAACACGTGCATAAACCAGCCTTCAACAAAATCACTCGGCCTGTACACTTGCCAGGGCATTCAGGGCAAAATTTATTGCAAACCATCCACACCATATGTACACGGACTCAAAACAGCTTTACAGAAAAAAAACCTGACATACTTTGCCCAACCCCCAGCCTGCTGAATCATTCATGATCAGCAGGCAAAAAGCATTTCCAGACCTAAATCCATATTTAAAAACTGCCCTTTATCTGGAATCATATCTTCAGACACTGCATCCTGCACAATTACCATCAGACGTGCATAATACTTCTTCAGCCTGTATCCATTTACCCTGGAAGCATGTAAAGTCCCATCTAAATCTGCCAATTGATAGGTGCCATTTGTGAATCCTTGCATCACCAAGAAAGGTCCTTCCCACTTGATTTGAAACTTTTTATGAAAGGCATTATCCAGTCTGCTATTATAACGTAATACCAGATCATCCTTCATAATTCCTTTGCTTTTAATCTTCTTGTTGAACTTCTCCAGCGTCCTTGCCTGCATATCTTCATAATGCTTCAAAGCATTATCTCTGTTCAGCTGTGCTTCTTGTAAATATAACAGCCGCTCTTTAAAGACATTTTTAGGCTCTTCCAAAAGCTTTTCCAACATTCTAACAGCTGGTATCTCCACCTCAATAGGCAATAAGGCTTCCTTTCCAAAAACAAGATAAAATGGAGTGAAACCCGTACCAGTCTTAATTGCTGTTCGGTATGCCCACAAAGCTGCAGGCAACTCCAGATCCCAATTCTTCCCCTGTTGCTCTGTCACTTTAGATAAAATTTTAATCAATTCACCATTGAAACGCTCATTCAGACCATTACACTGTGGATAGTAAGGTGTGGTAAAACTGCGCGACTGATCTTCATTTTTGTACACAAATAATCCATAAGCTCTGCTCTGAAACCTGGACCCTGATCAGAAAGCAATTCCAATGGCACACCAAATTTACAGCAGATATCCTGATATACAAACTTTTCTACCTCCTTAGCAGTAATTTGTTTCACTGCCTTTGCTTTCGCCCATCTAGAAAGGTAATCAACTGCAGTTAAGATGTAACACTTCCCTCGGCTGGTAATAGGTAATGGTCCCACAGCATCAATTCCCCATTTTTCAAAAACATCATAAGCAAGAATTGTCTTTCTCATCTCAGGCTTTAATATCCGTTTACTGTGAGCTTGGCATTGTTTGCATGACCTGCACCAATGATTAACATCTTTATGCACACTTGGCCACACATAACCTTCCTGCAATACCTTATGTAAAGTAATCTTTGATGCAAAATGTCCACCGCATGCTCCCTCATGATTTTCCTTAAGAATTTTGTAGATTTCTTCCTTCCAAGGTACCCTTCGCATTATCAAATCAATTCCCTTCAAATACAAAGCATCACCAATCATCACATACCTTGTAGCTTTCCTGATGAAACCATATTTTTTTGATCTGTCAATACCATTGGGAATCGTCCCGGTTAACAAAAACTTTTCCACATCCTGTAAGTTCTCCCTGCCACAATAAAATGATGCATGAGCTTTAAAAACAAATACTTCACCAATCATTCCCTGGGCTGCTTCATGAGCCTCCTCATTATGGCCTCGATCCACATGCTTCAGACTCCAAGCTTCAAATTCCTTCAGTAGACCCTTAATCTTGAAACACATTTCTTTGAGTAACAAATTCTTTGACTTCCAAACTCCCAATACCTGTTTTACTACCAGCAATGCATCTCCTCGACGAATGCGAATCCTGTGTACACCATGCTTCAAGCATATTTGCAATCCAACTTCCAGAGTCAGATACTCCGCTTCATTGTTGCTATGTGCATCCACTTTAACACCCTTTTTAAAAACAAGGCAACCCTGTGGATCATAAAGCACCAAACCTCCTGAGGCTGCATCATGGCTTTTCCTGTAAGAACCATCAAAATATAATAAGTGTGCATTCACCAACTCAGCCGCATCCTCAACTGGCTTCTTGATGGTTTCCTCCTTTATAAGAAGAGGACTCTCCTTATATGTCAGTAGATCCGCTAAGGTAGCCCTGGTACTCTCTTCCACCAGGAATGAAAAAGTAAATTCCTGCAGCTCAATCACCCACTTCATCATAGCCTTAGATAAATTTGTACCATTTATCAACTGAGGCAAAAAAGTGTAGCTTGTCAAAAACACAAAGGGGCGAGGCAATAAGTAATGGCGGAACCGCCTACATGCATAAAGTACACTGACCATAACAAGTTCCACCTCTGATAGCAACCTCTCTCTGGCAAGTTTTACTCTGCTAGCACAGTAGAGTGGTTGCATATAATGTGATTCTTTCCCCTTCTGTAACAGCATAGCTCCAATAGCATCCTCACCTACTGAAAGATTGACATAAAATACCTGTTCCCAATTAGGTGCCTGCATTGTAGGAATAACTCCCAACACCTCTTTCACTTTCTGGAAAGCCACTTCACACTCCTCCGTCCAATGCAAAGGATCATGCTGTGCTGCTTGCTGTAAAGGATATAACAACTGTGAAGATAAAGAAATGAATCGAGCCATATACTTCACCTTTTGCACAAAAGTGGCCAGTTGCCTTGTATTCTTTGGTGTAGGAAGAAGAAGAAGAGTCTTGACTCTATCAGGATCTGGATCAATACCATTCTCTGATATAATATGGCCCAAAAGCTTCACCCTCGGTTGAGCTAAAAAGCACTTTTTTGGATTTAATTGACCACCACACTCATCATAACGCTGAAAAACTGTAGCCAGCTTATCACAATGCTCTTGTCTGGAGCTGTATATACAAAAATCATCAATAAAATCCTTCACAAACTTGTTCAAAAAAGGAGATAATACCCAATTTGCCCTTCTTTGATATAGGCTGGTCCATTCATCAATCCAAAAGGAAGAACTTTGTAGAAGAAACATCCCCACGGTGTAATGAAAGTCGTCTTGCGCTGATCTTCTTCTGCAATCTTTAACTGGAAATAACCTGAATACCCATCACAAACACTATACCTTTCATATCCAGCTACAGTATCCAAGATTTCATCCAAAAAGGGTAGGGGGTAAGAATCCTTCTTCGTAGCAGCATTCAAAGGCTTGAAATCCACACATATACGCTACCTGCCATCCTTCTTTGGACTCACCACCGTAGGACTTACCCACTCAGCTGTATCCACTGGTGTAATGAAACCTGCACTCAACAACTTGTCAACTTCCTCTCTCAGGGCCTGCATTTGTTCTCGTCCCATCCTGCGAAGCTTCTGCCTAACTGTTTTTACACCCTCCTTCAATTCAATCCTCAGGTCTGGCCCTTTAAATCCTCGAATCTCTCTATAAGAAGTGATGAATAATTCTGGAAAATGAGAAAGCATATTAACATATCTAACCTTTTCTCCACTTGAGAGATCCGGACTCAGCATTCCTTCAATCAGCTCCTGCTTCTTCTTCACTTCTATCTTTGGCTGCAGTAATTCCTCGATTACTTCATATGACCCCATAGTATCTTCTCCCTCAGCACCCACTTCATACACATCTTTTTCTTCATTTCTTTGTTGCTCTGATAAAAGAAAAGCCACATCTGCCCCTTCTCCACTAGAAGCAGTGGTTGATGAATCCGTCTCTGATTCAGAAGTAGTGGTGGTAGTTTCCTCTTCACTTGAATCCTATCGCCTCTCCCACACATCATTTAAAGATCTTCTACTATGCATCTCAAAAGATTTTTTATTACCCTGCTTATTATGCAAAGAAATGGTTCCATACCTCCAATCCTGTACTGCACCTACCACTCGCAACCAGGGTCGTCCAAGGATGATTGGAAAAGCACCCAGACCCGCAGGCATCACATGAAAATCAACAGTAGCTTTGACATTAAAAGCTTCAATTTCCAATTCCTTTATCATACCAAGACATTTTACCTTTTGATGATTAGCCATCCTGATTCGAAACCCAGAAACCCCAGACACCCTCAAGCCTGACTGCTCCACACATGACTGGGTAATCACACAGATTTGAGCCCCTCCATCTATATAGGCCTGACCAAGGCTCTTGCCTTTACTCCACACCTCCACAATAGGGCAAATATCTGGAAGCTCCTCTAAAGATAGTACCTTGACTGACCTCTTCTCTGACTCCTTTTCCATTGGATTCACAAGTCTCTTCCATTGCCTTCTCAATTTTGGCACCATCTCCACCAACTGCCCAAAGGTGATGTTTGCCTTCCTGTTCACCAAATCAGATTTCAAGTCATAGCTGGCTTGCCCATCCCCCAGTGACACCTGGAACCTTCTACGAGGCTTCCGTTTCCTTTTGGCTTTCACATCTTCTCCTTCCTGCTGCTTCCCCTTCTTACGGCTGGGTCCAGCCACCCCTTTTCCTTCTCTTTCATCTGTTGTGCGCTTGCCAACAGGCATCACATCCCCTTCTTCTCTCACCTGAACATTCTCCAGTGTGACAACATTCATAACTTTTGCCTTCCCCTTCTCCTCAGCTGTAATTCCACTGGGGCCTACTTGATCCCTGATATCAATACCATAATCATTTGACCTATCAGGTAACTGTGAAGGTAGTGGATACATATCACCACCCATACGCTGAGGCTTATCACAATCCGTACTCAGATGACCAAGCTCACCACAGTTCCAGCATGTAGGGATGAAACGACGGCCCCTACCGCGACCACGTCCATATCCTGCTTGTCCATCTCCCCCCTCATGATTGTGGCCACGGCCTCTACCACGTCCACCACCTGTACTTCCCATTAAATTTAAGCTCAAATTCTTCATAAGATCAACCATCTGTTTCATATCCTGCCACAATCCTTCATCAGAACTTGCAGGAACCATAGGTACTCCTTGACTAGCTTGAGGTACCATCTGCATAGCTTGGGCTTCAGTGGGCTTCATCCTCTCGATCACTGTACTCATGGGTGTAGCCTCCACTCTACAAATCTCCGGCTGTGCTACAACTGGAATCATCCCCAGCTGATTCATTCGTTGGCAGCTTCCAGTCTTTTGACTTAGCAATTTCTACCGCATCCTCAAAAGACCTGGGCTTCTTCAATTCCACTTTCCAGCGAATACTCCTCTTAAGCCCACCTACAAACTTATTCTTTTTCATCATATCAAGCGGCACCTGGTCTTCCCCTAAAGCCCTGCATAGAGTTTCCCAAAGCAAAGAAAATTTCTTCATATAATCATCTAATGATTCGAACTCACCTTGTGTCAGAGCTTGCACCTCATGCCAAACCTTGTCGGGGTCTTCCACCTTCTTGAACCTGTTGCTGAGTGCTGTCTTTAATCCATTTTCAGTCATATCAAGATGTGGAACAGCAGCCCTCAATGATTCTTCATAAGTCCTGTACCAGGTCCTTGCATCCCCTTTCAAACAGATGCTCAGAAGCCGCAACACCTGTACCGACTCATTAATATGGTTGCTGATGCATGAAACCTCCATCCTTTCCAAGAAGTCTGCCACATCCTCATTAGGGCTACCATAAAACTCTGGACAAGACATCATCTTAACCCCAAAACTTCACCTCAGATCCCAAGAAAGCACTTTCTCTGAAACTCTCAACACCTAGGGCACACACCCTGATAACTGAAGGAAATAACAGAGCCACTCCTCAGTGGGGGCACCAGAAAGATGTGAGGCAGCTCAGAAACACAAGAAGGCCACTATAGCTCGCCGACTCACCACCTTCAGAACACTCACAGTCACGGGGGGCACCACCAGCTAAACAGCTGGAACACAATCTGCTTAAAGCAACACCACACACTGCTACACAATACAAAGAAGCAAACAGCTAGGGCACATCAACTATTGCTTACATTCCAATGAGCAGATACAGAGAAATAACCCTCACACGGAAGAAAACCAAGAGTAACCATGGCATATATGCACAGAACTCTCATACACACTCTCTTTCTCTCTCTCTCTCTCTCTCTGTAGCTTCGTCTGCTCATACACCAGAGCCTCCAGCTCTTCACAGTCCCTTGCTCTCTTCCTTGTTACCATCTGTCTTCATCGCCAGCCTAGAAAATCAAGACCAACTCCCTCTTTCTTTTTTGTTTGACACCCTCTGTTGTTTCTGACGTACCCGCCACCACCGACCACGTAGCAAGCACCTCTTAGTAGCTCCCCCAGGCGGCTATCCACACTCGTCAAATTCTAGACATGCCGAGCTCCTTTCAGGCTTCCTCGCAGCACCACTCCTCACTACAGCTGGTGTGTTATGAGGCCTCCTTGGCAACAGCTTCCCAGGTGTGTCTAAGCGTTTGTCTGGCACACGGCGGCTCTCTCACTTCAGCTGTAGCCCTCGCCTCTTCGCTCTCCTTTGATCAGAGCCACCCCTTCGCACAGCTAGCGGCCCACAGCAGCTCACCTCTCCCAGACTGGCCCTTCGTCTTGCGCTGGCAGAGCCGGTCTCCCCCAGTCAACCAGCAGTCCACGTCTGCAGCTATCGCAGTGGCCCTCACTTGGCGCCTCCCTTCAGCGTCTCCAGTCAGCTCTCCCCTTTGCAGCTCCTCACGCAGTTTTCACACAACAAGGCGGCTCACAGTCGCCTGAGCCCAGACGTCCCCGTCTCAGCAAGCACCTCTGCTCTTCTCTCTGGCGACCCGGTTCCAGCAAGGCGATGACCCCACCTTCTCGAAGCAGCCACTTTACTGCACCCGGCTCCCAGGCGGCCTCTACCTTCTGCAGCTTTTACTTCTGAGCAAAGGCGACCACACTCTGCGCATCCCCTTTCTCACGCCTGCAGCACTCTCCCAAGAGCCCCCTTCTTACAACACCGACGGCCCATCCCTTCTCGAAGCGCTGCTGGTTGCCACCTCCATCACCTTCCAGACGTTGAGCTGGCGACCAAGCTAGGCTTCCACGTGGCCCTTTAGAAGGTGGCCATATTGCATATTTAATATTTTTTTTATTAAAGCCTCCAAGCCACAAAGCAAAGGCCACAATTATTACCAAAAAACTCTCCCTCTCCCTCCTTTTTTCAGAAAACACGGTGCCCACACGGCTTCCAAGCAAATGCGAGAATTGCCCACAACCCCATGATCAGCATCATCATCATACTAAATCCGTCAATTTCCCAGTTGGTGTTCTGCTTAGTAACCACCCGTACACCATACTGATGCAATAAAACTCCAAATCTCCAACATTTTCTCCGGAAGAAACACGTGCATAAACCAGCCTTCAACAAAATCACTCGGCCTGTACACTTGCCAGGGCATTCAGGGCAAAATTTATTGCAAACCATCCACACCATATGTACACGGACTCAAAATAGCTTTACAGAAAAAAACCTGACAATTGGCTTATAATCAGCCATCCCATACTTGGACAACATATCCAATACATACTATCTCTATGATAGCCAAATACCCTCAGGTGTGCGAATTACCTCAATTCTCAAAAAGTAGCACAGATCTCCCAAATCCTTCACCTCAAACTTCCTTTTGAGAAGACTTTTCACATGCTCAATCTCATCCAAGTTGTCGGATAGCTTAATGTAGGCATGGATAATCAAAAACCGGCAAGTTCTCATTAGGCCAATGCCTCAATTTATAGAGTTTACATCCAAGTATCTAATCCCACTGATTTCTCCTTGATTCACTCCACCTCTTTTGCTTGATTCTCTCCACCTCTCCCAGAATATCTCCACACCTCCTAAATCTCCTCATGCTACCCTTTATTCTCTCCTAGTAGATGCTTCTCACACTCACATTTAAAGATTCTCTTTTACAACCTCTTGCTAAGGTCTTGTTCCCGCACACACCCTATTCACTTGTATATTTCAACAAGGCCAAGCTACTCGCAAAGAGGATGTAGATTTGCTCAAAGTAGCTTGGCCCTATGGCCATTCTACCATGCAATCTTTACAGAATGGCTATAGGGAACATAAGAGAGTCTAGCTACCACCCCCAAAGAATCTATCTTGGCCCTAGGGCATGAGCAAATCTACATCATCTTTGTTGGCATCTTGGACCTAGGGCAAATCTGCCAACAAAGATGGTGTTGCTTTGTTGATTGTAGCTTGGCCCTAGGACTAGGATACTGGCAAAGAGGATGTAGATTTGTTGTTGGTAGCCCTAGGGCCAAGCTAGATTCTCTTGCAAGGATCACTCTAGATTATCTTGTGTTCCCTAGGGCCATTCTCTCAAGATTGCATGATACAATGGCCCGTATGCCATTCTACTATCCATAATGTGCTTTAGATTGGCCCTAAGGCCATTGTTTCAATCACATTGTGTATGATATAATGATCGTGTGGCCATTCTAAAACACATTGTGCTTGCAAAGTTGGCCATAGGGCCATTCTACTATGTATATTCTTATTATATTACGCATGGATATGTAGAGAATGTTTTTGATTATATTTTATGACAATCTTTTGTTAAAATGAGAGGGATGGATGTTCAACATGGAGTCAAGGTCTATATGATGCTAGCAAACGAATGTTTTTGTATTAGTTATGTGTCTAGAGTAAATCCAACTTGTTTTTGCACTGGTAAAGAGATTGGGTAGGGGAATGTTTTTATGTTTGTGGAGGAGTGTGTGAAGGATGCACATCTTCCCTTTCCTACAATGGATACAAGTGAGCTAAGAGGTGCAATCTGGAGTACCATCTTGTGGCATACGATGTTGCTAAGGCCTTTTGGTGACTTTATGGGTTTTGGAGGGCCTATTGAAAGTGAAAATTGATAAACAATTCTTATGTAACCTACAATTGTTGATGTAATGCTAGTAACATCTTTAGAGAATGATCTAAAAATTTAGGAATCTTAGAAGAACAAAAGGGTCCTTTTATGGGATAAGAGAAAGACTCAAAGGATGTACAAGGGGTTGATATTGTATGTGTTTCGGAACAATTGTGTCAACTTTGAGAAACTTGGTGAGGATTGTGTGGGTGTGGCTATTAAAAGGGCACATGAGAGCACCGATGGATAGCATCAGCTTAGTTAAGTGGCCCATTAAATAGACTACAATGCTAGACAACGATCCATTACAATGCTATGTAGCCATTGAGACCATGCAGATTGATGGAGAACAAACCACTAATGAGTTTCCAATGGTGGTTAATGTTGCCCCAACATTAGAAAAAGAACCAACACTTTCATAAATAGAATTATAAAAGAGAGAGCACCACCAAGTTGTAGTTTTTATGTGTTAGTTGAATCAGTACTACAAAGGGTTTCCACTATTGATTGCTATCAGTGTAAACGTTGTCAGCTTGCGAAACTGTGACATGGTACTGAGAATATGCCAAGAGTTTTGGGGGCAGTCTCAAGAAACTCATACATATGTATATGACGTGCTCTCGGTATCTTGGCTTCAAGACTTAAAAACTCAGAAGATTAAATATGATTTTAAGCTCAATGGGATGATTTTTTCTTGTCAATCATGGTATGAAGTGTATGGAATCCCAAAGATATCCTTCTACCACTACAGAGAAAATTTTGAGGCTTGTATGCGTCAACATGTGCATGGAACACATGACTAATGAGAAGAAGCCTACATCATATTGGTGTGGCTAGAGCACTAGTTTAAGACTTTGTGGACATGAACTTAGAGCATATGCCTAACAAGAGAGTAGAACTATGTTGGATGGTTCAAGGGAGACTTAGTTAAAGATACAAGAAACATATAAGCAAGTGGACATATTAGATGAGATCAATACAACACCTGATCAATTGGGATATGACAAAAGCTATCCAAGCCTTCTTTTGGGAGAAATCAATTTGGAATAAAGAGTTCCGACACATGGCCTCGACAAAGACAAGTGAGTTCTCCAAGTGAATCTTATGTAGTTCAGTCAAGGCTAGAATGGGAGCCAAGCCAAGTCTACAAGAAAAAGCAAGGATCAGGGAGGAAAGAAACATTCACATGAATCAGCAACAAAAATGTAGAAGCTTGTACTATGGATGCCGTACATTTTTAAAAACACAACCAAACAAATATTTGTGCATCATCCATGACAAGATGGATCAAAAGAAGATAGCCATTCCTAGACTATGGACGGTACCAAAGGATACAGATTCAGCATGTCAACTACATGTGGCATTGATTGGTATCATCACCCATGGGCATGGGGAGGGTCATTATGGGCACTTTGCACTAAATGGTTTATGGCCGTCCAACCCCAATCTCACAGTTGGCTCCATTGCATTCTGTTTACATAACTTAGAGAGGATGGATAAGCACCCTCTTGGTGATCTAGCAACAAATGGGCTTCCAAGAAGCAATGTTCTACTTCCAATGCATGGCCCATAGTATCAAGAGCACCAACCACACCAATGTCCATTCTAGCAGACCAAACATCTGCAAATGAGGGTGCTAGTAGGGCTTTCTCATTCCATAAGTTTCTAGAGAACTTGCTTCTACACCTAGATAATTGTGCAGGTGAAAACAAAAATCAGTACTTGTTAACACTATATTCGTGAGTTTGGGAATTTCCCAACTCCCATTTTTTGAATACTAAAAAGGTGGGACCTGGATAACATGCCTATAAGTTTTTCAAAACCATATCATGTGACCTATTGTTGGAAAGCGCTTGGGAAATGGAATCTAGTGAGCTATAGAGCGCTCAATTTGGAGTAACGGTGTTCAAGTTATGATTAATCCAAAGATTTGACCACATGTCTCAAACTTATGGGAAAATCCCATATTCCCCACTATGGTGTTTGTTTGTATATTTGTCTCTTCTTATTGCAGCCTCTGGGGTGTTTTCAATGTTGTCCAATTGGGATTTTTAATGCTTGGGCATATATATGAGGACGTAGATGCAATGTTTAGTAGGTTTTCTAAGAAATTTAGAGTTTGCTAGACCTTCACTTTACCATATTTGATGGATACGTTAAGGACTAGCTCAACTTCCTCTCCAGTGCATTTCTTTCTTACAAAAGTCCCCGACTTCAAAAGATGTGATGCTTCCAATGATGAAGCATATTCCCTAGTTGACGCACTGGATGTGGTCCCTTAGAGCTTGGCTGCATGTAGACCGAAGCCCCAACCCTGAATCTTGTTGGAGCCCAAACTCCATTCTCATCTCTTGTGTTATGCAGCACAAGCTCTTCCACCTTCTCCCTAGGTCTTCTCACATTACTGGAAGAGGCCAAGGTGGTAAGAAAAGAGAAGAAGGAAAAAGAAAAGCTTGTTTTACAATAGAGGAGTGGAGAGGAGAGAAAGTTCAAGGTTTTCAGTGCAGCAATGGAAAGCTTAAAAGAGGGTTAGAGTTTGAGAATAGGCTTCCTGAACCTAGAGTAGACTAAAGAGGAATAGAGTTTCTGCAGCAATGGAGAGGGAGAAAGCTTGAGAGAGAGAGAGAGAGAGAGAGAGAGGGAGATTGAGAGGGAGAGGGAGGGAGCTTGAGAAGGAGAGAGAGCTTGAGAGGGATGGAGTTTCTGCAGCAATGGAGAGCTTAGAAAAGGAAGAAAGAGGGAGAGGGAGCTTGAGACTGGGGGAGCTTGACAAGGAGGGAGATCTTGAGAGGTATGGAGTTTCTACAGCAATGGAGAGCTTAGAAGAGGAAGAAAGAGATCCAAAATGGAGAGCTTAGAAGAGGAAGAAAGAGGTCCAAAATGAGCTTTCCAAACCTAGAGTATGGAGTTTCTACAGCAATGGAGAGCTTAGAAGAGGAAGAAAGAGGAGAGAGGGAAAATACACTTTTGGAAAAAAATTAAAATTTTTTAATTTTTAGGGTTTTTAATCTGCGCGATTTTAGGTGGGGGGCCTCTAAGTTTTGGGAAAAATGTGAAATTTTTTAATTTTTAGGGTTTTTAATCTACGCGATTCTAGGTGGGGGGACCTCTAAGTTTGGGCCCAAGAGGTAGGGGGACAAGAGTAGTAATAGGCCCCATTAGCAAACCAAAGCCTAGGCCCCCTAGGGTCAAAGAAGACAAAAATGTGCACCCAGCCCTCTTCCTATTGGTCCATTCCTAATCAAAAGTTAATCCAAGAGGCCCTCTTTGGGTCCAAAAAAATCCTAGTGAGAGAGATATACTTACAAAAAAACATCCTAATTAAGCATAAATTATTTTAAGGTAATACTGGCATGGTCTAGTTCACACATGAGAATACAAAAGAATGAGAGTCTATTTATAGGTGAAGGAGGCCACTAACTGAGTCCAACTATGTTCTACAATTTTTCAGGTTCAATTTGGCTGAATTTGGACAAGATTTGGACCAGTTTGTCTCCCTTTTTGATTTGGTTTGATTCAAGAGTTTAATTAATTCAATCTTTCTCTACTTTAATATCATAAAAATTCTTCTTTTAATTAAATACAATTCCATAAGCTTAAAATTCCTCTTTTTCTCATTTAATGAGTGCAATCCAAATGTCATAGGAATTCCTCTTTTATCATAAAATAAATCTATTCAAAATTTCTCTTTAAATTAAATAAAAATATTCAATATTCGAAACATACCAGGAATTCCTCTTTTTTCATTTAAATGATTGAATCCCAAATATGATGGGAATTCCTCTTTCATCATTTAAATTTATTCATGAATAAAATAATTTTAACTAAAATTTCTCTTAAAAATTAAATAAAATATCCATTAATCATAATATGAAAAGAATTACACTTTTTTCATTTAAATTATTGAATTCCAAATATGATGGGAATTCCTCTTTTATCATTTAAATTTTTCTTATACATAAATTTTTTTAAACTAAAATTTCTCTTAAAATTGAATTAAAATGTCCATTAATCCAAATATGACAAGAATTTCACATTTTTCATTTAAATGATTGAATTCCAAATATGATGGGAATTCCTCTTTCATCATTTAAATTTATTCATGCATAAAATAATTTTAACTAAAATGTCTCTTAAAAATTAAATAAAATATCCATTAATCCTAATTTGACAAGTATTCCACTTTTTCCATTTAAATGATTGAATTCCAAATATGATGGGAATTCCTCTTCTATCATTTAATTTTTTCTTATGCATAAAAATATATTTAACTAAAATTTCTCTTAAAATTGAATAAAAATATCCATTAATCCAAATATGACAAGAATTCCACTTTTTCCATTTAAATGATCAAATTCCAAATATGATGGGAATTCATCTTTTATCATTTAAATTTATTCATGCATAAAATAATTTATCTAAATTTTTTCTTTAATTTTAAATAAAATATCCATTATTTTACTATTCAAAATTTTCTCTTTCTCCATTGGAATACATGGATCTCCATTATCATGGGAATTCCTCTTTCATCATAAAAATAAAATTACTAAGAATTTCTCTTTTTCTCTAATTAACTATTTATGCATAAATATTAAATTTTTTTTCCATGGATGTGATGAAAATTACTCATTTAGCATAGGATGACTAATCCTAGAATATGGTAGGAAGTCCTCTTTTCACATTATGCATAAAAATGATTTATGTATTAATTTTCTAAAAATTTTGCCATAGCTCTACTACTATTACTGATAGTTTTTAATAAATTTTGAAAGAATAAAACTTAGTAACATAATTATGATAGATTAACTATAAATAGATCTAAATCTAATTTATGGATCTAAATCATAATTTTATCATAATTTATGTAACATAAAAGCATTAAAAAGCCATTTCTTTAGCCTCTAGCTTGACTAGCATAGAGTTTGATTTTAGAATTGAGAATTGCTCCATGAGAAGCATCATTTGAATAGAGAGTTGGTCATAGGAATGACCATTCTTTGGGGGAGAGAGAAATATAATTAAAAAACACATCTTATTTAAGCATAAATGTAGAATTTTTGTATTACTCATTAAAATTCTTTGGAGAGCTTCATTTGCATTGAAAAATCATTCATTTGAATACTTCTCAAGCTTGAGAGGGGTTGAGAAGTGAAAAACATTTAGAAGATTAAAGAAAAAACCATAAAGTCACATCTTACCTCTCGTTTTGCTTGCTTCTCTAATCTTAGAAGAAGCCCCCAACCAATCAATTGGTTAGTATGTTGAGAGGAAAGCTCCAAGGAAGGTTGAAGAGAGAGAGAAGCTCCAATCTCTCTAAATTGTAGATGATTTTTAGGGGATAATAGAAAATATACTTATTTTAAGGTAATACTGGCATGGTCGCAGATGAGAATACAAAATAATGAGGGTATATTTCTAGGTGAGGGAGGCCACTAACTGAGTCCAACTAAGTTCTAGAATTTTCCAGGTTCCGTTTGGCTGAATTTGGACAAGATTTGGACCAGTTTGGCTCCCTTTTTGATTTGGTTTGATCTAGGAGAGAGGAGAGATAAAAATATCTTAATATTTTTGAATTTAAAACTCATTCACATGTGTGAAATAGGTGCCTCCTTGAAGTCTCCCCCTTTCCTTACCAAGGTGTCAAAATTGTATGATTACTCCAAAATATCTCATTTTTTTAGTAATATCTCATAGTTTTTAACTAATAAACCTTGTACTCAGTCAACTCTTCATCTTATGTGGACATTTACTTATTTTTGGATATTTTCTTTTATTCATTGGATTTATCTCATCCCAACACTTGGATTAATCTTATTGGTCCAGTGGAACCTTATTTGGATCACAATCCAAAAATTTCAGAAAATCTTGACCCTTAGGCTAAGGTCTTTTAAATCATTTTTAATTGATTCCTAATACACCTTGGAAAATTTATTTTGATTTTTTGTTTCAAGGAAATATATTTTTGATATTCGTAGAGTTTATATATCCAAAAATATCTCAATATTGAATTACCACTCTCTAGAATTTTTCTTCTCTCTAGACAAAAACAAGAAAATATAATATTTTCTTGCATTCAAAAATAGGGAATGATTACAAAGAATTGAAGTAAAGGCTTATTCATTATTCGGGCTGAGGAGGAATCTTACAATTTGCAACAGGCTATGTTGATTTTTCACTAGTCCTAAATATTGATCAATGTTAGAAATTTTTGGAGACATTAAAGAGGACTGTTTTTATAACTTTTGCAAAATAAGCATAGTTTCAAACTTCTTTAAAAAAATGTATATATTGCTGATTTAAAGGTGATTTTTTTTTTCACTTTTCATGTCAAATAAAAAAATGGAAAAAATAAGGTCAATGACAAGATCTACTATTCTTTAAAACAGGCCGCTTCCTTGGTCCCTCATCCACCGTACCGGAAGCTCACCATTTTAATCGAACCGAGGATGGTTAAGACTTCGGCTGACCTTGCTACGCGAGACATCCTCCATCAGCTATTTGTAACTTTATCATTTAGGTCTCCACGACCTCATTCACAAGATGGTCAAAATGCTTCCCCACCATTCTTGACATAAAACAGTCATTAAAAAATAGGTTTCATAAATACAGTTTCTAACAAACTCTCATCTTTTCACATTGTTCCACATCATTTCTCGTTATTCCACATTCTTCTACATCAATTCACATTGCTTATTCCACATCGTCATATGTATTCCCATCGTCCTTCATCCATTCACATCTCATCACATCACGTCACAACCATCCACATCACTTCTAATCCATTCACATCTATCCAGGTCCACATCACATTACATAACATCTATCTACGTCTCAACATATCCACATCACATCTCATCCATTCATATCACATCACATCCATCTACATTCATTCAGATCCACATCACATCCACATATCATCACATCATGTTCACATCTATTTATATCACTTCACATCCATTCTATCTACCCAGATCCACATTATATCACATCTCATCTATCCACATCATATCTCATCCATTCATATCTAACCAGATCCACATCACATCTCATCCATTCACATCACATTCACATCTCACCACATCCATTCAGATATCATCACATCACATTCACATCCATTCACATAACATCACATCACATCACATCCACATATCATCACATCATGTTCACATCTATTTACAACACTTCACATACATTCTATCTACCCAAATCCACATCACATCACATCTCATCTATCCACATCATATCTCATCTATTCATATCTAACCAGATCCACATCACATCTCATCCATTCACATCACATTCACATCTCACCACATCCATTCAGATATCATCACATCCATTCACATCCATTCACATCTCATCACATCCATTCACATCTCATCACATCCACTCACATCTCATCACATCCATTCACATCTCATCACTCCCATTCACATCCATTTACATTCACATCGCATTTATTCACATCCATTTACATCACATCGCATTTATTCACATCTCATCACTCCCATTCACATCCATTTACATCACATCGCATTTATTCACATCTCGTTACATCCACTCACATCTCATAATATCCACTAACATCTCATCACATCCATTCACATCTCATCACTCCCATTCACATCCATTTACATCACATCTCATCACATTCACATCCACATCCATTTACATCACATCACATCCACTCACATCTCATCACATAACATTCACATCTTATCACATCACATTCACTCACATCTCATCCACATCTTATCACTCACATTCACATCCATTTACATCTCATCCACATCTCATCACATCCACTCACATATCATCATATCACATTTACATCTTATCATCCACCTACTCATTGTGCCTGAGATTGGCCATGAGATGATTCTACCTCTTGTGTCAACACAACATGTGAATTTTAGAATTTCCCTATGGTCCTATGGCCATCTAGCATGGCCCTTGGGCCATTCTACCATACATAATATCCTTTATAATAGCCCTACGGCCATTCTACCATGCATAATTTGCTTGAAAGATTGGACCTAAGTCCATGCTAACATCCATGATAGTGAATTTTAGGATGGCCCCTAGGGCCAATTTCTACATGTGCATGAATAAAATATCAAGATTGTGCATGATGGTATAATGGCCCTTGGGCCATTCTTGCAAGAACATTGAACTTCAGAATCTCCACTCCCTTGGATCAATTATAGGTAGATTTTAGAATGGTCCTTGGGCCAATATCTTGAGAGAAAGGCCCTACGTCCATTCTACCATCCATTATGTTCTCTAGAATTTCCCTTGGTCCATTCTTTCAAGCACATTGTGCATGGTGTAATGGCCCTAGGGTCATTCTATCTCTTGTGTAAACAATGAGTGAATTTTAGAATGGGCCTATGACTCAATCGCTCCATGTGCATGGCAAGAATGGCCATATGGCCATTTTACAATGAATCTAGCTTGGTCCTAGTACGAAGCTACCAAGAACAAATCAACATCCTCTATGCTAATAGCTTGGCCCTAGGGCCAAGCTACCGGCAAAGATGATGAGGTTTTGTTCATGGTAGCTTGGCCCTAGGGCCAAGCTTCCAAAAAAACAAATCAACATCCACTTTGCTACTAGCTTGACCCTAGGACCAGCTACCATCACGAGAGAAACACCATCTTTGGTACATTGGCCAAGCTACCAGCAAAGATGATCTAGGTTTGGAAGTTTTGCCTATGGTAGCTTGGGCCTAGGGCCAAGCTACCATGAACAAACCTAAATCATCTTTGCTAGTAGATTGCCCTAGGGCCAAGCTACCATCAACAAAGCAACACCATGCGAGTAGATGTTTTCATAGTAGCTTGGCCCTAGGGCCCTAGGGCAGGTGGAATGGGCCCAAGGCCACTCGAAAGCAAATTGTGGCCGAAGGGCCAATCTACCATGCACAATCTTGATATTTTAGGCAGGTAGAATGAAGATATTGGCCTAGTCTGTTTACCTCGGTCTTGTTTAAGTTTATGCCCCTCTCGAAGATGAAGTAAGGTTCAGTTCAGTGTTGCGGTTGGTGGTGGTGGTGTTGCTGAGTAGGTTGGTTCTGCCTTGGAGTTGGGGCTGGTGATCAGCAAACAACTTACTTGTCTACACTAGGTTTGGGCATATCATTAAGGTTGACTTTTCCTTCGGGTTGGTGTACTGCAGTGCTGGGCTTCATCAATAGATTCAGGGTCAAAGAAGCCATCTGGATCGCCTGAGGAACTTATAAGGCATTTTGGTTGTGATACATCTTTACTGGTGATGGAGGCGACTCTGAATAGCAGCGCAGCTGCAGGTAAACATGGAAGAGGACGCCGGCTGTGGGTGCCGACTCTTGGGACTGTTTTTAGCAGCTAGTAACATAGTTCCAAAAGATGTCCTGGACGACCTATGTCTGGTTGGGATGAGTTGAAAGCAATCTCAAAGGAATATGATTATGACAAGGGTTTTGACATTTGTTGGCTGCATACGTGTGTAAAGCATCATAGGATGGAAGCGCTCACTGGCGAGAAGAGTGCCACTGAACTAATCTAGCACTGATGCTACTAGCAGGGAATATCCACCTCCATATCAAAGTGAAGTAAGAAAGAGTCAACCAGCATCTCTCTCTCTACTAAGGTGTCGACAGAACAGAGTCATATTCCTCCCCGTGTTATGATGAGGAGAGTCAAGAAGGCCTTCATCCTTGGGAAATTTGTATATGAGGAGTGATTTGGTGCCAAAATCTCCTTTGTTCAATAAAAGCTTGTAATTGATGCTTCATAGACTTACATTGATCTCTCTGACTTGTCATGCTTGCGTTTAACTATCATAATAGTTTTGAGCCTCAAAAACATTATGTGAAACATGTGATGTGAATGGTCACATGTAAAGGGGAATCTTTTGAAGATTGTGCTATGCCTACATGTGTTATGTATGAGGCACTTGGGTAAAGGGACAGGTGATCTGTGATTTGATTTAATCAAGCTCTTGGTTCATGACTTGTATGCAATCATCAGGCTGAATTCATGGATGCATTGAGGTGAATATGTACATGTTTATGATATCAAAAATGGAGATGCCTTGTGATCCTTGAAGAGTTATATGTTGTGTTTCTTTGCTGGGATTTGAAAGCTACTCTCACAGCCAGAAGTCTTGCACTTTCCCAGCGACACCGCCCACGTCACGACATATTTGGTGAACCCGACGTGAAACTGCTAGGGTGAGAGTGTGGTGAAATATACAGGGAAGCTATGGCTGAGAATTCTGAGGGTCAGGGGGTTCGTTTTGACCCCCGAGTTATGCAAATGTTTCACATGTTTACTATGTATATGAAACAGCAGCAAGCGGCTGAGAGGGAGCAAATTTCCACGACTAAAGCACTGAAGTCAATCGTGAAAAAGGTGGATCAATTTGATGGTAAAGACATCACAAAGTACCTGCGCAATTACACAAAGGAAATGGAGCTAAACAGGGTGAATGAGGAGGATATGGTTCGAAGCTTTGAGCTCGTATGTGTTCCCGAAATAAGAGAGCGCATAAGAAGATTACAGGCAGCACATGGTGGCAGAAATTGGGAGGAGTTCAAGCTTTCTTTGAAGGATAAATATTTTATGGAGGATTCCGAGGGCAGGAGACTGTATACGTCTTGAGATTGGCTAGGAAGAACATGTGGATTCTCAATCTGTTCATGCCTACATTGCAAAATGCCAGAATAATGAGGTACAGGTAGAGGAAAGGCATAAGAGGAAAATTGTTGGAGCTCTATATATGGCTCACTCTACCTAACTTGGTCTCACCTATATATATGTATCTTGTCCTCAATATGAATCAGTCTTTGGGAGCGTACATGATGTGTCTCTTGTCTCGTCTCTTTCTCTCTACATTTCAACATGGTATCAGAGCATCTATGAGGGAAGCATCTATGTCTTCTTGTTAAATTCATGATTATAATTTCATGTCTTACAAGATTGTTCTTTGATTATGTGTTGTCTACATGATTTTATAGCTTAACTTGTTGTAATTAGAGTTGTTTCTTAATCGCGAAGTTGTGAGTCAAAAGTTATGACAGTTCAGGCAAACTGTATCTGTAAAATAGCAAAACAGGTTCTTTGTGTGAGCACACAGGTTTCGTCTTCATCAAGTGTCTTTGTGAGCACACAGGTTTCGTCTTCGTCAAGCGTTTTTAGCAACCCGCCCAAATCTAGCTTCTTCGTCAAGCGTTTTTAGCAAACCGCCAAATCTAGCTTTTTCGTCAAGCGTCTACCAATGAATCTTGCGTCCCACGTCTTGGATTTTGCTATTTTTAGCAAAGCGACCAATCTAGCTTTTTCATCCAGCGTCTACCAATGAATCTTGCGTCCCACGTCTCGCTATTTTGCAGACTCTTTTCTTATTGACGTCTCTTACCTCTTGCAGTCGTCCTTGTCTATGGTGTGCAAATTTTGTGATTTTATCTTATACGTCTTCTCACAGATAGATATGGCTATGACTGTTCTCGTCAATGGTTTTCCTTCTGGCCAACGTTCTATTCCTTCTTTTCAAGGCCAAGGGTTTCCCGGTTGGAAAGCAAAGATGCTGTTAATTCTTGAAGGCGATGAGCTCTCAAATGTTGTTATTGGCAATTCTCTATGTCCGTCTCAGCCTATTATTCCGAATTCTGACAACGTTCTTATCACGGAAGGCCCTGTTTTTGATGCATGGCGTCTTGCCTATATGGATTGGTAGAGGCGTGATAAAGCAGCTCGTCGGTATATTCTTTCTGCTCTTAGTAATTCTCTCATGCTTGATGTGTATGACTTTCCTACTTCCCATGACGTATGGGAGTATCTTATAGCAAATTTTCAGAAAAAGTCTGTTACAGAAACACTTTATTTGAGAGGTTTGCTTTCAAAGTTACAGTATGAAGATGGTACTGCTATGACGGGACATATTGATTCTTTCAAATCTATTATTAATCAACTTGCTGCTGCGGGTGATCCTGTTCCACGAAAGCAACTTATTACAATTCTTCTTGATACAATAAAGGATCCGTCTTATGACAACATTGTTACCATTCTTTCTAACAAGGACGGTCTTGATTTTGACCAAACTTGCATATCTTTGATTGAGTATTCTCAACGTCAACAACGACGTAGTGTTGGTCATGATGTAGTTATGTTTTCACAACAAGAGGAGCCTGAGTCACAACAGTTGGAACGGGCCTTTAATGTGCGAAGGCGTTCTTTTCAACGAGGCAACCGTAGAGGTGGTCGTCGTGGTGGTAGTTTCTCTCGTCTCAAATTTCCTAACAAGCATTGTTCTTACTGCAATAGGAATGGTCATACTGAAGATGACTGTTGGGCACGTCAATATGATGAAGAACACAACATTACCACAAAACAACCACGTTTATCTAGAGATTCTTCTTCTTGTGATTATTGTGGAAAATCTGATCATCCCTCTTCCATGTGCTTTAAGCGTCGATTTGATGTAGATCGAAATCGAGCATATGCAGCCGAGCATCATGATAATGTTATGCCTGAAACAAGTTGTGTTTTATGTTCAGTTCCCCCAGACAGAATACTTCATGTACGTGATGGTTCACTTTTCATTATTGATTCTGGTGCTACAGGAAATATGACATATGAATCTAAGTGGCTACATAACTATCATTCTTTACCTGTTAAGCGTGTTGTTTATCTTGCTGATGATACAACTTGCCAAGTCAAGGGAATTGGAGATTTATATCTTGGCACCTTATCTTCTTCAACTCGAGTTTTACGAGGGGTTTTACATGTCCCAGAACTTCAACGTAATCTTCTTTCAGTTGCAAGACTTGTTGATCTTGGTTTGTTTGTTGGATTCGACCATACCAAATGCCGCATTGAGAAAGATGGACAGATTATTGCAACTGCTTCTCGTAATGGCAATTTGTTTGAGCTCTCTCTTAATGATGCTGTAGCAAATGTTGTCACTGCTCCAGGGGATCATGATTGCAAGATATGGCATCATCGCTTTGTTCATGCTGATTTCTCAAAGCTTCTTAATCTTCATCGTCAAGGTCTTGTACGCGGAATGGATCTTAAAGCTCATCCTCATATGGGAATCTGTGAGTTTTGTGCTCTTGGCAAACACAATCGTAAACCCTTTCCTCTCTCGAATTCAGTTCATTCTCATGATTTGTTGGATCTTGTTCATACCGACATTTGTGGACCTTTGCCTCCATCGAGAACACAACATCGTTATTTCATTACGTTTATTGATGATTACTCACGGTATACAGTTGTTTTCTTGCTTCAACAAAAATCTGAGGCGTTATCTGTTTTTAAGCAATTTCACAAGGCTGCCGAACTTCAAACTGGACGTCGCCTCAAGAAACTTCGCAGCGATAATGGTGGAGAATATGTGTCTCGTGAGTTTGAGAGTTATTGTACGGACCATGGTATTCATCATGAACATACAATTCCATATTCACCTCAACAGAACGGTGTTGCTGAACGTAAGAATCGCACTATTATCAATGCTATACGATGTATGCTGATTCATTCTGGGTTATCTCGTGTCTTCTGGAGTGAAGCTCTCTTGACAGTAGTCTTTGTTCAGAATCATCTTCCTACTACTGCTCCTTCTGGTAAGATACCCATCACAGCATGGACAGGTGAAATTCCTTCTGTATCTCATTTTTGAACCTTTGGATGTATTGCTTACATTCATGTTCCTAAAGAAACACGAGCAAAGCTTGATGCTCCTTGCCTTAAAGTTATTTTTATTGGGTATTCTGACACTTAAAAAGGCTACAAATTCTATGACCCGTCCTCCAAGAAAGTGCTTGTGAATCGTGATGCTATTTTCAATGAACAGCTTATGGGCGGTACATGGTCCATGGATGATTCTGATGATACTAAATCTTTGCTTCAAGCTTTTCCATTCTTGTGTGATGATGAATCTTCTTCTATAGAGCAAATTTCCTCTTCACAACCATCTAAAGAGCAACTTTCCTCTTCACAACCATTGATTTCGAATGCTGTCATTGATGATGTTGACATTTTTATTGATCTGCCTATTGATTTTGAGCATGGTTCTTGTCATGTTTATGATGAAGATTTTGAGGCTAATGTTTTCTCTACTTCTGAAGATCCAGCCACGTACAGTGATGCTATATGTTCTCCACAAAAGGATCAATGGCAATAGGCTATGGAAGCAGAGTATGATTCTCTTATCTCTAAAGGTACATGGATACTCACTGAGCTACCTCCTGGCCGTACTGCCATTAAGTGTAAGTGGGTATATAAGACAAAATTTAAAGCAGATGGATCCTTTGACAAATTCAAGGCACGTTTAGTTGCCAAAGGTTATTCTCAAGTTGCTGGCGTTGATTATCACGAAACCTTTTCACCAGTTGTTCGCATTACTAGTATTCGGGTTTTATTGGCATTTGCTGTTCAATTTGACTTAGAAATTCATCAGATGGACGTGCGCACAGCTTTCTTGAATGGAGATTTGAATGAAGAAATTTACATGGAGCAGCCAGAAGGTCTCAATGAGTCACGCTTCATTCTCTTGCGCTCAGAGCTTGGAGTTGCCTCGGGCTCACTCTTTCTAGATTAGGCTCTTTACTCTTATGGTAGCTTTGTACATATATCGTTGTAATCTTCTAGACACCATGCACTTTGCACATTCCACAATTGCTCACTATGACCTCTTGGTCCTTTTGTATATTTGTACATAGATGCACAATGCACTTTAACATCATTACTTCTGGTTCATATTTTCACATTTGTATAGGGGCTTGGGTTTTTCCCTTGTACTCCCCAAGGGTTTTTTCATCCATAGCTAGAGACCCTTGTTTGAGTGGGGGTGTTGGAGCTCTATATATGGCTCACTCTACCTAACTTGGTCTCACCTATATATATGTATCTTGTCCTCAATATGAATCAGTCTTTGGGAGCGTACATGATGTGTCTCTTGTCTCGTCTCTTTCTCTCTACATTTCAACAAAAATGAAGAAGGAGATGCCATGGATGATGGTTATGATGCTTCTATGAATGCTTTGCCATGTTTGTTTGATAGTGTTCAAGGTGTTGATGATATACATGTTGCTAATGATGTTATGGAGGATAGTGCATATGTGACCGGAAGTCATACGAATGTTGTTTCAAAGGATGTTTGCTTTGCAGATGGTGGTTTTTGTTTGGAGTTTCTCTTTCAAGACAAGAAGGTTTTGTTAGAGGATCAGTTTAGTGAAGTTAATGTTTATGTGGATGAGTCTATTGCTCAAGACAGTGAGGATCTTGGGATGGCTCACCTGTTTGATGATGATGAGTTTCTATTTGCAAACATCGGTAACCAACAATCTATGAATGAGGCTTCTTGCACTCTTGATGATGCTAGAGATGTGTTTTGTTTACATGACAAAGATGATGCTTTTGATGTTTATGCTATTGATGAACCGGGACATTTTGATGTAGCATCACACCTTGATTTTCTTGCACCAGTCTGCATAGATGCATGTGAAGCATGTAAAGGCTTTGACAGCATATTGGTGGTGAAGATAGATGAGGAGGTAATATGCAAAAGAGCACAATGTGATGAATGGCTTGCTATGATGCCATTATGTGTATTTGAACCAAGGATATATTATAAGTCAATGGAGCGGCTCATGTGGAATGCAAATGGGTATTTGATCGTGGTATATGGATTGTTGGCAACCATGACAAATGTATTTGGGGGTTGAATGCAGAACAATGGTGGATAATCAGGAAGGCTTTGCTATTTTTACTTGTTTGATATTTATGGATACCAAAGCTTGGTTTGAAACACTGTAAAGTGTTACAAACATGGGGGTTGGCCAGATGACAGGTTCTTTTTGCTGATTCAAGTATGAAGATGACATTCGGATATATGTGGATCTTCATGATGATTTGGCACATACCAGAGGATGTGCAGGTTTAGAGGGGGTGGATGTCGTGCCACGGCACGTCTATGGTGTGAAACCATGCATGTGAGGCCATTAAATATAAATCTAGATGCATGGGATTAAGTGCCTGTGTACATATGGGATGTATGGCGTGTGGAGAGTTTTGCTTTGGAATGCGTTGCCAGATGTACAGGGTGGAATGGTTTGCAGGCCTGTCGGGTGAGAGGTCAGATGATGGAGATGATGTCAACCGTTCGATGGCTCGTATGTGTGCGCGGCCGTTTGATATGTGTGGGCGCGTCAATAATACAATGAGCACTCAAGGTTGCTATTTGAAGAGGTATTTTAAGATGAAGTGGCCAAGGTAGGCATGGGCATTGGTGTGAAAGGGAGTATAGTGGCCATTATTGAGACTCTAAAAATATATATATAATATGGTACAAACATGGCCTACAAAAAGAAATGGCCACGTAGCAGCCAACTTTGCTGCTAGCGCATGCTATAGAAGGTTGGCGAAGCGAGCCGGGGGGGTGCAAGAAGTGAGGCGGCCGCTGGGCACATGAAGGTGTGACAGGTTGGGGCGGGTTGTTGGCCTGTATATGTGTGTTTGTGTTTGGTGGTGCGGGTTTAAGGTGAGGTTTGTAGCTGGGGGTGGTCTTGGGGGGCTTTCCCTCTTTTGGAGTTTCATGTCAGATCTACTGCAGTTTCCTCAAGCCTTACTACATTGCCCAGTTCTCCTGCCAAAGTCTATGCGCTTGCAAGCTTGGGAAGCCTGTGGATTGCTGCCTAGGATGGAGTTCAGCGTGATTTCCCAATAGGTGCGCTCACGGGGCGGATCTGTTTACCTCGGTCTTGCTTAAGTTTATGCCCCTCTCGCCCCGAAGCAGATGAAGTAAGGTTCAGTTCAGTGTTGCGGTTGGTGGTGGTGGTGTTGCTGAGTAGGTTGGTTCTGCCTTGGAGTTGGGGCTGGTGATCAGCAAACAACTTACTCGTCTACACTAGGTTTGGGCATATCATTAAGGTTGACTTTTCCTTCGGGTTGGTGTACAGCAGTGCTGGGCTTCATCAATAGATTCAGGGTCAAAGAAGCCATCTGGATCGCCTGAGGAACTTATAAGGCATTTTGGTTGTGATGCATCTTTACTGGTGATGGAGGCGACTCTGAAGAGCAGCGCAGCTGCAGGTAAACATGGAACTCGGTGGGGTCACTATATGTAAATCCTCTATATCATGTGCGTTCAAGGCCTATTTAAAAAGTCCCTTATCTGTGAATTTTTTAGTGAATATAATGTATCCTTTCCTATTCAAATCTGTAATTTTTTTTTAAAATACAATAAATAAATCCCCTCTGTAAATATATTTCTGTAAGCTTTAAATATTTAAAATGTCCTTCTATTGAACCCACGTGATACTTACATATTTATACGAGTGACCCCCCCGAGACATGGAAGAGGACGCCAGCTGTGGGTGCCGACTCTTGGGACTATTTTTAGCAGCTAGTAACATAGTTCCAAAAGATGTCCTGGACGACCTATGTCTGGTTGGGATGAGTTGAAAGCAATCTCAAAGGAATATGATTATGACAAGGGTTTTGACATTTGTTGGCTGCATACGTGTGTAAAGCATCATAGGATGGAAGCGCTCATCACTGGCGAGAAGAGTGCCACTGAACTAATCTAGCACTGATGCTACTAGCAGGGAACATCCACCTCCATATCAAAGTGAAGTAAGAAAGAGTCAACCAGCATCTCTCTCTCTATTAAGGTGTCGACAGAACAGAGTCATCCTCCTCCCCGTGTTATGATGAGGAGAGTCAAGAAGGCCTTTATCCTTGGGAAATTTGTATATGAGGAGTGATTTGGTGCCAAAATCTCCTTTGTTCAATAAAAGCTTGTAATTGATGCTTCATAGACTTACATTGATCTCTGACTTGTCATGCTTGCGTTTAACCATCATTATAGTTTTGAGCCTCAAAAACATTATGTGAAACATGTGATGTGAATGGTCACATGTAAAGGGGAATCTTTTGAAGATTGTGCTATGCCTACATGTGTTATGTATGAGGCACTTGGGTAAAGAGACAGGTGATCTGTGATTTGATTTAATCAAGCTCTTGGTTCATGACTTGTATGCAATCATCAGGCTGAAGTCATGGATGCATTGAGGTGAATATGTACATGTTTATGATATCAAAAATGGAGATGCCTTGTGATCCTTGAAGAGTTATATGTTGTGTTCCTTTGCTGGGATTTGAAAGCTACTCTCACAGCCAGAAGTCTCACACTTTCCCAGCGACACCGCCCACGTCACGACATATTTGGTGAACCCGACGTGAAACTGCTGGGGTGAGAGTGTGGTGAAATATACAGGGAAGCTATGGCTGAGAATTCTGAGGGTCAGGGGGTTCGTTTTGACCCCGGAGTTATGCAAATGTTTCAGATGTTTACTATGTATATGAAACAGCAGCAAGCCGCTGAGAGGGAGCAAATTTCCACGACTAAAGCACTGAAGTCAATCATGAAAAAGGTGGATCAATTTGATGGTAAAAACATCACAAAGTACCTGCGCAATTACACAAAGGAAATGGAGCTAAACAGGGTGAATGAGGAGGATATGGTTCGAAGCTTTGAGCTGATATGTGTTCCCGAAATAAGAGAGCGCATAAGAAGATTACAGGCAGCACATGGTGGCAGAAATTGGGAGGAGTTCAAGCTTGCTTTGAAGGATAAATATTTTTTGGAGGATTCCGAGGCAGGAGACTGTATACGTCTTGAGACTGGCTGGGAAGAACATGTGGATTCTCAATCTGTTTCATGCCTACATTGCAAAATGCCAGAATAATGAGGCACAGGTAGAGGAAAGGCATAAGAGGGAAAATGAAGAAGGAGATGCCATGGATGATGGTTATGATGCTTCTATGAATGCTTTGCCATGTTTGTTTGATAGTGTTCAAGGTGTTGATGATATACATGTTGCTAATGATGTTATGGAGGATAGTGCATATGTGACCGAAAGTCATACGAATGTTGTTTCAGAGGATGCTTGCTTTGCAGATGGTGTTTTTTGTTTGGTGTTTCTCTTTCAAGACAAGCAGGTTTTGTTAGAGGATCAGTTTAGTGAAGTTAATGTTTATGTGGATGAGTCTATTGCTCAAGATAGTGAGGATCTTGGGATGGCTCAGCTGTTTGATGATGATGAGTTTCTATTTGCAAACATCGGTAACCAACAATCTATGAATGAGGCTTCTTGCACTCTTGATGATGTTAGAGATGTGCTTTGTTTACATGACAAAGATGATGCTTTTGATGTTTATGCTATTGATGAACCGGGACATTTTGATGTAGCATCACACCTTGATTTTCTTGCACCAGTCTGCATAGATGCATGTGAAGCATGTAAAGGCTTTGACAGCATATTGGTGGTGAAGATAGATGAGGAGGTAATATGCAAAAGAGCACAATGTGATGAATGGCTTGCTATGATGCCATTATGTGTATTTGAACCAAGGATATATTATAAGTCAATGGAGCAGGCTCATGTGGAATGCAAATGGGTATTTGATCGTGGTATATGGATTGTTGGCTTGCTATGATGCCATTATGTGTATTTGAACCAAGGATATATTATAAGTCAATGGAGCAGGCTCATGTGGAATGCAAATGGGTATTTGATCGTGGTATATGGATTGTTGGCAACCATGACAAATGTATTTGGGGGTTGAATGCAGAACAATGGTGGATAATTAGGAAGGCTTTGCTATTTTTACTTGTTTGATATTTATGGATACCAAAGCTTGGTTTGAAACACTGTAAAGTGTTACAAACATGGGGGTTGGCCAGATGACAGGTTCTTTTTGCTGATTCAAGTATGAAGATGACATTCGGATATATGTGGATCTTCATGATGATTTGGCACATACCAGAGGATGTGTAGGTTTAGAGGGGGTGGATGTCGTGCCACTGCACGTCTATGGTGTGAAACCATGCATGTGAGGCCATTAAATACAAATCCAGATGCATGGGATTAAGTGCCTGTGTACATATGGGATGTATGGCGTGTGGAGAGTTTTGCTTTGGAATGCGTTGCCAGATGTACAGGGTGGAATGGTTTGCAAGCCTGTCGGGTGAGAGGTCAGATGATGGAGATGATGTCAGCTGTTCGATGGCTCGTATGTGTGCACGGCCGTTTGATATGTGTGGGCGCGTCAATAATACAATGAGCACTCAAGGTTGCTATTTGAAGAGGTATTTTAAGATAAAGTGGCCAAGGTAGGCATGGGCATTGGTGTGAAAGGGAGTATAGTGGCCATTATTGAGACTCTAAAAATATATATATAATATGGTACAAACATGGCCTACAAAAAGAAATGGCCACGTAGCAGCCAACCTTGCTGCCAGCGCATGCTGTAGAAGGTTGGCGAAGCGAGCCGGGGGGGTGCAGGAAGTCAGGCGGCCGCTGGGCACGTGAAGGTGTGACAGGTTGGGGCGGGCTGTTGGCCTGTATATGTGTGTTTGTGTTTGGTGGTGCGGGTTTAAGGTGAGGTTTGTAGCTGGGGTGGTCTGGGGGGGCTTTCCCTCTTTTGGAGTTTCATGTCAGATCTACTGCAGTTTCCTCAAGCCTTACTACATTGCCCAGTTCTCCTGCCAAAGTCTATGCGCTTGCAAGCTTGGGAAGCCTGTGGATTGCTGCCTAGGATGGAGTTCAGCGTGATTTCCCAATAGGTGCGCTCACGGGGCGGATCTGCTTACCTCGGTCTTGCTTAAGTTTATGCCCCTCTCGCCCCGAAGCAGATGAAGTAAGGTTCAGTTCAGTGTTGCGGTTGGTGGTGGTGGTGTTGTTGAGTAGGTTGGTTTTGCCTTGGAGTTGGGGCTGGTGATCAGCAAACAACTTACTCGTCTACACTAGGTTTGGGCATATCATTAAGGTTGACTTTTCCTTCGGGTTGGTGTACTACAGTGCTGGGCTTCATCAATAGATTCAGGGTCAAAGAAGCCATCTGGATCGCCTAAGGCATTTGGAGGCGACTCTGAAGAGCAGCGCAGCTGCAGGTAAACATGGAACTCGAGACATGGAAGAGGACGCCAGCTGTGGGTGCCGACTCTTGGGACTGTTTTTAGCAGCTAGTAACATAGTTCCAAAAGATGTCCTGGACAACCTATGTCTGGTTGGGATGAGTTGAAAGCAATCTCAAAGGAATATGATTATGACAAGGGTTTTGACATTTGTTGGCTGCATACGTGTGTAAAGCATCATAGGATGGAAGCGCTCACTGGCGAGAAGAGTGCCACTGAACTAATCTAGCACTGATGCTACTAGCAGGGAACATCCACCTCCATATCAAAGTGACGTAAGAAAGAGTCAACCAGCATCTCTCTCTCTACTAAGGTGTCGACAGAACAGAGTCATCCTCCTCCCCGTGTTATGATGAGGAGAGTCAAGAAGGCCTTCATCCTTGGGAAATTTGTATATGAGGAGTGATTTGGTGCCAAAATCTCCTTTGTTCAATAAAAGCTTGTAATTGATGCTTCATAGACTTACATTGATCTCTGACTTGTCATGCTTGCGTTTAACTATCATAATAGTTTTGAGCCTCAAAAACATTATGTGAAACATGTGATGTGAATGGTCACATGTAAAGGGGAATCTTTTGAAGATTGTGCTATGCCTACATGTGTTATGTATGAGGCACTTGGGTAAAGGAACAGGTGATCTGTGATTTGATTTAATCAAGCTCTTGGTTCATGACTTGTATGCAATCATCAGGCTGAATTCATGGATGCATTGAGGTGAATATGTACATGTTTATGATATCAAAAATGGAGATGCCTTGTGATCCTTGAAGAGTTATATGTTGTGTTTCTTTGCTGGGATTTGAAAGCTACTCTCACAGCCAGAAGTCTCGCACTTTCCCAGCGACACCGCCCACGTCACGACATATTTGGTGAACCCGACGTGAAACTGCTGGGGTGAGAGTGTGGTGAAATATACAGGGAAGCTATGGCTGAGAATTCTGAGGGTCAGGGGGTTCGTTTTGACCCCGGAGTTATGCAAATGTTTCAGATGTTTACTATGTATATGAAACAGCAGCAAGCGGCTGAGAGGGAGCAAATTTCCACGACTAAAGCACTGAAGTCAATCGTGAAAAAGGTGGATCAATTTGATGGTAAAGACATCACAAAGTACCTGCGCAATTACACAAAGGAAATGGAGCTAAACAGGGTGAATGAGGAGGATATGGTTCGAAGCTTTGAGCTGGTATGTGTTCCCGAAATAAGAGAGCGCATAAGAAGATTACAGGCAGCACATGGTTCAAGCTTGCTTTGAAGGATAAATATTTTATGGAGGATTCCGAGGTAGGAGACTGTATACGTCTTGAGATTGGCTGGGAAGAACATGTGAATTCTCAATCTGTTCATGCCTACATTGCAAAATGCCAGAATAATGAGGCACAGGTAGAGGAAAGGCATAAGAGGGAAAATGAAGAAGGAGATGCCATGGATGATGGTTATGATGCTTCTATGAATGCTTTGCCATGTTTGTTTGATAGTGTTCAAGGTGTTGATGATATACATGTTGCTAATGATGTTATGGAGGATAGTGCATATGTGACCGGAAGTCATACGAATGTTGTTTCAGAGGATGCTTGTTGCTTTGCAGATGGTGGTTTTTGTTTGGAGTTTCTCTTTCAAGACAAGCAGGTTTTGTTAGAGGATCAGTTTAGTGAAGTTAATGTTTATCTGGATGAGTCTATTGCTCAAGACAGTGAGGATCTTGGGATGGCTCAGCTGTTTGATGATGATAAGTTTATATTTGCAAACATCGGTAACCAACAATCTATGAATGAGGCTTCTTGCACTCTTGATGATGCTAGAGATGTGTTTTGTTTACATGACAAAGATGATGCTTTTGATGTTTATGCTATTGATGAACCGGGACATTTTGATGTAGCATCACACCTTGATTTTCTTGCACCAGTCTGCATAGATGCATGTGAAGCATGTAAAGGCTTTGACAGCATATTGGTGGTGAAGATAGATGAGGAGGTAATATGCAAAAGAGCACAATGTGATGAATGGCTTGCTATGATGCCATTATGTGTATTTGAACCAAGGATATATTATAAGTCAATGGAGCAGGCTCGTGTGGAATGCAAATGGGTATTTGATCCTGGTATATGGATTGTTGGCAACCATGACAAATGTATTTGGGGGTTGAATGCAGAACAATGGTGGATAATCATGAAGGTTTGCTATTTTTACTTGTTTGATATTTATGGATACCAAAGCTTGGTTTAAAACACTGTAAAGTGTTACAAACATGGGGGTTGGCCAGATGACAGGTTCCTTTTGCTGATTAAAGTATGAAGATGACATTCGGATATATGTGGATCTTCATGATGATTTGGCACATACCAGAGGATGTGCAGGTTTAGAGGGGGTGGATGTCGTGCCACGGCACGTCTATGGTGTGAAACCATGCATGTGAGGGCATTAAATACAAATCCAAATGCATGGGATTAAGTGCCTGTGTACATATGGGATGTATGGCGTGTGGAGAGTTTTGCTTTGGAATGCGTTGCCAGATGTACAGGGTGGAATGGTTTGCAGGCCTGTGGGGTGAGAGGTCAAATGATGGAGATGATGTCAGCTGTTCGATGGCTCGTATGTGTGCGCGGCCGTTTGATATGCGTGGGTGCGTCAATAATACAATGAGCACTCAAGGTTGCTATTTGAAGAGGTATTTTAAGATGAAGTGGCCAAGGAAGGCATGGGCATTGGTGTGAAAGGGAGTATAGTGGCCATTATTGAGACTCTAAAAATATATATATAATATAGTACAAACATGGCCTACAAAAAGAAATGGCCACGTAGCAGCCAACCTTGCTGCCAGCGCATGCTGTAGAAGGTTGGCGAAGCGAGCCAGGGGGGGGGTGCAGGAAGTGAGGCGGTCGCTGGTGGGCATGTGAAGGTGTGACAGGTTGGGGTGGGCTGTTGGCCTGTATATGTGTGTTTGTGTTTGGTGGTGTGGGTTTAAGGTGAGGTTTGTAGCGGGGGGTGGTCTGGGGGGGCTTTCCCTCTTTTGGAGTTTCATGTCAGATCTACTGCAGTTTCCTCAAGCCTTACTACATTGCCCAGTTCTCCTGCCAAAGTCTATGCGCTTGCAAGCTTGGGAAGCCTGTGGATTGCTGCCTAGGATGGAGTTCAGCGTGATTTCCCAATAGGTGCGCTCACGGGGCGGATCTGTTTACCTCGGCAGTCCTGCTTAAGTTTATGCCCCTCTCGCCCCGAAGCAGATGAAGTAAGGTTCAGTTCAGTGTTGCGGTTGGTGGTGGTGGTGTTGCTGAGTAGCTTGGTTCTGCCTTGGAGTTGGGGCTGGTGATCAGCAAACAACTTACTCGTCTACACTAGGTTTGGGCATATCATTAAGGTTGACTTTTCCTTCGGGTTGGTGTACAGCAGTGCTGGGCTTCATCAATAGATTCAGGGTCAAAGAAGCCATCTGGATCGCCTGAGGAACTTATAAGGCATTTTGGTTGTGATGCATCTTTACTGGTGATGGAGGCGACTCTGAAGAGCAGCGCAGCTGCTGCAGGTAAACATGGAAGAGGACGCCAGCTGTGGGTGCCGACTCTTGGGACTGTTTTTAGCAGCTAGTAACATAGTTCCAAAAGATGTCCTGGACGACCTATGTCTGGTTGGGATGAGTTGAAAGAAATCTCAAAGGAATATGATTATGACAAGGGTTTTGACATTTGTTGGCTGCATACGTGTGTAAAGCATCATAGGATGGAAGCGCTCACTGGCGAGAAGAGTGCCACTGAACTAATCTAGCACTGATGCTACTAGCAGGGAACATCCACCTCCATATCAAAGTGAAGTAAGAAAGGGTCAACCAGCATCTCTCTCTCTACTAAGGTGTCGACAGAACAGAGTCATCCTCCTCCCCGTGTTATGATCAGGAGAGTCAAGAAGGCCTTCATCCTTGGGAAATTTGTATATGAGGAGTGATTTGGTGCCAAAATTGAAAAGATGCAGGGGGGAGGAGAGCTTGAGCTCTTGAAAGCACACACACACACAAAACCCTAATAGAGAACACACAAGGTGAGAGGCTGAAAATCTTCTTTTTCTCTACTCAACACTCAACACACCATATACAAGAATAAGAGTACACTCTAATATGAAAGGTACTCAACCAATACATACACGGGTTCTCTATAGTGTGAACCCGACTAAATGAGCTGGCGCTATAACTATGCCAGTCTCTAGAGTGGCTGTCACACAGCCTGTCATTCCACTGGCCGCATATCACCCAAGATCTCACCAACCATGCCAGTGGTGTAAGTTCGGGGCCTATCCCCCAGGCGGGTCATCAGTGTCCACCGCCTCACTAGAGCTCGATATCTCAACACTCCCCCTCGAGCTCAACTCCATCTCATGTACACCAAGCGAAGCCTTGAATCTGCGGAGCTTCTCTGTACCCAATGCTTTGGTGAAGATGTCAGCTACCTGATCCTCTGTGCTGACATAAACAAGGTCAAGGTCTCCTGCCAAGACCTTCTCTCTGACGAAGTGGTAGTGGACCTCTATGTGCTTCGTACGAGCATGAAAGACTGGGTTCCTGGCCAACTGTATACTGCTATAATGTTGTCATAGAAAATGACAACTTGTCTATCCACTGATAGACCCAAATCTGCAAGTAGCTTCCTCAACCAAGCTACCTCACATGCTGCCATAGCAGCTCCTCTGTACTCGGCCTCTGTACTCGATAGAGCAACCGTAGGCTGCTTCTTGCTGCTCCAAGTCACAGCAGCACTCCCCAAAGAAAACATGAATCCACTGGTAGATCTTCTGTCTGAGATACTACCAGCCCAATCAGCATCTGTGTACCCATGTACACATATCTCTGTCCCAGTCTCATAGAATAGTCCACAATGCAAAGTAGACCTCACATACCTCAGTATGCGTCTCACAGCATCCAAATGCGGTTTCCGTGGAACCTTCATAAACTGACTCACCAACCCAATAGCATAGCTCAAATCTGGTCTGGTGATCGTCATGTAGATCAAACTTCCTACTATGCTCCTGTACATAGTAGGATCCTCCAAGATCTCTCCTGAATCTGCACTCAACTTGCCATTCTGATCCAATGGCACAGAAATAGGCTTACTGCCTGTCATACCATACTTGGACAACATGTCCAAGCCATACTGTCTCTGTAGTAATCCAATACCATGTGGTGACCTAATCACCTCAATGCCCAAGAAATATCTGAGCTCCCCCAGATCCTTCATCTCGAACTTCTGTCTAAGCAAGATCTTTACATCAAAGATCTCTGCATCATGGTCCCCCGTAATGATCAAGTCATCTACATAGATGACAACAAGCACAACTCCTCTATCACCATGTCTCACATACAATGAAAAATCTGCATTGGCTACATGAAAGCCAATAGTGACAAGATATTCAGAAATCTTGTCAGACCATGCTCTTAGTGCTTGCTTTAAGCCATACAAGGCTTTCTTCAACCTGCAAACATGCTCGGGGTGTCCCACATCCTCATAACTAGGTGGCTGCAACATATACACCTCTTCTTGCAAATCCCCATGCAAGAATGCATTCTTTACATCCACCTGATGTAAAGACCATTGCGTTGATGCAGCCACTGCTATCACAACTCTCACCGTTGCCATCTTGGCAACTGGGCTGAAAGTTTCCTCATAATCAATCCCATATGTCTGCGCCTATCCTTTGGCTACCAACCTAGCCTTGTACCTGTTTATGCTTCCATCACTATTATGTTTAACTTTGTACACCCACTTGCATCCAATGGCTTTCTTTCCTTCAGGCAATTGCACTAAATCCCAAGTCTCATTTCCATATAGTGCATCCATCTCCTCATCCATAGCTTTCTCCCAACACACATTTCCAACAGCCTCATCAATGCATGTGGGCTCAACAACCTGCACAACCTTTGCCATATATGCATAGTGATGTGCCACATAACCATCATATGTAAATCTCTGCACAGGGTTCTTCACTCTCCCTGATCTTCGCAGCTTTTCATTCATGGCTTCCATAGCCTTCTTTAAACCAGGTGTTCTCATAGCTGGGATCCCAAGCTCCTCATCAAGGCTCATATCTGAGCCACTAGACTCTCCATCAACATGAGAATGCCCTGCAGAAATGTCAGGCATACCAAGGGGCTCAACCACTTTCTCTTTTCCTTTACGTGATGTAGTAATCACATTTGCAGGGTTGGTATTATGACGCAGCCTGCCACTCCATGGTCTATCAAAACAGACCCACTAGATGAGGACTCTCCTGGTCCACTCAAAGACTGTGATTGCTGACCTGCATTCTGTGCAACCACACTTCCACTCAAATCAGCCCCAACAGCTTCTTTTTCAGTAGCATACCAGCTGCTCATCTCATCAAAGACAACATCCCTGCTTACCCTCAACTCACGTTGTGTGATGTTTTTTGGGAACCTCAACCTCAACTTGTACATGTGTACATGAGTGTTGTTCGTGTTGTGGTGAAGTCGTGGGAATACCCATTGACTCGGTGTGGGTATCGTGGATGCGGCAGTCAAGCTTTTGTTTTGATGGGAGTGTATGTGTAGGGACAATGTTAAGATTCTGAAAGCACAGGCTCGTCCGGAACGTAGCTGCTGGAGGTAGTATCAGCTGTTCGATGGCTCTGGATATGTGTGCATGTCCTCAAAAGTAAATGGGCACCAGATTGTATTAGAAGATGTAGAAGCATCGAGGTAATTAAAAAATTGAAGAGGCCGACGTTGCCTTGGATATGGAATGAAATAGAAAGAGAAGGTGGCAAGGTGTGCATGGAACAAAAGAGACCTTAGTACACAAGGCCTCTAATAAATATTATGTGATTTTATAAAAGTGGAAATACCGACCAACCAAATGGGCAGCAGCAGCATGGCGAGGATATGATTTCCAAATATAGAGAGCGCCGACCGGAAGGTGGTGGCCGGGGGTGTGAACAGAGGATGGAGGTGGGTTTTGGTTTTGGGGGTCCGCCAGAGGAGCTGCCTGGCAAGGGACGTCGACTAGGCAGGGGTCGTGTAGGTGAGCGTGAAGACGGCGAAAGAGCCGACGGGCAGGTGAGGAGCCCGGTGTGATTGTGGGCTAGCTGCAGCTGCAGGCGCAGCTTGGATTTGAAAAGGGAGGTCGCCTGGTTATTGTGAGAGGGCTCTCTCTCTTTTGTGAGGACTGAGAAGAGCTGACGGAGAGGAAGCCCCGTGTGTTTTGGTGTGAGGCGCTGCAGAGAAGCGCAGAGTGGGAAGGCCTCGAGCGCAGAGGAGGCTGCAGAGAAGACCGCGAAGACCAGTGCGCCCTTTGGTGATAGCGGGTGAGAGGCAAGGCTGCCTAGGTGTGTGTGCAGCGGAGAGGTTCTCAGGCGGGTGAAGCTGCAAGACCAGAGCCAGAGAAGGTGGCGCAGAGGACGGTGCGGCTGCCAACGGCCACGATGGCTGGGATACACGCGACAATTGGCAATTAAGAAGGGGTTGGTGCAGCTAGGCAGACAAAGCCGCGTTGGTTTGCAGCAAAGAGAAGAGCCAAGGGAGTGAGCCGCCAAAGTGCACGTGTAAGGAGGGGTTTGTAGAGAAGCTGGAAACTGTTATGGGCTGGCATGTACAGGTACTGGTGATGGAGAGGCTCTTGGATGAGCAAGCGAGTGAAAGACAGTAGGCTCGTGTGTTTGGTGTGGGGTAGCAGCAGATAGGCGCAGTGGTGAAGAGCAGTGTGGAGGTTGACGTGAAGGTTGGCTGGCGCCAACGTTTGGGCTGAAGGGAAAGCAGAAGAGTGGTGAGATATAAGAGAAGAAGGCCGCCTTGCTGATTTGGGCTGGCTGCTGAGTTTGTGACGAAGTCAAAAGGGTGACTGGTTTTGCTTTGGGGACTGGCAGTGAACTGGTGGCATAGCAGAGAGATCTTCAGGTGAGGTGCAGTACAGAGAGGAAAGAGGGCTGCTGCAGAGAAGCAGGAGCGAAGGGATTTGGAGCGACCAGGAGCTGGAGCAGGCTGATTGCAAGCGGGTACTCGGCATAGCTGGTGTCTGGGATATATTTGATATCCGATTCTGTAAAGGTCAATGTCTTTTCTGAAATATGAGTCTTGTTCATGCTCTTTGGTCTGGTGTTCTGGTGTGTTTGCATGTGTGTGTGGAAGTGTGGCATGCTATAAGGGCGTAGACAGCTCTACCGCTTCCGTGCCATCACTTTTTGGTGCCTCCACAGAGGAGAAGATTTCCTATGGTTTGTGAGAGAAGATAAGGGCTGTGTGAAGAAAGTTTTGGAAATGGCTCAGGATTTTCCGGAGTATTGGGGATTGCCACAGGAAAATGCAACCAGGTTTCTGGAGAAGATGGAGTTTACAGCTTTGATGAAAGACAGGGCAACCCCGGAGATCCTTTCTCGGATTTTGACTTATTGCTTGCAGGGTGATGCAAAAGTATGGCTACAGATGTTTGTGGCTACACACAGGAATGTTCATCGACAGGATCCTGAGTACCGTGTAGTCAGAGCTGCATTTTTGGCACAGTTTGTCCATGTGAAGAGTCCGAATGAAGTGTGGAAGGAATTGTGTAACATTCAGCAGTAGGATGGTCAGGATGTGGATCAGTATCTGATAGAGTTTGGTAGACTGTGGAGTCTATGGTGTGAGGCTTTGATTCCTGAAGTACCCCCACAGATGATAAAGAGGGAGCGGTTTGTGGCTGGACTGGAGCCAACAATCCGTCTGAAGGTGGAGCTGAAGAACCTGGATAGCTTTGAGGAGGCTGTCAGAGTAGCTCGTGAGAAGGAGTGGAAGGTAAAACGTCTGAGGCAGATGGGAATGCGGGAAGAGCCAAAGAGGTTTGTGAAGGTGCCAGAGATTGAGGGTATGCATCCTGGAAGAAAAGCTGCTATTGTTCCTAAACAGGAGGATTCTTTGAGGAGGGAGGTTCATGATGCAGTGGAGCTCATGAAGACTTTAAGTGTGAATTGGATAGAGTCTGCAGGAAGAGGACAAGGCATAGGTGATATGGGAAGGAAGATTGATGCATCATCTGGTTTTGAAAGAAATTCAGCAGATATTGGAAGAGAGAAAGGGTATCTGTGTGATGTGCAATGCCGGAATTGTGGTGAGTGGGGTCATATGAGTCCGCAATGTGAGAAACCAGCCAAAGCTAATGGTGGAATATATCAATTGTCTATGGGAATGAATGATAGGGTGAGTGGCCCTAATATGCAGGTGAAGGATGCAATCCAGCCCAGTGTTTGTGAGGTCCATAAGGTCACAGTTGCAAAGCAAAATATGGGACAGGTTAGCCTGTTGGGAATGGAGAAGGGTGAGGTTTCTGGAATCAGCCCTAAAGAGTTTTCAGAAGGCGAGGAGGAGGAGGATGGGAGTATTGATGATGTTGTGGATTGTGAACAGGTGCCAGTACTTCAACCAGTCAAGGTAGAGTGTGATGATCAAGGTGTCACTAATGAAGGAGCTGTGGATGGAGCCCATGTGAATGATCCGGGTGATGAGTTGGATATTGCAGCCTGTGAGAGTGTGGATGATGAGCTGGACAGTGTACTTGATAGTGCACTGGATGATCTGTTGGAGATGGCTTCCTTGGAGAAGACTACTTGCATGCCAGTTGTGCAAGAAGAGAGTAGTGGTGTGACTGATGGTGAGCTGGATGCTCCTTTGGTTGATGGTGCGATAGATTTCGCAGGTGTGGATGCTGAACATAAGGTGTGTGTTCCTTGTCATGCCCAAGAGGATGTGGTGGTTGTGAGTGGTGAGGATGCATGTGAGGCTATTGTTGTTGGTCAGGGGGACCAAGATGCTTTGCCTGGGAGTTTGGGGAGCTTAGACTTGGTAGGGATGCCTGTGCAAGATGTGGAGAATCTTGCAGGATCGCCAATGGTCTTGAAGCTGGAGAAACTGCAGGAAGGCGACAATGATGAGTCCACAGTGCACGAGGTTGCTGTGTGTGATGTTGATGGGCTGAAGGGAAGTGAGTGTATGGTGGACACACCACATGTGGATGCTCAGCATATGGATGAGTGGTTTGGTTATAGTTCGAGTCTGGCAGATTGCCCAGAGGAAGGGTTGGAAGCCAGTGATGTGAGTGGCAAATTGGGTGACCATGAGATGGAAGTTGATGATGAGATGAGTGTTATTTCGGTATTTGACTACGGGTGGGAGTCAGATGTGTCAGAGGGAAGTAGAGGTGAGGGATGGATGTTTCCCTCACAAGGCTGTGTGAGCTGGTCTGGAGGAGGAAGTACAGTGGATGGTGAGGAGGCCATGTACAAAAAGCCAAGGGGGTTGCTGGAAGTAGAAGGTCATGACAGGATCTATCAATGGTTGTTTGATGGAGGGGAATGCTTGAAGGATTGGAAGGTAGATGCACCGAGGTTTTTATTTGATCCAGGGGGATAAGTGGTTATTGTTAGTGCAGCTGCTGGAAATAAATGTCTCAGCAGAAGAAAGGGGGTTGCTAAATATGTGTGATGTTTTTTGGGAACCTCAACCTCAACTTGTACATGTGTACATGAGTGTTGTTCGTGTTGTGGTGAAGTCGTGGGAATACCCATTGACTCGGTGTGGGCATCGTGGATGCGGCAGTCAAGCTTTTGTTTTGATGGGAGTGTATGTGTAGGGACAATGTTAAGATTCTGAAAGCACAGGCTCGTCCGGAACGTAGCTGCTGGAGGTAGTATCAGCTGTTCGATGGCTCTGGATATGTGTGCATGTCCTCAAAAGTAAATGGGCACCAGATTGTATTAGAAGATGTAGAAGCATCGCGGTAATTAAAAAAATTGAAGAGGCCGACGTTGCCTTGGATATGGAATGAAATAGAAAGAGAAGGTGGCAAGGTGTGCATGGAACAAAAGAGACCTTAGTACACAAGGCCTCTAATAAATATTATGTGATTTTATAAAAGTGGAAATACCGACCAACCAAATGGGCTGCAGCAGCATGGCGAGGATATGATTTCCAAATATAGAGAGCGCCGACCGGAAGGTGGTGGCCGGGGGTGTGAACAGAGGATGGAGGTGGGTTTTGGTTTTGGGGGTCCGCCAGAGGAGCTGCCTGGCGAGGGACGTCGACTAGGCAGGGGTCGTGTAGGTGAGCGTGAAGACGGCGAAAGAGCCGACGGGCAGGTGAGGAGCCCGGTGTGATTGTGGGCTAGCTGCAGAGCTGCAGGCGCAGCTTGGATTTGAAAAGGGAGGTCGCCTGGTTATTGTGAGAGGGCTCTCTCTCTTTTGTGAGGAGCAGCTGGTAGAGCGGGCTGCTGGAGGTGAGGACTGAGAAGAGCCGACGGGGAGGAAGCCCCGTGTGTTTTGGTGTGAGGCGCTGCAGAGAAGCGCAGAGTGGGAAGGCCTCGAGCGCAGAGGAGGCTGCAGAGAAGACCGCGAAGACCAGTGCGCCCTTTGGTGATAGCGGGTGAGAGGCAAGGCTGCCTAGGTGTGTGTGCAGCGGAGAGGTTCTCAGGCGGGTGAAGCTGCAAGACCAGAGCCAGAGAAGGTGGCGCAGAGGACGGTGCGGCTGCCAACGGTGGCCACGATGGCTGGGATACACGCGGCAATTGGCAATTAAGAAGGGGTTGGTGCAGCTAGGCAGACAAAGCCGCGTTGGTTTGCAGCAAAGAGAAGAGCCAAGGGAGTGAGCCGCCAAAGTGCACGTGTAAGGAGGGGTTTGTAGAGAAGCTGGAAACTGTTATGGGCTGGCATGTACAGGTACTGGTGATGGAGAGGCTCTTGGATGAGCAAGCGAGTGAAAGACAGTAGGCTCGTGTGTTTGGTGTGGGGTAGCAGCAGATAGGCGCAGTGGTGAAGAGCAGTGTGGAGGTTGACGTGAAGGTTGGCTGGCGCCAACGTTTGGGCTGAAGGGAAAGCAGAAGAGTGGTGAGATATAAGAGAAGAAGGCCGCCTTGCTGATTTGGGCTGGCTGCTGAGTTTGTGACGAAGTCAAAAGGGTGACTGGTTTTGCTTTGGGGACTGGCAGTGAACTGGTGGCATAGCAGAGAGATCTTCAGGTGAGGTGCAGTACAGAGAGGAAAGAGGGCTGCTGCAGAGAAGCAGGAGCGAAGGGATTTGGAGCGACCAGGAGCTGGAGCAGGCTGATTGCGAGCGGGTACTCGGCATAGCTGGTGTCTGGGATATATTTGATATCTGATTCTGTAAAGGTCAAGGTCTTTTCTGAAATATGAGTCTTGTTCATGCTCTTTGGTCTGGTGTTCTGGTGTGTTTGCATGTGTGTGTGGAAGTGTGGCATGCTATAAGGGCGTAGACAGCTCTACCGCTTCCGTGCCATCAACGTGTAGCAGGGTTATAACACCTGTATCCCTTTTGCTCAAGGGAATATCCAATAAACACACATTTTTCAGCTTTCGGATCTAGCTTAGTTCTCAGCTCATCTGGCACATGCACATATGCAATGCATCCAAAGACTTTCAGATGAGACAAATCTGGTTTTCTGCCAGTAAACCTCTCCTCTGGAGTTACATCATGTATGGCTGCAGTTGGAGTCCTGTTCATGATGTATACTGCTGTAGAAACAGCCTCAGCCCAATAGCAATGCGGCATATTCTTCTCTTCCATCAATGCTCGTGCAATCTCAGCAATGTGCCTGTTTTTCCGCTCAGCAACTCCATTTTGCTGCGGAGTATATCTGCATGTGAACTGTCTCCGAATACCATTCTTCTTCAAGAATTCAGAGAACTCATTGGAGAAGTACTCTCCCCCTCCATCTGACCTTAGGCACTTTACATATTTCCCTGTTTTCTTTTCAACCAAAACTCTGAAATTCTGAAAGTGAGTGAATACCTCACTCTTCTCCTTCATGAAATATACCCACACTTTCCTTGTGTGGTCATCAATGAAAGTGACATAGTACCTGCAGCCTCCCATAGAAACGGTCTTCGTAGGACCCCATACATCTGAATGCACAACATCTAGTGCATTTCTGCTCACATATCTGTTACGTGGAAACACATGCTTTGTTTGCTTCCCAAATTGGCATGCTTCACATATTTTCTGCATACCTTCCACTTTAAATTTTGGCAGCCCTGTCACAATTCCTTTTGTCTGCATAGACTTCAATCTCTGCACATTTACATGTCCAATTCTTTTATGCCATATGTCTGTGTCTGCAACAACTCCTGAACCATTTGCAAACATCGCAGCACTCATTTCAGGCATGTCTACATCCAACGTAAACATTCTGCCCACTCTGTTACCTTTTGCAACCAACCTGCACTTGTCTTTGAAATCTTCAACATAACACCCATTAGGGTTAAACCGAACCTCCAACCCCTGCTCAATCATCTGGCCAACTGAAACCAGATTCTTTGTTATGTTCGGTACATGAAGTACATCTGCAAGGTACTTCACTTTGCCATCCTGCATAGATAATGGCACATCTCCAATGTGGGCGATTGGATGAGCAGTGTCATCCCCTGTTTCCACAAAACCTGGTCTTTCCGGGTTTTTCATCTCCTTGAACCACTCCCCATGACTCGTCATGTGGTTTGAAGCGCCTGAATCCACATACCATACATTATCTTTTTGTGCTGCATCAACATTTTCAGACATGGCATTCACAACATGCTGCATAACAAACAACCTTTCATTATCCTCATTATTTCTGCTTGAGGATGCATAGTTGTTTTGCTACACTTTTCCATTTTGCATGTCAGCCTGCTTCTTATAACATTCTGACTGCACATGTCCAGGCTTACCACAATAATAGCATTCACGTGTATCATTATATTGCCTTTGCCAATTTCCACGGCCTCTTTGACTCCCCCTACCTCTGAATTTGCCTCTTCCACCTGCGTGTTGTTGTTGTTGTTGATTCTGGGACTGTTGTTGTTGCTGTTGCTGCTGGCCATAATTCTGATTACCTGTTCGGCCACCTCCTTGACCGCGTCCACGGCCTCCTCTACCTCGTCCTCTTCCTGAACTCGTGTAGAAGGCCTGTTGCTCTGAACTGTTTTTGCTTTGTGAAGACTGTTGGTCTTCACCCAAGTTCTTCTCTTCGATAATCAGCATAGACACCAAATCTGTAAAGTTGGGAATGTTTTCCCGAGTCTGAATAAACGTCTTAAACGCCTTGTATTGTGGCCCGAGACCACGTAGACAGACTTCCACCTTGTCATCATCATCTACTGACACACCAATAGATGCAAGGGATTCCACAATGCCCTTTATCTTCAGCGCATAGTCATTCACAGACATGCTCTTTTTCTCCACAGTATGAAGTTCATTCTTCAACTGTATCTTACGTGCCTTGGTATTTGTTTCATAAAGCTTTACCAAGGTGTCCCACGCCTCGTTGGGGGACTTGGCATCCTGAATGTGCCCAATCATGGTGTCCTGTATACTAATGGATAGCCAATACATAACCTTCTTGGCTCCTTGGTTCCAGTCTTTAAACTCTTTCACATCTGCAGCAGTCGGTATCTCCGGTGCCTCTTCATGTTCACCTTCTATGTAGTCCCAATAACCTTTTCCCATCAAGAAATTCGTCAACCTGAACCTCCAAGCATGGAAGTTATTCTTATCCAGCTTCTCAGCCACAATTTATGTCCGGTATCTCCGGTGCCTCTTCATGTTCACCTTCTATGTAGTCCCAATAACCTTTTCCCATCAAGAAATTCGTCAACCTGAACCTCCAAGCATGGAAGTTATTCTTATCCAGCTTCTCAGCCAGAATTTGAGTTATCCCATCATTTGACATCTTGCCAAACACACAACTTTACCAGAAACTGCACAGTGGTATCGTAGTACTCACAAATGCTGTATTTTCTGCACAGCGGTACCGTAGTACTCTCAAATGTCACAACCAGTGACTTCAATGCACATACATACACCCAATGGCAACTGTAGACCTCTTTGCAGCACCCATAGTGTCTGCACAGTCAATCTGTCTTCCTGCAGTACTTAAAACAGAGTTCTGCAGAGAATCGATGACTTACCCGCAGTGCTCGAAATCGCCTGCTTTCTGAAAAACGGAGGTCCAGACGCGCCCGAAACGCGTTTTCGGCCCGGATATATTGCAGTCCGAAGGACTGCATAGTTGCCCTATAGCTTTACTCCCGCGAAGAAAGCTCCTCAATCGGAGATCGTTTGCCGGTGCCTCCCGTAGAGCTCCCGACAAGGGTGTAGTCACCAACACAATAGGGAAGAGTAGTTGAAGCTCTTACCCTCGTACCGCTTCCTGTGGTTCTCTTGCTTGCAGCTCAGCCCTTAGCACGAACCAGGCTCTGATACCATGAAAAGATGCAGGGGGGAGGAGAGCTTGAGCTCTTGCAAGCACACACACACACAAAACCCTAATAGAGAACACACAAGGTGAGAGGCTGAAAATCTTCTTCTTCTCTACTCAACACTCAACACACCATATACAAGAATAAGAGTACACTCTAATATGAAAGGTACTCAACCAATACATACACGGGTTCTCTATAGTGTGAACCCGACTAAATCAGCTGGCGCTATAACTATGCCAGTAGAGTGGCTGTCACACAGCCTGTCATCCCGTTGGCCGCATATCACCCAAGATCTCACCAACCATGCCAGTGGTGTAAGTGCGGGGCCTATCCCCCAGGCGGGTCATCAGTGTCCACCGCCTCACTAGAGCTCGATATCTCAACAAAAATCTCCTTTGTTCAATAAAATCTTGTAATTGATGCTTCATAGACTTACATTGATCTCTGACTTGTCATGCTTGCGTTTAACTATCATAATAGTTTTGAGCCTCAAAAACATTATGTGAAACATGTGATGTGAATGGTCACATGTAAAGGGGAATCTTTTGAAGATTGTGCTATGCCTACATGTGTTATGTATGAGGCACTTGGGTAAAGGGACAGGTGATCTGTGATTTGATTTAATCAAGCTCTTGGTTCATGACTTGTATGCAATCATCAGGCTGAATTCATGGATGAATTGAGGTGAATATGTACATGTTTATGATATCAAAAATGGAGATGCCTTGTGATCCTTGAAGAGTTATATGTTGTGTTTCTTTGCTGGGATTTGAAAGCTACTCTCACAGCCAGAAGTCTTGCACTTTCCCAGCGACACCGCCCACGTCACGACATATTTGGTGAACCCGACGTGAAACTGCTGGGGTGAGAGTGTGGTGAAATATACAGGGAAGCTATGGCTGAGAATTCTGAGGGTCAGGGGGTTTGTTTTGACCCCGGAGTTATGCAAATGTTTCAGATGTTTACTATGTATATGAAACAGCAGCAAGCGGCTGAGAGGGAGCAAATTTCCACGACTAAAGCACTGAAGTCAATCGTGAAAAAGGTGGATCAATTTGATGGTAAAGACATCACAAAGTACCTGCGCAATTACACAAAGGAAATGGAGCTAAATAGGGTGAATGAGGAGGATATGGTTTGAAGCTCTGAGCTGGTATGTGTTCCCGAAATAAGAGAGCACATAAGAAGATTACAGGTAGCACATGGTGGCAGAAATTGGGAGGAGTTCAAGCTTGCTTTGAAGGATAAATATTTTATGGAGGATTCCGAGGCAGGAGACTATATACGTCTTGAGACTGGCTGGGAAGAACATGTGGATTCTCAATCTATTCATGCCTACATTGCAAAATGCCAGAATAATGAGGCACAGGTAGAGGAAAGGCATAAGAGGGAAAATGAAGAAGGAGATGCCATGGATGATGGTTATGATGCTTCTATGAATGCTTTGCTATGTTTGTTTGATAGTGTTCAAGGTGTTGATGACATACATGTTGCTAATGATGTTATGGAGGATAGTGCATATGTGACCGGAAGTCATACGAATGTTGTTTCAGAGGATGTTTGCTTTGCAGATGGTGGTTTTTGTTTGGAGTTTCTCTTTCAAGACAAGCAGGTTTTGTTAGAGGATCAGTTTAGTGAAGTTAATGTTTATGTGGATGAGTCTATTGCTCAAGACAGTGAGGATCTTGGGATGGCTGAGCTGTTTGATGATGATGAGTTTCTATTTGCAAACATCGGTAACCAACAATCTATGAATGAGGCTTCTTGCACTCTTGATGATGCTAGAGATGTGTTTTGTTTACATGACAAAGATGATGCTTTTGATGTTCATGCTATTGATGAACCGGGACATTTTGATGTAGCATCACACCTTGATTTTCTTGCACCAGTCTGCATAGATGCATATTGGTGGTGAAGATAGATGAGGAGGTAATATGCAAAAGAGCACAATGTGATGAATGGCTTGCTATGATGCCATTATGTGTATTTGAACCAAGGATATATTATAAGTCAATGGAGCGGCTCATGTGGAATGCAAATGGGTATTTGATCGTGGTATATGGATTGTTGGCAACCATGACAAATGTATTTGGGGGTTGAATGCAGAACAATGGTGGATAATCAGGAAGGCTTTGCTATTTTTACTTGTTTGATATTTATGGATACCAAAGCTTGGTTTGAAACACTGTAAAGTGTTACAAACATGGGGGTTGGCCAGATGACAGGTTCTTTTTGCTGATTCAAGTATGAAGATGACATTCGGATATATGTGGATCTTCATGATGATTTGGCACATACCAGAGGATGTGCAGGTTTAGAGGGGGTGGATGTCGTGCCACGGCACGTCTATGGTGTGAAACCATGCATGTGAGGCCATTAAATACAAATCCAGATGCATGGGATTAAGTGCCTGTGTACATATGGGATGTATGGCGTGTGGAGAGTTTTGCTTTGGAATGCGTTGCCAGATGTACAGGGTGGAATGGTTTGCAGGCCTGTCGGGTGAGAGGTCAGATGATGGAGATGATGTCAGCTGTTTCGATGGCTCGTATGTGTGCGCGGCCGTTTGATATGTGTGGGCGCGTCAATAATACAATGAGCACTCAAGGTTGCTATTTGAAGAGGTATTTTAAGATGAAGTGGCCAAGGTAGGCATGGGCATTGGTGTGAAAGGGAGTATAGTGGCCATTATTGAGACTCTAAAAATATATATATAATATAGTACAAACATGGCCTACAAAAAGAAATGGCCACGTAGCAGCCAACCTTGCTGCCAGCGCATGCAGTAGAAGGTTGGCGAAGCGAGCCGGGGGGGGGGGGTGCAGGAAGTGAGGCAGCCGCTGGGCATGTGAAGGTGTGACAGGTTAGGGCGGGCTGTTGGCCTGTATATGTGTGTTTGTGTTTGGTGGTGCGGGTTTAAGGTGAGGTTTGTAGCTGGGGGTGGTCTTGGGGGGCTTTCCCTCTTTTGGAGTTTCATGTCAGATCTACTGCAGTTTCCTCAAGCCTTACTACATTGCCCAGTTCTCCTGCCAAAGTCTATGCGCTTGCAAGCTTGGGAAGCCTGTGGATTGCTGCCTAGGATGGAGTTCAGCGTGATTTCCCAATAGGTGCGCTCACGGGGTGGATCTGTTTACCTCGGTCTTGCTTAAGTTTATGCCCCTCTCGCCCCGAAGCAGATGAAGTAAGGTTCAGTTCAGTGTTGCGGTTGGTGGTGGTGGTGTTGCTGAGTAGGTTGGTTCTGCCTTGGAGTTGGGGCTGGTGATCAGCAAACAACTTACTCGTCTGCACTAGGTTTGGGCATATCATTAAGGTTGACTTTTCCTTCGGGTTGGTGTACTGTAGTGCTGGGCTTCATCAATAGATTCAGGGTCAAAGAAGCCATCTGGATCGCCTGAGGAACTTTTAAGGCATTTTGGTTGTGATGCATCTTTACTGGTGATGGAGGCGACTCTGAAGAGCAGCGCAGCTGCAGGTAAACATGGAAGAGGACGCCAGATGTGGGTGCCGACTCTTGGGACTGTTTTTAGCAGCTAGTAACATAGTTCCAAAAGATGTCCTGGACGACCTATGTCTGGTTGGGATGAGTTGAAAGCAATCTCAAAGGAATATGATTATGACAAGGGTTTTGACATTTGTTGGCTGCATACGTGTGTAAAGCATCATAGGATGGAAGCGCTCATCACTGGCGAGAAGAGTGCCACTGAACTAATCTAGCACTGATGCTACTAGCAGGGAACATCCACCTCCATATCAAAGTGAAGTAAGAAAGAGTCAACCAGCATCTCTCTCTCTACTAAGGTGTCGACAGAACAGAGTCATCCTCCTCCCCGTGTTATGATGAGGAGAGTCAAGAAGGCCTTCATCCTTGGGAAATTTGTATATGAGGAGTGATTTGGTGCCAAAATCTCCTTTGTTCAATAAAAGCTTGTAATTGATGCTTCATAGAGTTACATTGATCTCTGACTTGTCATGCTTGCGTTTAACTATCATAATAGTTTTGAGCCTCAAAAACATTATGTGAAACATGTGATGTGAATGGTCACATGTAAAGGGGAATCTTTTGAAGATTGTGCTATGCCTACATGTGTTATGTATGAGGCACTTGGGTAAAGGGACAGGTGATCTGTGATTTGATTTAATCAAGCTCTTGGTTCATGACTTGTATGCAATCATCAGGCTGAAGTCATGGATGCATTGAGGTGAATATGTACATGTTTATGATATCAAAAATGGAGATGCCTTGTGATCCTTGAAGAGTTATATGTTGTGTTTCTTTGCTGGGATTCTAAAGCTACTCTCACAGCCAGAAGTCTCGCACTTTCCCAGCGACACCGCCCACGTCACGACATATTTGGTGAACCCGACGTTAAACTGCTGGGGTGAGAGTGTGGTGAAATATACAGGGAAGCTATGGCTGAGAATTCTGAGGGTCAGGGGGCTCGTTTTGACCCCGGAGTTATGCAAATGTTTCAGATGTTTACTATGTATATGAAACAGCAGCAAGCGGCTGAGAGGGAGCAAATTTCCACGACTAAAGCACTGAAGTCAATCGTGAAAAAGGTGGATCAATTTGATGGTAAAGACATCACAAAGTACCTGCGCAATTACACAAAGGAAATGGAGCTAAACAGGGTGAATGAGGAGGATATGGTTCGAAGCTTTGAGCTGGTATGTGTTCCCAAAATAAGAGAGCGCATAAGAAGATTACAGGCAGCACATGGTGGCAAAAATTGGGAGGAGTTCAAGCTTGCTTTGAAGGATAAATATTTTATGGAGGATTTCGAGGGAGGAGACTGTATACGTCTTGAGACTGGCTGGGAAGAACATGTGGATTCTCAATCTGTTCATGCCTACATTGCAAAATGCCAGAATAATGAGGCACAGGTAGAGGAAAGGCATAAGAGGGAAAATGAAGAAGGAGATGCCATGGATGATGGTTATGATGCTTCTATGAATGCTTTGCCATGTTTGTTTGATAGTGTTCAAGGTGTTGATGATATACATGTTGCTAATGATGTTATGGAGGATAGTGCATATGTGACCGGAAGTCATACGAATGTTGTTTCAGAGGATGTTTGCTTTGCATATGGTGGTTTTTGTTTGCAGTTTCTCTTTCAAGACAAGCAGGTTTTGTTAGAGGATCAGTTTAGTGAAGTTAATGTTTATGTGGATGAGTCTATTGCTCAAGATAGTGAGGATCTTGGGATGGCTCATCAACTGTTTGATGATGATGAGTTTCTATTTGCAAACATCGGTAACCAACAATCTATGAATGAGGCTTCTTGCACTCTTGATGATGCTAGAGATGTGTTTTGTTTACATGACAAAGATGATGCTTTTGATGTTTATGCTATTGATGAACTGGGACATTTTGATGTAGCATCACACCGTGATTTTGTTGCACCAGTCTGCATAGATGCATGTGAAGCATGTAAAGGCTTTGACAGCATATTGGTGGTGAAGATAGATGAGGAGGTAATATGCAAAAGAGCACAATGTGATGAATGGCTTGCTATGATGCCATTATGTGTATTTGAACCAAGGATATATTATAAGTCAATGGAGCAGGCTCATGTGGAATGCAAATGGGTATTTGATCGTGGTATATGGATTGTTGGCAACCATGACAAATGTATTTGGGGGTTGAATGCAGAACAATGGTGGATAATCAGGAAGGCTTTGCTATTTTTACTTGTTTGATATTTATGGATACCAAAGCTTGGTTTGAAACACTGTAAAGTGTTACAAACATGGGGGTTGGCCAGATGACAGGTTCTTTTTGCTGATTAAAGTATGAAGATGACATTCGGATGATGATTTGGCACATACCAGAGGATGTGCAGGTTTAGAGGGGGTGGATGTCGTGCCACGACACGTCTATGGTGTGAAACCATGCATGTGAGGCCATTAAATACAAATCCAGATGCATGGGATTAAGTGCCTGTGTACATATGGGATGTATGGCATGTGGAGAGTTTTGCTTTGGAATGCGTTGCCAGATGTACAGGGTGGAATGGTTTGCAGGCCTGTCGGGTGAGAGGTCAGATGATGGAGATGATGTCAGCTGTTCGATGGCTCGTATGTGTGCGCGGCCATATGATATGTGTGGGCGCGTCAATAATACAATGAGCACTCAAGGTTGCTATTTGAAGAGGTATTTTAAGATGAAGTGGCCAAGGTAGGCATGGGCATTGGTGTGAAAGGGAGTATAGTGGCCATTATTGAGACTCTAAAAATATATATATAATATAGTACAAACATGGCCTACAAAAAGAAATGGCCACGTAGCAGCCAACCTTGCTGCCAGCGCATGCTGTAGAAGGTTGGCGAAGCGAGCCGGCGGGGGGTGCAGGAAGTGAGGCGGCGGTTGGGCACGTGAAGGTGTGACAGGTTGGGGCGGGCTGTTGGCCTGTATATGTGTGACAGGTTGGGGCGGGCTGTTGGCCTGTATATGTGTGTTTGTGTTTGGTGGTGCGGGTTTAAGGTGAGGTTTGTAGCTGGGGGGGCTTTCCCTCTTTTGGAGTTTCATGTGAGATCTACTGCAGTTTCCTCAAGCCTTACTACATTGCCTAGTTCTTCTGCCAAAGTCTATGCGCTTGCAAGCTTGGGAAGCCTGTGGATTGCTGCCTAGGATGGAGTTCAGTGTGATTTCCCAATAGGTGCGCTCACGGGGCGGATCTGTTTACCTCGGTCTTGCTTAAGTTTATGCCCCTCTCGCCCCGAAGCAGATGAAGTAAGGTTCAGTTCAGTGTTGCGGTTGGTGGTGGTGGTGTTGCTGAGTAGGTTGGTTCTGCCTTGGAGTTGGGGCTGGTGATCAGCAAACAACTTACTCGTCTACACTAGGTTTGGGCATATCATTAAGGTTGACTTTTCCTTCGGGTTGGTGTACAGCAGTGCTGGGCTTCATCAATAGATTCAGGGTCAAAGAAGCCATCTGGATCGCCTGAGGAACTTATAAGGCATTTTGGTTGTTGGTGATGGAGGCGACTCTGAAGAGCAGCGCAGCTCTGCAGGTAAACATGGAAGAGGACGCGAGCTGTGGGTGCCGACTCTTGGGACTGTTTTTAGCAGCTAGTAACATAGTTCCAAAAGATGTCCTGGACGACCTATGTCTGGTTGGGATGAGTTGAAAGCAATCTCAAAGGAATATGATTATGACAAGGGTTTTGACATTTGTTGGCTGCATACGTGTGTAAAGCATCATAGGATGGAAGCGCTCAATGGCGAGAAGAGTGCCATTGAACTAATCTAGCACTGATGCTACTAGCAGGGAACATCCACCTCCATATCAAAGTGAAGTAAGAAAGAGTCAACCAGCATCTCTCTCTCTACTAAGGTGTCGACAGAACAGAGTCATCCTCCTCCCCGTGTTATGATGAGGAGATTCAAGAAGGCCTTCATCCTTGGGAAATTTGTATATGAGGAGTGATTTGGTGCCAAAATCTCCTTTGTTCAATAAAAGCTTGTAATTGATGCTTCATAGACTTACATTGATCTCTGACTTGTCATGCTTGCGTTTAACTATCATAATAGTTTTGAGCCTCAAAAACATTATGTGAAACATGTGATGTGAATGGTCACATGTAAAGGGGAATCTTTTGAAGATTGTGCTATGCCTACATGTGTTATGTATGAGGCACTTGGGTAAAGGGACAGGTGATCTGTGATTTGATTTAATCAGGCTCTTGGTTCATGACTTGTATGCAATCATCAGGCTGAATTCATGGATGCATTGAGGTGAATATGTACATGTTTATGATATCAAAAATGGAGATGCCTTGTGATCCTTGAAGAGTTATATGTTGTGTTTCTTTGCTGGGATTTGAAAGCTACTCTCACAGCCAGAAGTCTCGCACTTTCCCAGCGACACCGCCCACGTCACAACATATTTGGTGAACCCGACGTGAAACTACTGGGGTGAGAGTGTGGTGAAATATACAGGGAAGCTATGGCTGAGAATTCTGAGGGTCAGGGGGTTTGTTTTGACCCCGGAGTTATGCAAATGTTTCAGATGTTTACTATGTATATGAAACAGCAGCAAGCGGCTGAGAGGGAGCAAATTTCCACGACTAAAGCACTGAAGTCAATCGTGAAAAAGGTAGATCAATTTGATGGTAGAGACATCACAAAGTACCTGCGCAATTACACAAAGGAAATGGAGCTAAACAGGGTGAATGAGGAGGATATGGTTCGAAGCTTTGAGCTGGTATGTGTTCCCGAAATAAGAGAGCGCATAAGAAGATTACAGGCAGCACATGGTGGCAGAAATTGGGAGGAGTTCAAGCTTGCTTTGAAGGATAAATATTTTATGGAGGATTCCGAGGCAGGAGACTGTATACGTCTTGAGACTGGCTGGGAAGAACATGTGGATTCTCAATCTGTTCATGCCTACATTGCAAAATGCCAGAATAATGAGGCACAGGTAGAGGAAAGGCATAAGAGGGAAAATGAAGAAGGAGATGCCATGGATGATGGTTATGATGCTTCTATGAATGCTTTGCCATGTTTGTTTGATAGTGTTCAAGGTGTTGATGATATACATGTTGCTAATGATGTTATGGAGGATAGTGCATATGTGACCGAAAGTCATACAAATGTTGTTTCAGAGGATGTTTGCTTTGCAGATGGTGGTTTTTGTTTGGAGTTTCTCTTTCAAGACAAGCAGGTTTTGTTAGAGGATCAGTTTAGTGAAGTTAATGTTTATGTGGATGAGTCTATTGCCAGGGATTTAATATTCACGTGATCACAAGATTTTTTGTGATAATAACACATGTGAACAAGTTGTTCACATGTTCTCATGTTACCGTTCACAAAATAACAGGTCACTTGCCATTTGGGAACCCCTTAAAAGCTTGGCTACACATGGGAATAAGCTATTCACATGTTCTCATATTACCATCCTCACATAATAGCAGGTCAGTGGCCACCTAAGAAGATTTTTTATGCCCGACAAAGAAAAAAATTTTAGGCCCTTGTGAAAGCTTTGTGAATATAACATGTGATCACAAGTTTTTTTGTGTTATTAACATATGTTATTAACATATTCACATGTTCTCGTTTACGTCAGTGAAATCCTTGTCTATTGCTCAAGACAGTGAGGATCTTGGGATGGCTCAACTATTTGATGATGATGAGTTTCTATTTGCAAACATCGGTAACCAACAATCTATGAATGAGGCTTCTTGCACTCTTGATGATGCTAGAGATGTGTTTTGTTTACATGAAAAAGATGATGCTTTTGATGTTTATGCTATTGATGAACCGGGACATTTTGATGTAGCATCACACCTTGATTTTGTTGCACCAGTCTGCATAGATGCATGTGAAGCATGTAAAGGCTTTGACAGCATATTGGTGGTGAAGATAGATGAGGAGGTAATATGCAAAAGAGCACAATGTGATAAATGGCTTGCTATGATGCCATTATGTGTATTTGAACCAAGGATATATTATAAGTCAATGGAGCAAGCTCATGTGGAATGCAAATGGGTATTTGATCGTGGTATATGGATTGCTGGCAACCATGACAAATGTATTTGGGGGTTGAATGCAGAACAATGGTGGATAATCAGGAAGGCTTTGCTATTTTTACTTGTTTGATATTTATGGATACCAAAGCTTGGTTTGAAACACTGTAAAGTGTTACAAACATGGGGGTTGGCCAGATGACAGGTTCTTTTTGCTGATTAAAGTATGAAGATGACATTCGGATATATGTGGATCTTCATGATGATTTGGCACATACCAGAGGATGTGCAGGTTTAGAGGGGGTGGATGTCGTGCCACGGCACGTCTATGGTGTGAAACCATGCATGTGAGGCCATTAAATACAAATCCAGATGCATGGGATTAAGTGCCTGTGTACATATGGGATGTATGGGGTGTGGAGAGTTTTGCTTTGGAATGCGTTGCCTGATGTACAGGGTGGAATGGTTTGCAAGCCTGTCGGGTGAGTGGTCAGATGATGGAGATGATGTCAGCTATTCGATGGCTCGTATGTGTGCGCGGCCGTTTGATATGTGTGGGCGCGTCAATAATACAATGAGCACTCAAGGTTGCTATTTGAAGAGGTATTTTAAGATGAAGTGGCCAAGGTAGGCATGGGCATTGGTGTGAAAGGGAGTATAGTGGCCATTATTGAGACTCTAAAAATATATATATAATATAGTACAAACATGGCCTACAAAAAGAAATGGCCACGTAGTAGCCAACCTTGATGCCAGCGCATGCTGTAGAAGGTTGGCGAAGCGAGCCGGGGGGGGGTGCAGGAAGTGAGGCGGCCGCTGGGCACGTGAAGTTGTGACAGGTTGGGGCGGGCTGTTGGCCTCTATATGTGTGTTTGTGTTTGGTGGTGCGGGTTTAAGGTGAGGTTTGTAGCTGGGGGTGGTCTGGGGGGGCTTTCCCTCTTTTGGAGTTTCATGTCAGATCTACTGCAGTTTCCTCAAGCCTTACTACATTGCCCAGTTCTCCTGCCAAAGTCTATGCGCTTGCAAGCTTGGGAAGCCTGTGGATTGCTGCCTAGGATGGAGTTCAGTGTGATTTCCCAATAGGTGCGCTCACGGGGCGGATCTGTTTACCTCGGTCTTGCTTAAGTTTATGCCCCTCTCGCCCCGAAGCAGATGAAGTAAGGTTCAGTTCAGTGTTGCGGTTGGTGGTGGTGGTGTTGTTGAGTAGGTTGGTTCTGCCTTGGAGTTGGGGCTGGTGATCAGCAAATAACTTACTCGTCTACACTAGGTTTGGGCATATCATTAAGGTTGACTTTTCCTTCAGGTTGGTGTACTGCAGTGCTGGGCTTCATCAATAGATTCAGGGTCAAAGAAGCCATCTGGATCGCCTGAGGAACTTATAAGGCATTCTGGTTGTGATGCATCTTTACTGGTGATGGAGGTGACTCTGAAGAGCAGTGCAGCTGCAGGTAAACATGGAAGAGGACGCCAGCTGTGGGTGCTGACTCTTGGGACTGTTTTTAGCAGCTAGTAACATAGTTCCAAAAGATGTCCTGGACGACCTATGTCTGGTTGGGATGAGTTGAAAGCAATCTCAAAGGAATATCATTATGACAAGGGTTTTGACATTTGTTGGCTGCATACGTGTGTAAAGCATCATAGGATGGAAGCGCTCACTGGCGAGAAGAGTGCCATTGAACTAATCTAGCACTGATGCTACTAGCAGGGAACATCCACCTCCATATCAAAGTGAAGTAAGAAAGAGTCAACCAGCATCTCTCTCTCTACTAAGGTGTCGACAGAACAGAGTCATCCTCCTCCCCGTGTTATGATGAGGAGAGTCAAGAAGGCCTTCATCCTTGGGAAATTTGTATATGAGGAGTGATTTGGTGCCAAAATCTCCTTTGTTCAATAAAAGCTTGTAATTGATGCTTCATAGACTTACATTGATCTCTGACTTGTCATGCTTGCGTTTAACTATCATAATAGTTTTGAGCCTCAAAAACATTATGTGAAACATGTGATGTGAATGGTCACATGTAAAGGGGAATCTTTTGAAGATTGTGCTATGCCTACATGTGTTATGTATGAGGCACTTGGGTAAAGGGACAGGTGATCTGTGATTTGATTTAATCAAGCTCTTGGTTCATGACTTGTATGCAATCATCAGGCTGAATTCATGGATGCATTGAGGTGAATATGTACATGTTTATGATATCAAAAATGGAGATGCCTTGTGATCCTTGAAGAGTTATATGTTGTGTTTCTTTGCTGGGATTTGAAAGCTACTCTCACAGCCAGAAGTCTCGCACTTTCCTAGCGACACCGCCCACGTCACGACAACGTATAGTGCTACTCTCAGACTCTACTGGCCCAGACATAGAAATAGAACTTGCTTGTGGCAAGTTCACATGCACATCAGCATCAAGTGAATCATTGACACCCTCATGCTTTGCTTTGTACCAACTAGCAAGTTCATCAAACACCACATCTCGTGAGATAACCACTTGTCTAGTTTGTGGATTGTAACATTTATATGCCTTGCGATCCTGTGCATATCCAACAAACACACACTTTTCTGCCTTAGGATCCAACTTCCTCCTTCTCTCGTCAGGCACATGTACATAAGCTATGCAACCAAACACTTTGAGGTGTCCAATGTTTGGCCTAAAACCTGTAAGCCGCATCTCTGGCGTACTTCCATGTATGGCTGCTATGGGTGTCTTATTAAGTATATACACCGCGGTAGCATATGCTTCTCCCAATAATAGTCTGGCATGCTCTTTTCATTGAGCATTGCCCTGGCCACATCACAAATGACTATTCTTTCTCTCAGCAGAGCAACACCATTTTGCTGAGGGTGTATACTTGCAAGTTAACTGCCTTCTTATGCCATGCTTTCTTAAGAAATGCTCAAAAGCATGTGAGGTGTATTCACCACCTCCATCTGTCCTCAAACATTTTATCCAAGAGCCATATTCCTTCTCTGCAAAAGCTTTGAAGTCCATAAACTTTCCCAACACTTCACTTTTCTCTCTGAGAAAGTAAATCCAAGTCATTTTGCTGAAATCATCAATGAATGTCACATAATATAAATTGCCTTTAATGGATGGGTTTTGTGCAGGATGAAAAGATGCAGGGGGGAAGAGAGCTTGAGCTCTTGCAAGCACACACACACACTCACAAACCCTAATAGAGAACACACAAGGTGAGAGGCTGAAAATCTTCTTCTTCTCTACTCAACACTCAACACACCATATACAAGAATAAGAGTACACACAATATGAAAGGTACTCAACCAAATACATACACGGGTTCTCTATAGTGTGAACCCGACTAAATGAGCTGGCGCTATAACTATGCCAGTCTCTAGAGTGGCTGTCACACAGCCTGTCATCCCACTGGCCGCATATCACCCAAGATCTCACCAACCATGCCAGTGGTGTAAGTGCAGGGCCTATCCCCCAGGCGGAAAAAGATGCAGGGGGGAAGAGAGCTTGAGCTCTTGCAAGCACACACACACACTCACAAACCCTAATAGAGAACACACAAGGTGAGAGGCTGAAAATCTTCTTCTTCTCTACTCAACACTCAACACACCATATACAAGAATAAGAGTACACACAATATGAAAGGTACTCAACCAAATACATACACGGGTTCTCTATAGTGTGAACCCGACTAAATGAGCTGGCGCTATAACTATGCCAGTCTCTAGAGTGGCTGTCACACAGCCTGTCATCCCACTGGCCGCATATCACCCAAGATCTCACCAACCATGCCAGTGGTGTAAGTGCGGGGCCTATCCCCCATGCGGGTCATCAGTGTCCACCGCCTCACTAGAGCTCGATATCTCAACACTCCCCCTCGAGCTCAACTCCATCTCATGTACACCAAGCGAAGCCCTGAATCTGCGGAGCTTCTCTGTACCCAATGCTTTGGTGAAGATGTCAGCTACCTGATCCTCTGTGCTGACATAAACAAGGTCAAGATCTCCTGCCAAGACCTTCTCTCTGACAAAATGGTAGTGAACCTCTATGTGCTTCGTACGAGCATGAAAGACTGGGTTCCTGGCCAACTGTATACTGCTAATGTTGTCACAGAAAATGACAACTTGTCTATCCACTGATAGACCCAAATCTGCAAGTAGCTTTCTCAACCAAGCTACCTCACATGCTGCCATAGCAGCTCCTCTGTACTCGGCCTCTGTACTCGATAGAGCAACTGTAGGTTGCTTCTTGCTGCTCCAAGTCACAGCAGCACTCCCCAAAGAAAACATGAATCCACTGGTAGATCTTCTATCTGAGATACTACCGGCCCAATCAGCATCTGTGTACCCATGTACACATATCTCTGTCCCAGTCTCATAGAATAGTCCACAATGCAAAGTAGACCTCACATACCTCAGTATGCGTCTGACTGCATGTTTAGGGTCCATAAACACAACACAACTAAATACTACTGACACAGCAAAACACCTCCATTAGGTAACACTAACTTCAATTACCATATCAGACTAAACATAAACTGAACATAGAGAACACAAATTGAGTAGGAATTTGCTAAACAAGATAGAGAATAACAGAATGAAACTGAAATACCATATCTGACTGATCAAGATAAGTCATACATTGCCTTCTCCTTCTTCTCTTAGTACTTACTACTCACTACTTTCAAAAAGACGACTACAAAGCCCCTATAAATAGGCGACCTTCAGACAGTTTTAAACAGTTGTAACTAGAATGTCACAAGACATTAACAGATAATATCCGACTATCCAGATCATAACAAACTCCGACTGATCAACAATCCGACTGAGCAATAGTCCGACTAAGCAATAATCCGACTGAGCAAAGATACATATATCCGACTGAGCAACTATTAAGTAAATATTAGGTATTCTATCTATAGTTCAACACTGCATCCAAATGCGATTTCCGTGGAACCTGCATAAACTGACTCACCAACCCAACAGCATAGCTCAAATCTGGTCTGGTGATCGTCATGTAGATCAAACTTCCTACTATGCTCCTATACATAGTAGGATCCTCCAAGATCTCTCCTGAGTCTGCACTCAACTTGCCATTCTGATCCAATGGCACAGAAATAGGCTTACAGCCTGTCATACCATACTTGGACAACATGTCCAAGCCATACTGTCTCTGTAGTAATCCTATACCATGTGGTGACCTAATCACCTCAATGCCCAAGAAATATCTGAGCTCCCCCAGATCCTTCATCTCAAACTTCTGTCTTAGCAAGATCTTTACATCAAAGATCTCTGCATCATGGTCCCCCGTAATGATCAAGTCATCTACATAGATGACAACAAGCACAACTCCTCTATCACCATGTCTCACATACAGCGAGAAATCTGCATTGGCTACATGAAAGCCAATAGTGACAAGATATTCAGAAATCTTGTCAGACCATGCTCTTGGTGCTTGCTTTAAGCCATACAAGGCTTTCTTCAACCTGCAAACATGCTCGGGGTGACCCACATCCTCATATCCAGGTGGCTACAACATATACACCTCTTCTTGCAAATCCCCATGCAAGAATGCATTCTTTACATCCATCTGATGTAAAGACCATTGCTTTGACGCAGCCACTGCTATCACAACTCTCACCGTTGCCATCTTGGCAACTGGGCTGAAAGTTTCCTCATAATCAATCCCATATGTCTGCGCATATCCTTTGGCTACCAATCTAGCCTTGTACCTGTTTATGCTTCCATCACTGTTATGTTTAGCTTTGTACACCCACTTGCATCCAATGGCTTTCTTGCCTTCAGGCAATTGCACTAAATCCCAAGTTTCATTTCCATATAGTGCATCCATCTCCTCATCCATAGCTTTCTCCCAACACACATTTCCAACAGCCTCATCAATGCATGTGGGCTCTACAACCTGCACAACCTTTGCCATATATGCATAGTGATGTGCCACATAACCATCATATGTAAATCTCTGCACAGGGTTCTTCACTCTCCCTGATCTTCGCAGCTTTTCATTCATGGCTTCCATAGCCTTCTTTACACCAGGTGTTCTCATAGCTGGGATCCCAAGCTCCTCATCAAGGCTCATATCTGAGCCAGTAGACTCTCCATCAACAAGAGAATGCCCTACAGAAATGTCAGGCATACCAAGGGGCTCAACCACTTTCTCTTTTCCTTTACGTGATGTAGTAATCACATTTGCAGGGCTGGTATTATGACGCAGCCTACCACTCCATGGTCTATCAACAGACCCACTAGATGAGGACTCTCCTGGTCCACTCAAAGACTATGATTGCTGACCTGCATTCTGTGCAACCACACTTCCACTCAAATCAGCCCCAACAGCTTCTTTTTCAGCAGCATACCAGCTGCTCATCTCATCAAAGACAACATCCCTGCTTACCCTCAACTCACGTGTAGCAGGGTTATAACACCTGTATCCCTTTTGCTCAAGGGAATATCCAATAAACACACATTTTTCAGCTTTCGGATCCAGCTTGGTTCTCAGCTCCTCTGGCACATGCACATATGCAATGCATCCAAAAACTTTCAGATGAGATAAATCTGGTTTTCTGCCAGTAAACCTCTCCTCTGGAGTTACATCATGTATGGCTGCAGTTGGAGTCCTGTTCATGATGTATACTGCTGTAGACACAGCCTCAGCCCAATAGCAATGCGGCATATTTTTCTCTTCCATCAATGCTCGCGCAATCTCAGCAATGTGCCTGTTTTTCCGCTCAGCAACTCCATTTTGCTACGGAGTGTATCTGCATGTATACTGTCTCCGAATTCCATTCTTCTTCAGAAATTTAGAGAACTCATTGGAGAAGTATTCTCCCCCTCCATCTGACCTTAGGCACTTGACATATTTTCCTGTTTGCTTTTCAACCAAAACTCTGAAATTCTGAAAGTGAGTGAACACCTCACTCTTCTCCTTCATGAAATATACCCACACTTTTCTTGTGTGGTCATCAATGAAAGTGACATAGTACCTGCAGCCTCCCATAGACACGGTCTTCATAGGACCCCATACATCTGAATGCACAACATCTAGTGCATTTCTGCTCACATATCTGTTACGTGGAAACACATGCTTTGTTTGCTTCCCAAATTGGCATGCTTCACAGATTTTATGCATACCTTCCACTTTAAATTTTGGCAGCCCTGTCACAATTCCTTTTGTCTGCATAGACTTCAATCTCTGTACATTCACATGACCAATCCTTTTATGCCATATGTCTGTGTCTGCAACAACTCTTGAACCATTTGCAAACATCGCAGCACTCATCTCAGGCATGTCTACATCCAACGTAAACATTCTGCCCACTCTGTTGCCTTTTGCAACCAACCTGCACTTGTCTTTGAAATCTTCAACATAACACCCATCAGGGTTAAACCGAACCTGCAAACCCTGCTCAATCATCTGGCCAACTGAAACCAGATTCTTTATTATGTTCGGTACATGAAGTACATCTGCAAGGTACTTCACTTTGCCATCCTGCATAGATAATGGCACATCTCCAACGTGGGCGATTGGATGAGCAGTGTCATCCCCTGTTTCCACAAAACCTGGTCTTTCCGGGTTTTTTATCTCCTTGAACCACTCCCCATGACTCGTCATGTGGTTCGAAGCGCCTGAATCCACATACCATACATTATCTTTTTGTGCTGCATCAACATTTTCAGACATGGCATTCACAACATGCTGCATAACAAACAACCTTTCATTATCCTCATTATTTCTGCTTGAGGATGCATAGTTGTTTTGCTGCACTTTCCCATTTTGCATGTCAGACTGCTTCTTATAACATTCTGACTGCACATGTCCAGGCTTACCACAATAATAGCATTCACGTGCATCATTATATTGTCTTTGCCAATTTCCACGGCCTCTTGGACTCCCCCTGCCTCTGAATCTGCCTCTTCCACCTGCGTGTTGTTGTTGTTGTTGATTCTGGGACTGTTGTTGTTGTTGTTGCTGCTGCTGGCCATAATTCTGATTACCTGTTCGGCCACCTCCTTGACCGCGTTCACGGCCTCCTCTACCTCGTCCTCTTCCTGAACTCGTGTAGAAGGCCTGTTGCTCTGAACTGTTTTTGCTTTGTGAAGACTGTTGGTCTTCACCCAAGTTCTTCTCTTCAATAATCAGCATAGACACCAAATCTGTAAAGTTGGGAATGTTTTCCCGAGTCTGAATAGACGTCTTAAACGCCTTGTATTGTGGCCCGAGACCACGTAGACAGACTTCCACCTTGTCATCATCATCTACTGACACACCAATAGATGCAAGAGATTCCACAATACCCTTTATCTTCAGCGCGCATAGTCATTCACAGACATGCTCTTTTTCTCCACAGTATGAAGTTCATTCTTCAACTGTATCTTACGTGCCTTGGTATTTGTTTCATAAAGCTTTACCAAGGTGTCCCACGCCTCCTTGGGGGACTTGGCATCCTGAATGTGCCCAATCATGGTGTCCTGTATACTAATGGAAAGCCAATACATAACCTTCCTGGCTCCTTGGTTCCAGTCTTTAAACTCTTTTACATCTGCAGCAGTCAGATTTATATCCGGTATCTCCGGTGCCTCTTCATGCTCACCTTCTATGTAGTCCCAATAGCCTTTTCCCATCAGGAAATTCGTCAACCTGAACCTCCAAGCATGGAAGTTATTCTTGTCCAGCTTCTCAGCCACAATCTGTGTTATGCCATCATTAGACATCTTACCAAATACACAGTTTCACCAGAAACTGCACTCTGGTTTTTTTGCACAACCTGCAGTATTTTCTGCACAGCGGTACTGTTGTACTCTCAAATGTCACAACCAGTGACTTCAATGTGCATACATACACCCAATGGCAACTGTAGACCTCTTTGCAGCACCCACAGTGTCTGCACAGTCAATTTGTCTTCCTGCAGTTCTTAAAACAGAGTTCTGCAGAGAATCGATGACTTACCCGCAGTGCTCGAAATCGCCTGCTTTCTGAAAAACGGAGGTCCAGACGCGCCTGAAACGCGTTTTCGGCACAAAATTTCAGTCCATAGGACTCTATAGTTGCCCTATAGCTTCACTCCCGCGAAGAAAGCTCCTCAATCGGAGATCGTTTGCCGGTGCCTCCCGTAGAGCTCCCGACAAGGGTCTAGTCACCAACACAATAGGGAAGAGTAGTTGCAGCTCTTACCCTCGTACCGCTTCCTGTGGTTCTCTTGCTTGCAGCTCAGCCCTTAGCACGAACCAGGCTCTGATACCATGAAAAGATACAGGGGGGAAGAGAGCTTGAGCTCTTGCAAGCACACACACACACTCACAAACCCTAATAGAGAACACACAAGGTGAGAGGCTGAAAATCTTCTTCTTCTCTACTCAACACTCAACACACCATATACAAGAATAAGAGTACACACAATATGAAAGGTACTCAACCAAATACATACACGGGTTCTCTATAGTGTGAACCCGACTAAATGAACTGGCGCTATAACTATGCCAGTCTCTAGAGTGGCTGTCACACAGCCTGTCATCCCACTGGCCGCATATCACCCAAGATCTCACCAACCATGCCAGTGGTGTAAGTGCGGGGCCTATCCCCCAGGCGGGTCATCAGTGTCCACCGCCTCACTAGAGCTCGATATCTTAACACAGGACCCCATACATCGCTATGAATTATTTCAAGTGTCTTGCTACTCATGTTGCCTTCTCTAGGAAACAGCAACCTCGACTGCTTTCCAAACTGACAGGCATCACAAACATGCATATTCCCATCATACTTGATTCTCGGCAGCCCACTAACAATGCCTCTTGTCTGCATGTTCTTTAACCTTTGTATGTTCACATGTCAAATCCTCTTATGCCACATGTCAATGTCTTGTGCCACATTTCGAATTTTAGAGAACATGGCTGATTTCAACTCAGGAATCCCAGCATCCAACTTAAATAACCTACCTTCTTTCTTGCCTTTGGCAATGACTCTACATCCTTTTTTGAAATCCTCAACGAAGCAACCATGCTCGTTGAAGCGAACCTGTAAACCCTGTTCCACCATTTGACCAACAAACTGAGGCCAAACTTTTTGTAATAGAAGGCACATACAAGACATCTGCCATAGATTTTGTTTCACCATTGTGCATAACCAGTGGTACACTTCCAACATGTGCAATGGCATGTTGGGTATCATCTCCTGTCTCCACATAGCCTTTCACATCCATAGGCTTCATATGCTCAAACCATTCGCCATGACAAGTCATATGGTTTGATGCTCCAGAGTCCATATACCAAGTGTCATCACTTTCAGCATTTGTCATCATAGATCGCACAACATGTTTCATGGCAAACGAGTTATTTGCACTGCCATCATTACTGCTTGATGCATAATTTCCACCATGTTGTGCATAATGTCCACCATGTTGTGCTCTACCTCCTCTCAAATCATTTTGTTTGCGGAAACAATCACGTGCCATATGAGCAAATTTCCTACAGTAATGGCATTCCACATTTTGCATAGATGTTTGTTGGTCTTGCAAACATCCTCTACCACGAGGATTACCTCTGCCTCTCTGAGGTGTATATCCACGACCACCTCTAGTTCCATATGTAGGCTGAAAATTCTGTTGTGGTGACCTGTCCTGCCATCCACGACCATTACCACGGCCACGTGATGCAAATCTCCCCCTACCTCTAGATCCCCTTTGTGAATAGAAAGCCTAATTTCTGCCATTATCATCATGGCTAGTAGATGCATCATGAAAGGAGTCACTATAGCTTGGCCCTAGGGCCAAGCTACCATGCAATCTTGAGAGAATCTAGCTTGGCCGAAGGGCCAATGTACCAGTAAAGATAGTGTTGCCATGGTGATGGTAGCTTGGCCCTAGGGCCAAGCTAGATTCTCTTGTGTGTGGTAGCTTGGTCCAAGGGTCACTCTAGATTCTCTTGTGTTCCCTAGGGCCAATGTAGATTGAGATTTTCCCTAGGGCCAATCTGCACTCCCAGTCTATTTAGCTCATGTCTCCCAAAGTGTAGAGCCAATTTCAATTTCACACTCTCAATTTAGACTCTTCAGTCCATCTCTCCCAAGGTTTCCCACCCAATTTCAAATTCATAAGATTTCAAAATTCGCCCCAAATTTGGCTCTGAAATGTTTCCTCCCAAGCCTCTCGTGCATCGACATCGTCAATATCCAATCAAAAAAACCAAAGGTGCACTTCCTTCTAGTTTGATTTTTTAATGTACTAAAGTATGATTATTTTGTATGCATAAACTAATTTTAAACTAAATAACTCTAAACCAAACTAATTAAGTAATAATTAATATAAACTAATTAAGCACTAACTACATTGTAAACACTAATTAGAATCTAACATTAAGCACTAACTACATTGTAAACACTAATTAGAATCTAACATTAATTAGATTTAAAACTAATTAGAGAGAGATAATTGTGTGTGAGAGAGAAAAAGAGAAGGGGGTGTGTGGGTGTTTGAGAGAGAGAGAGAGAGAGAGAAACAGCCACCTGGCAGCTAACCTAAAGGCTTAGGTTATCTTTCATACATTATAATTAGATTGTACTTAACAATAATTACGTAATAATATAATAATGTAACTAGATTGTTAAGTAACCTATGTAAAACCTATTGTAATTAAAATCTTAGGTTAGCTTTCATACGTTATAATTAGATTATACTTAACAATAATTAAGTAATTAAAATCTTAGATTAGCTTTCATACGTTATAATTAGATTATACTTAACAATAATTAAATAATAATGTAATTAGATTGTATTTAACAACAGGTTTATCTTTAATTAGATTTTACTTAACAATAGGTTTAACATAGGTATCTTATATGCTTGCCTAATTAAAGATAAACAAATACTACACCTAGAATCACTACTTTCACAAGGAGCTTACCCCACAAGATCACTAAAAAATATGTAAGATAGCATGTACATGTTTTAATTTATTATGGAGTTACATAAATTATGCTTCTATAAGAATTTTCTAAGTTCGAAACTGAAATTTCTATCCGAAAGGGGTACTTTTATCATCTCCAAATTTATAAAAGGGTGTAAATATAAAAATCAATAAATAAGGGTTCATTCGATGACCCTTTAAATGCATGCATGCATGTACTATATGAATGCATTCATTGAATGCATGCATGCATTCAATGACCCTTTAAATACATGCATGTACTATATGAATTCATTCTAGGAGCTATTTAAATAATCCCTTGAATGTATGTGCATGTGCTATATTGAATGCACGTGCTACATGGGGTTTGTACATTTGCTGTGAGGTCCCCCTGTTCCCACCGAGCAACGGATTCGGGTACTAGCAGCGGAAGTAGCACTTCTCGCGCGGGACAGGGGTCCCACATTCGGGGCCTCGTCCACGGATATCCGGACAAGAGACTAATCCGTCGGTTTTTCCAAAACCGAACCCGGAAAAAACTTCCCTTACCGGAAAGCACGGGCGATTCCACCAGGATAATTTTTTTCTCTAACGAAGACAAGATCATTTCTGATCAAGCTGATCCAATTTTATCTTCAAGATACTAGATCAGATCAAGGAAGAAACTTGCACTTGGATCATTGGGATCAACGCTTTTTTCCCCATTCAAGAGGCACAGCCGTTGATTCCTATCCATAGAACAATTTCTGTCCGGGATTTACTTTATCTATCGTATTAACAAAAGTTGAGTCTCGATTTACGGATCCATCAGTCCAGCCTAACCCCATCCGATCCCATGGGTTAGCCAACCGCCCAACCACTGTAGTGATGGGATCCAATTTGGAATTTGGTTAGGTTTTGTCCCGGGTACCAAGGAAAAGAGTTCCAAGGCCCCCTAGCCGGAATTTCATGCAAACATAAAACTAGCCACACCACTTACACACCCAATATGAAAATTGCCTTTTTCTTAGCATCAGCTAACTTTAAAACAATCCTTTAATGAAACCATAGTACCAGTGATCACAATCTCCCAATTTATCCAGTTGATTCATAATTTCCCATCATTCCTTCATCAGAGTATCTATGGCATCATTGGCAACTAGAACGCTCACCACCTGTCCACACAGAGGCCGTTTCCATAGTTCCTCGCCCATAATACTCGGCAATATAATCACTTATCAAGATGGACTCTCGTTGAAGATCAGCAAGATCAACCAACAGATCCATATAAAAGAGCCATGGACTCATCCGTTGAGGACCAGCAAGGTCAGTCAACCAGATCCATGCCCGGTTTCACAAAACAACTCTTACTCCTTGTTCCAATATCTTCCTCGACGCACGCGTGGGTATCCTAGGCGACCCAGAGCCCGAGCACCGTATGGTCAGCACCCTCTAGGATCCTTCGCAGGTGACCTAGCGCTTCACTCATAGGCCGCTTCCTTGGTCCCTCATCCACCGTACCGGAAGCTCACCATTTTAATCGAACCGAGGCTGGTCAAGACCTCGGTCGACCTTGCTACGCGAGACGTCCTCCATTGACTCTCCGTCAGCAGTTGCAACTTTATCAGTTAGGTCTCCACGACCTTAATCACAAGACGGTCAAAATGCTTCCCCAGCATTCTTGACATAAAACAGCCATTTACAAACAGCATTTACAAACAGTTTACAAATACAGTTTCTATATTAACTCTCATTTTTCCACATTATCCCTCATTAATCCACATTACTTATTCCACATTCCATGTATATGTGTACTCATCCAATCACCTCCTTTTCCATCTCTTCACTTCAGATTCCTTCACATCACATATTATATATTCACATCCATATCCACATCCATACATCCACATCCACATCCACATTCACATCCATACATCCACATCTACATGCTTATCTCCATTTTCACATCCTCATTTATACATCCACATCCCATATCCACATTCATACATACACATCCATATCCACATCCACATCCACATCCACATTCACATCCACGCATCCACATCTACATGCTTACCTCCATTTTCACATCATCATTTATACATCCACATCCCATATCCACATTCATACATACACATCCATACATCCACATCTACATCCACATACATACATACATCCACATCCACATTCCACATTCACATCTATACATCCACATCTACATTCACATTCACATACATCCACATCCACATTCCCATACATCCACATCTATACATCCACATTCCACATTCACATCTACATTCACATTCACATACATCCACATCTACATTCACATTCACATACATGCACATCTACATTCACATTCACATACATCCACATTCATGCATCCACATCTACATGCATACATCCATACATCCACATCCACATTTACATCCATGCATCCACATCTACATCCTCATTCACATCCATACATCCACATTCATACATCCATACATCCACATTCATACATCCACATCCACATCCATACATCCACATCCACATCCATACATCCACATTCATACATCCACATCCACATCCACATGCATCTTATCATATCTTATCACTTCCCATATCTTTAATGCATACCTCTATGCATGAAATTCAATTATGCTAAAAGTAATACTTTTATAATAAAATATTCAACTTTTATGCATACCTCTATGCATGAAATCCAATATGATAAAAGTAACACTTTTGATATAAAAAAATTATCCTTTATGCATACTTCTATGCATGAAAATTAAAATGATAAAAGTAACACTTTTGATATAAAAATTTTCCTTTATGCATCCTTCTATGCATGAAAATTAAAAATGATAAAAATAACACTTTTAATATAAAAAAATTATCCTTTATGCATACTTCTATGCATGAAAATTAAAAATGATAAAAGTATCACTTTTGATATAAAAATTTTCCTTTATGCATACTTCTATGCATGAAAAATTAAAAAATGATAAAAGTAACACTTTTGATATAAATTTTTTTTCCTTTATGCATACTTCTATGCATGAAAATTAAAAATGATAAAAGTAACACTTTTGATATAAAAAAATTATCCTTTATGCATGATATTAAAATTCAATTTCTCCATGATTATAATGGAATTCTTTCAATTAATCTAGGATGATAATTCCTAGAATATGGTAGGAAGTCCTCTTTTTATGCTTTGAATGAAATTATTTTATGCATAATTTTTATAAAAATTTTGCCATAGCTCCGCTGCTATGACTGATAAATCTCAATTTTTTCTAAGGGATAAAGCTTATCATTAAGGAAATAATTAAAATGATCTCTAATTGGATCATTAATCTATAGTGGATTGAATCATCAATATGCATAAACTAAAAGCATAGAAAAAAGCCATTAAATTGGCCTCAAGCATAGCTTAAGCTTGGGTTAAGGAAAAGCTTTATGAAAAGCTTGATTTGGATTGAGAACGGGTCATGAGTATGACCATTTCTTGAGTGAGAGAGAGAATTTACATAAAAATCATTAGAATTTAAACATAAATGAAAATTAACTTCAATAGCATTTATTAACTTATGTAACTCTTCACTACTATTCAAACTTCAATAGTATTTAAAAAAAACCATACCAATTAAACTTCTCAAGCTTGAGAGGGGTTGAGAAGAGAGAAACATTGATTATAGAAAGATCAATATTCACTAATTACCTTCCAACTTGCTTGATTCTTTGTTCACGGTAGAGGCCCCCAACCAATCAATTGGTTAAGTATGTTGATGGAGCCACTAATGGGGATTGAAGAAAGAGGGAAGCTCCAAAAACTAGTGAATTATTAAATGAATTCACAGTTCTTGGCTTAGGTGGAGTAGAGTAACGATGCATAAACACTAACTATTTTTCAACAAGGAGGAGGCTTCTATTTATAGGAAAAATTGAGCTCCTAACCAAACAAACTGATTCTAGAATTTTCTAAATCAGTTTGGTCAATATTTGACCATTTTTAGGTCAGTTAAGCTAACTTTTTGGAACTAGACTTGAATGAGGAGAGAGGAGAGATGAAATATCTCAATTTTTATGAGTTTAAAACTCATTCAAGCATGTGAAATATGCACCTCCTTTAAAGAACTCCCCTTCCTTACATATGTGTCATAATGGAATCATTTTAATATTGCTCATAGTTTTTTTTTAACTAATAAACCTTGTACATTTTCAACTCTTCATCTTATGTGAAATATGCACCTCCTTTAAAGAATTCCCCTTCCTTACATATGTGTCATAATGGAATCATTTTAATATTGCTCATAGTTTTTTACTAATAAACCTTGTACATTTTCAACTCTTCATCTTATGTGAAATATGCACCTCCTTTAAAGAATTCCCCTTCCTTACATATGTCATATTTTTAATATTGCTCATAGTTTTTTACTAATAAACCTTGTACATTTTCAACTCTTCACCTCATGTGAGCATTTACTCATTTTTGGGTATTTTCTTTTTACAAGTTGGATTTATCTCCTCTCTACACATGGATTGATGCTATTGGTCCATAGGAACCTTAATTGGACCATAGTCTAAAGATTTCTGAAAATCTAGACCCTTAGGCTAAGGTTCTTTATAGCTATTTTCAATTAATTCCAATTGCACATTGGAAAATTCTTTTTGAATTTCTGTTTCAGGGGAACTCATCTGAATTAGAAGAGATATTTTTCTATCCAAAAATATTCAAAATCTGAATATTCTCTCTCTAGAATATTTTTCTCTCTCTAGGCTAAAACAGATAGAAACAAGGTCTTTATATTTCTGAAGAGGGATTGATTACAGGGAAAGATACTAGACATCAAAAAGGGGGTGGGAGAGGAATCTTACATTCTACCCCACTTAAAAAACGCGAGATGTCCTCATCTCGCAAACTGGGATAATTTCGCAAGATGCACGAATTATGAGACTTAGAGAAAAATTTAAATCAGGATTAACCACCAAGAAAAAGTCTCAAAGAGAGCAAGATTCAAGATAAGAACAAGATTTAAACTTTATTCATTCTCGGAACTTATACAGTAAAGATAGAAGAACTCTTTACACTTCCATAAGCCCGTCCATCATATGATCACAAAAGCAGCACTCACAAGCTGCACAAGTATAGGGTAACTCATCTATGGGAATGATTCTGCTGGTTATTGCCGCACCTATCTCAGTGGTATGAGGTGATCTAACAAAAGGACCTCTGAGAGGCAAGCCAAAAACGGGGTAAAGGCATATCTTCTCATGAGGAAGAAAACACGCCAATAAGAAGACCCGCTCAGAAAACCCAGGATGCCTTGATCTCATGACGCAGTAGTATCGGGGACCCAAACCCAAGGCTTCAATAACCATGGCCAAGCGGACATTGTTGCGAAAGTGTTGCTGACCCCAGGGTGTTACCCTAGTTATGTCTTGATAGGTCCGCCATTTGGTCTGCGCTACAGAAGTTCCCAAGTGAGGGAAAAGTGAGCGCTCATACTGTTCTATAAAATCCTTCTTCACAGACTCACTTGCGTCTTGAAGGTGAGGAATCATTATGGATAAAACTAATTCTTGTTGCCAAGCCATGAAGGAGATTAGGAAGAAAGGAGATCGATGGGAGTAAGATTACTGTGAGCGACAAGTAAAAGTTACGACTTATATAAAGGAAGGAGCTAGCGTAACTTAGAAGCCAACGGTAGCTTGCCACTGAAGTTTTACCGTCTTTCCATGATTTGGGTTTGGCACAATTTTCTATAGAAGGCATTAAGAACTTTGAGATGAGGAGATAAAAGAAGTTCGTAAGTTAAATCACCTACTTTCTTTGGTCCACAATATCTGGGAGATAACTTCTTATATTTTCCAAGAGATAAAGAACTTCTTTTGGGTCGTACTCGAGACCAAAACCTTGATATCCAAAACATCGATTCTCACTTCTGAACTCGTTGTTCTGAATCCTTAAAACAGGTGGGACTCTTGAGAAGTATTCAGGAAAAAGGTTCTTCCTTTTTTAAACAGAATCTTTCTTTTATTTTAGAGAGGGAATAATTATAAGATCAAAAAGGGAGATTCTTACTCCTGTATACCTCTAAGGCTGGGGGAGAATCTTACATTCTACCCCACTTGAAAAGTGCGAGATGTCCTCATCTCATAAAGTAGAGGACAACTCTTTTTCTTAAGATCCAATTTTATTCTGGGGTTCCTTATATTCTGGTCAACCCAACAGAATACTGGGATAAATATCCCTTAGAACTCATCATTAAATAACAATTCATTCAGATCATATCATTCATATCTTTAACATGATAAAGGTTCATTAGACCGAAAAATTTCCTTCTGAGCATTCCTCCACGGGAATTTCAGTCAAGTAAGTTCTCAATTTGTCATCCCTTAACTTGATCTAACGGTCAAGTGTTAACAGTAGCAATTTGACAGCACAATCCACTAATCTCATAGTGATTTGCTGAATCATTTTCATCATTTATCATTACAGGGACTCGTCCCAATCATCCACCTTGTGGTTTTGCTCAGCTTATTACATTTCAATCCATTTTCAGGGATCATCATTTTTCAATCAGAATCCAAATCAATTCATCGGTTTCCAAACAAAACTAAAAATCATATCAACCACATTCGAAATCATCATCTGGATAGCATTAACGCTTATACTTTCAAGTCTTAGATTTACTCGTATATACTGTCAGTAAAGAGCTGCAGTATACTCTCGGTATATACGGGTAGTCGTGGCTCTTGGAATTATAAGGTAAATACCATCATGTCTAGGCCTCAAGCAAGTCAGGGATCCTATATAATTGTGGTACTTCCATCTGAACACCCAATTACCAAATTACGAATTTCAGTTTGAATATCAAATTGTATGAATTATATCACACAATTACAACCTTTTTGTGCTTCTTGATAAATTTTTGACATATTTGTCTTCTCAGTTGATCTTTATTAACCAAATGCTCTGATACCAACTGTGAGGTCCCCCTGTTCCCACCGAGCAACGGATTCGGGTACTAGCAGCGGAAGTAGCACTTCTCGCGCGGGACAGGGGTCCCACATTCGGGGCCTCGTCCACGGATATCCGGACAAGAGACTAATCCGTCGGTTTTTCCAAAACCGAACCCGGAAAAAACTTCCCTTACCGGAAAGCACGGGCGATTCCACCAGGATAATTTTTTTCTCTAACGAAGACAAGATCATTTCTGATCAAGCTGATCCAATTTTATCTTCAAGATACTAGATCAGATCAAGGAAGAAACTTGCACTTGGATCACTGGGATCAACGCTTTTTTCCCCATTCAAGAGGCACAGCCGTTGATTCCTATCCATAGAACAATTTCTGTCCGGGATTTACTTTATCTATCGTATTAACAAAAGTTGAGTCTCGATTTACGGATCCATCAGTCCAGCCTAACCCCATCCGATCCCATGGGTTAGCCAACCGCCCAACCACTGTAGTGATGGGATCCAATTTGGAATTTGGTTAGGTTTTGTCCCGGGTACCAAGGAAAAGAGTTCCAAGGCCCCCTAGCCGGAATTTCATGCAAACATAAAACTAGCCACACCACTTACACACCCAATATGAAAATTGCCTTTTTCTTAGCATCAGCTAACTTTAAAACAATCCTTTAATGAAACCATAGTACCAGTGATCACAATCTCCCAATTTATCCAGTTGATTCATAATTTCCCATCATTCCTTCATCAGAGTATCTATGGCATCATTGGCAACTAGAACGCTCACCACCTGTCCACACAGAGGCCGTTTCCATAGTTCCTCGCCCATAATACTCGGCAATATAATCACTTATCAAGATGGACTCTCGTTGAAGATCAGCAAGATCAACCAACAGATCCATATAAAAGAGCCATGGACTCATCCGTTGAGGACCAGCAAGGTCAGTCAACCAGATCCATGCCCGGTTTCACAAAACAACTCTTACTCCTTGTTCCAATATCTTCCTCGACGCACGCGTGGGTATCCTAGGCGACCCAGAGCCCGAGCACCGTATGGTCAGCACCCTCTAGGATCCTTCGCAGGTGACCTAGCGCTTCACTCATAGGCCGCTTCCTTGGTCCCTCATCCACCGTACCGGAAGCTCACCATTTTAATCGAACCGAGGCTGGTCAAGACCTCGGTCGACCTTGCTACGCGAGACGTCCTCCATTGACTCTCCGTCAGCAGTTGCAACTTTATCAGTTAGGTCTCCACGACCTTAATCACAAGACGGTCAAAATGCTTCCCCAGCATTCTTGACATAAAACAGCCATTTACAAACAGCATTTACAAACAGTTTACAAATACAGTTTCTATATTAACTCTCATTTTTCCACATTATCCCTCATTAATCCACATTACTTATTCCACATTCCATGTATATGTGTACTCATCCAATCACCTCCTTTTCCATCTCTTCACTTCAGATTCCTTCACATCACATATTATATATTCACATCCATATCCACATCCATACATCCACATCCACATCCACATTCACATCCATACATCCACATCTACATGCTTATCTCCATTTTCACATCCTCATTTATACATCCACATCCCATATCCACATTCATACATACACATCCATATCCACATCCACATCCACATCCACATTCACATCCACGCATCCACATCTACATGCTTACCTCCATTTTCACATCATCATTTATACATCCACATCCCATATCCACATTCATACATACACATCCATACATCCACATCTACATCCACATACATACATACATCCACATCCACATTCCACATTCACATCTATACATCCACATCTACATTCACATTCACATACATCCACATCCACATTCCCATACATCCACATCTATACATCCACATTCCACATTCACATCTACATTCACATTCACATACATCCACATCTACATTCACATTCACATACATGCACATCTACATTCACATTCACATACATCCACATTCATGCATCCACATCTACATGCATACATCCATACATCCACATCCACATTTACATCCATGCATCCACATCTACATCCTCATTCACATCCATACATCCACATTCATACATCCATACATCCACATTCATACATCCACATCCACATCCATACATCCACATCCACATCCATACATCCACATTCATACATCCACATCCACATCCACATGCATCTTATCATATCTTATCACTTCCCATATCTTTAATGCATACCTCTATGCATGAAATTCAATTATGCTAAAAGTAATACTTTTATAATAAAATATTCAACTTTTATGCATACCTCTATGCATGAAATCCAATATGATAAAAGTAACACTTTTGATATAAAAAAATTATCCTTTATGCATACTTCTATGCATGAAAATTAAAATGATAAAAGTAACACTTTTGATATAAAAATTTTCCTTTATGCATCCTTCTATGCATGAAAATTAAAAATGATAAAAATAACACTTTTAATATTAAAAAATTATCCTTTATGCATACTTCTATGCATGAAAATTAAAAATGATAAAAGTATCACTTTTGATATAAAAATTTTCCTTTATGCATACTTCTATGCATGAAAAATTAAAAAATGATAAAAGTAACACTTTTGATATAAATTTTTTTTCCTTTATGCATACTTCTATGCATGAAAATTAAAAATGATAAAAGTAACACTTTTGATATAAAAAAATTATCCTTTATGCATGATATTAAAATTTAATTTCTCCATGATTATAATGGAATTCTTTCAATTAATCTAGGATGATAATTCCTAGAATATGGTAGGAAGTCCTCTTTTTATGCTTTGAATGAAATTATTTTATGCATAATTTTTATAAAAATTTTGCCATAGCTCCGCTGCTATGACTGATAAATCTCAATTTTTTCTAAGGGATAAAGCTTATCATTAAGGAAATAATTAAAATGATCTCTAATTGGATCATTAATCTATAGTGGATTGAATCATCAATATGCATAAACTAAAAGCATAGAAAAAAGCCATTAAATTGGCCTCAAGCATAGCTTAAGCTTGGGTTAAGGAAAAGCTTTATGAAAAGCTTGATTTGGATTGAGAACGGGTCATGAGTATGACCATTTCTTGAGTGAGAGAGAGAATTTACATAAAAATCATTAGAATTTAAACATAAATGAAAATTAACTTCAATAGCATTTATTAACTTATGTAACTCTTCACTACTATTCAAACTTCAATAGTATTTAAAAAAAACCATACCAATTAAACTTCTCAAGCTTGAGAGGGGTTGAGAAGAGAGAAACATTGATTATAGAAAGATCAATATTCACTAATTACCTTTCAACTTGCTTGATTCTTTGTTCACGGTAGAGGCCCCCAACCAATCAATTGGTTAAGTATGTTGATGGAGCCACTAATGGGGATTGAAGAAAGAGGGAAGCTCCAAAAACTAGTGAATTATTAAATGAATTCACAGTTCTTGGCTTAGGTGGAGTAGAGTAACGATGCATAAACACTAACTATTTTTCAACAAGGAGGAGGCTTCTATTTATAGGAAAATTTGAGCTCCTAACCAAACAAACTGATTCTAGAATTTTCTAAATCAGTTTGGTCAATATTTGACCATTTTTAGGTCAGTTAAGCTAACTTTTTGGAACTAGACTTGAATGAGGAGAGAGGAGAGATGAAATATCTCAATTTTTATGAGTTTAAAACTCATTCAAGCATGTGAAATATGCACCTCCTTTAAAGAACTCCCCTTCCTTACATATGTGTCATAATGGAATCATTTTAATATTGCTCATAGTTTTTTTTTAACTAATAAACCTTGTACATTTTCAACTCTTCATCTTATGTGAAATATGCACCTCCTTTAAAGAATTCCCCTTCCTTACATATGTGTCATAATGGAATCATTTTAATATTGCTCATAGTTTTTTACTAATAAACCTTGTACATTTTCAACTCTTCATCTTATGTGAAATATGCACCTCCTTTAAAGAATTCCCCTTCCTTACATATGTCATATTTTGAATATTGCTCATAGTTTTTTACTAATAAACCTTGTACATTTTCAACTCTTCACCTCATGTGAGCATTTACTCATTTTTGGGTATTTTCTTTTTACAAGTTGGATTTATCTCCTCTCTACACATGGATTGATGCTATTGGTCCATAGGAACCTTAATTGGACCATAGTCTAAAGATTTCTGAAAATCTAGACCCTTAGGCTAAGGTTCTTTATAGCTATTTTCAATTAATTCCAATTGCACATTGGAAAATTCTTTTTGAATTTCTGTTTCAAGGGAACTCATCTGAATTAGAAGAGATATTTTTCTATCCAAAAATATTCAAAATCTGAATATTCTCTCTCTAGAATATTTTTCTCTCTCTAGGCTAAAACAGATAGAAACAAGGTCTTTATATTTCTGAAGAGGGATTGATTACAGGGAAAGATACTAGACATCAAAAAGGGGGTGGGAGAGGAATCTTACATTTGCTATATGAATGCATGTGCTACGTAGGGTTTTTACACATGCTATATGAATGTACGTGCATGAGATATTTACATAGTGACCAACCCATGGCAGCTTACAACAATCTACAAATTATCAAATAAATATTATAAATCCAATTATACACATGACCAATTGGAGGTACCAAGGTCATCTATCACATGGCCAAGTGGAGGTACCTACATGACCAATTTTCTTTCCTATGGATCTAGAAGTAGTAATTGCATATAAATATAGGATAAGGATGCACACTAAGGAGGTACATGAAGTATTAAGGTAAGTATCTCCTAGAACACCATAAGAATAGCCTCTATAATAGTAAGAAGCATCAACTAGTGGTTATAACACATGGTATTTACATAGAGACATGACTATTAAAAATAAGATATATAGTGGATATCCCAATGCCTATAGTCATGGTTCCTCAAGAGCAACAAAAGGCCAACACTAATCCCCAAGAGAAACAGTGGAGGACAGTCTAGTAAAAGAAATTAAGAGGTTTAGTTAAGGTCATTATAGAGCACTAGAAATGCCATCATGATTCCACAACAACAGCAAGAAGAGGCCAACACTAATCGAGCACTAATCCGGGTCACTCTTGCCATACACATGCATAGATAGGCCCAAGGGCCATTGTACCATGCAATATTGAGAGCATGGCTCTAGGAAACACAGGCAAATCTAGCTACCACACACAAGAAAATCTAGCTTGGCCCTAGGGCCAAGCTACCATGAACAAATCTACACCATCTTTGTTGCTTGTAGCTTGGCCCTAGGGCCAATCTACTATCAGAGACGGTATTGCTTTGTTGATGGTAGCTTGGCCCTAGTGCCAATCTACTAGCAAAGAGGATGTAGATTTGTTCATGGTAGCGTGGCCCTAGGGCCAAGTTAGTAGATTCTCTTGCAAGGGTCATTCTTGCCATGCACATGCAGAGATAGATCCAAGGGCCATTCTACTGTGCAGTCTCTAGAGAGAATGGAATTAGGGAACACAAGAAGCTACCACACACACAAGAATGTAGCTTGGGCCTAGGGCCAAGCTACCATGAACAAATCTACATCATCTTTTGATGAGAAGAAAGGTATATCTGATTCCACTACATGTCTAGAATTAACCCTTACACTTTCTGGTTATTGTGCCACTTTCTATATTTTTACAGATTGGGAAACGTAAGGAGGGGACAACCATGGTCTTAGAATCATGGCAAATGGGGGACCTTGAATTTTCAGCACAGCAGCAAGGTGCATAGCTCTATAAACACATAGTAGGCATGTGGAAGAGCTTGAAGATGAACTGAGTATATGGGAAAATAATCTCTGTTTTGATGCACGTGAGGGGCAAGAGTTTCAGGATCGAGGTGAAGGCAATGACAAGCTTTCAAGTCAACAAGGAGATGGAGATCAACATGAAGTAAATGTCACAGGAGGGGCAAAAAATGAAGCATTATAACAATTTTAGATTAGATGACATGCTTGTAATTTTGTAGCAGGCTCTTTTTTAACCAATCTTTATGTAATTGAAATCTTAACATTTTTGCAAACTGTAATTTTTTTTGTCTAGTGGTCTACTATGAAAAGGCCAAACTTTAAATTTTAACTATAAATAGCCAAAGGTGCCTTCTTTCTCATTTTCATGCGATAGAAACCAAGCACGAGCTCACACTATCTCTTTGCATTCACATGGCTACCCACTTTGACAACTTCTGTGAGTTCCTCTCCCACCACCCTGCGGGCGGCGGGCAAGAGCGAGCTCTTTGTCATGTTCTCTCGTGAAGTCGACTTTGAAAAGTTGCTCGCCCTTGCATCCCAACATTATGAGACGTAGATTGCATACATGGAGCAATACTTGGCTCCTCGCTCCATCTCCTTTTCCCATTGCCCCAAATTAAACCCAATGATCGATGGGTGCCTGTTGAGCTGCTTAAGTACATTCAACAATATGCCCGCCCCTACATCCAGTGCCTTGAATGCTTCATCGACATCTACATCCTCGTAGGAGCTTATTGTACCTTCAATAAGCAGGAGGTGAAGAGGTTGGGGAAGGAAAATTTAGGAACTAGGTTCCTCTCATGGCTCGCCACTTTTGCATTCCTCTCATCAGGATGAGGATGAGGAGGTAGAGATGCCTGCATTGCAGTTGGCAGGGTATTTGAGGGATGACAAGGAAGTGAAGGCAGTAGGAAACGAGTGCTAGTGTGGAAGAGCAGCTTGCATCAGAGCACTTTCGAGAGGGTGCATAATCTGCAGCTGAATAGCCCACTGTAGTAGAAGATACGGGGCCATCTTCCACACACGAGGAATGGATGAATGCTTGGGCATTATATGCATGGGGTGGACCTTGATACGTCCAACCTCGGTCCTCACCTAGAATGTTTTCACCAACCCAATCGTATTGCTCATCATCGGCCTCTCTGTCTTGATCTCTGGGGTGGCTGCATTGTGGGGTCTTCTTCACATGCTTGCTCCCACTAGAAGGGCCTGCAAATGTGTGCATTGGTGTTGACGTGGGAGGAGGGTTGGACTCTGGTGATCCCATTGGGCATGTTCTAGAATCGAAGGGGTCACTCTCTTCCATGGTGTCGCCAGTATGTGGTCGTTGTTTTCCTTGCACTGTGTTTCGTGAAGGCATGGTAACAAGTGCAGTGTTCATGGTGCATGCCATATCCATGTATGACTATGCTAATGTGGTGATGTGTTGGTGTCCTTACGTGGGTGTCTACGTAGATCTTGAGCTCAAGCTCTCTAAAAAAGTGGAATGAAAATGAAGTGAGAGAAGGAACTATTAATAGTTTTTTTTCAAGGGCAAAAAAAACCTAACTAAACTTATTTTCTTAGCCTTATTACATGTAGATTTATGCTGGTGCGTGCACAATCCAATGCCTCCCTTGTCTCCTCATGTGTGCACACCAAGCACCATGCCTGGGGAGCAATGGTGGGCTGCAACCATTAAAGCCGCGCATGACTTTTTGCAGCCTTGCATGCCTCTTCCGCAAGCTTAGATTGTTGGGCTCGCTCCTCCCTAACCAATACCCTTCCAAAGGTTGTGCGTGTAGATAATTTGTACATGTTCCTCCTGCCGAAGCTCCACCTCCATGTCTTGTATTTTTGAAATAAGCCCCTCTTGCTTTATAATGTGATTTCTCCATCCCTTGGGTACTCCACATGGAGAATATGGGTTTGCCAAGCTCCACTTGTAGTCAATCTTTTGCAGTATCCTAAGAAGCCAAGCTCTCCTTCACCAACAAATTGCATAAAAGATGATAAATTGCAGAAAGGAGGGTTTGCTCTTAATGGAGGGTCAACTGGATAGAGATGCCCATCAACCCAAAGATCTACATTTTTCTCCTTAGCTATCCTACGAGCTTGGACAGATTGTGAATTAGTAGGATGGGTTTTTTTAGAGGTGCCATACTCTTCAGGAATACGAATGTGTAAATCAACCTTCCATTCTCTAGCTTCACAAGAGGCTACACACACAGCTTGCAAAGGCTCCATAGCTAAGCAGAGGAAGAAGCTAAAGCAAAGAGATCCTCATAGGGGAGAGAGAGAGAGAAAGAGAGAGAGAGAGAGAGAGAGAGAGAGAGAGAGAGAGAGAGAGAGAGAGAGAGGGAGTGAGTGAGAGAGACTGTTAAAACTTTGCTATTGTTTGCAGGTTTAACACAAATCCATTTTTCTAAGTAAAAAATTGATATTTTTGATATACAAATATACTAGCATGGAGTTTTTCATCAATAAATTACATTTATGAGAAAATTTAAAAAACAATAATTTTTGGGGTCCCCACAATTTTGAGATCTCATGGATGTAGCGGTTCCTGAATATAGCAGTTAGTTATGTTTATGGGATTGTGGGGACCTGACAGTTAGTTATGGATGTACTGGCTCCTGACAGGCTTCTGATGTGACCCTTGAATTACAAGCTTTTTGGAGAAAAAACTTTATTTTCATCATACATATTGATTGGGTGGTGTTTTTTCAACCTCAAAATGTAAAAAATTAAATAATTAAAAAAATCACTTGTTGGGGTCCACCTAAATATGAGAATGTTTTGCTGATGTGGAAGGGAGATATGGTGGGAGTTAATGACAAAGGAGATTTCAAACTGACAAGAAATATTCAATTTGTAGAGAGTGAAGATAAAAAATTCAAAAAGTATGAGAAAAGTCAAAAAGTAAGAGAGAGAGTATGAGAATATTCCCTTTAAAAAGTGAAACTAGGGGGGTATGGCTGATGTGGCAAGGCAAAAAATAGGGGTCATCATAGCCTTTGTCTCCCTTAAGCCCATATTTTTAAGCTCTAATCCCTTAAAATTAGGAATCCTTATCAGGAGACCCTTTTTGGGTCCAAAAAATTCCTAATGTCTCCCCCAAATAATGGTCATTCCTATGACCAATTCTCTATTCAAATGATGCTTCTCATGGAGTAATTCTCAATTCTAAAATCAAACTCTATGCTAGTCAAGCTAGAGGCTAAAGAAATGGCTTTTTAATGCTTTTATGTTACATAAATTATGATTTAGATCCATAAATTGGATTTAGATCTATTGATAGTTAATCTATCATAATGATGTTACTAAGTTTTATTATGAAAAATTTTCTAAAAAATTAATACATAAATCATTTTTATGCATAATGTGAAAAGAGTACTTCCTACTATATTCTAGGATTAGTCATTCTATGCTAAATGAGTAATTTTCATCACATCCATGGAAAAATAATTTTTAATGTTTATGCATAAATAGTTAATTAGAGAAAAAGAGGAATTCTTAGTAATTTCATTTTTATGAGATAAAAGAGGAATTCCCATGATAATGAAGATCCATGTATTCCAATGGAGAAAGAGAAAATAATGGATATTTTATTTAAACTTAAAGAAGACACTTAGATAAATTATTTTATGCATGAACAAATTTAAATAATAAAAGAGTAATTCCCATCATATTTGGAATTCAATCATTTCAATGGGAAAAGTGGAATTCTTATCATATTTGGATTCATGGATATTTTTTATTCAATTTTAAGAGAAATTTTAGTTAAATTTATTTTTATGCATAAGAAAAAATTAAATGATAAAAGATAAATTCCCATCATATTTGGAATTCAATCATTTAAATGGGAAAAGTGAAAATCTTGTCATATTAGGATTAATGGATATTTTATTTAATTTTTAAGAGAAATTTTAGTTAAAATTATTTTATGCATGAATAAATTTAAATGATGAAAGAGGAATTACCATCATATTTGGAATTAAATCATTTAAATGGAAAAAGTGAAATTCTTGTCATATTTGGATTAATGGATATTTTTATTCAATTTTAAGAGAAATTTTAGTTAAATTTATTTTTATGCATAAAAAAATTTTAAATGATAAAAGAGGATTTTCCATCATATTTGGAATTCAATCATTTAAATGAAAAAAGTGAAATTCTTATCATATTAAGATTAATGGATATTTTATTTAATTTTTAAGAGAAATTTTAGTTAAAACTATTTTATGCATGAATAAATTTACATGATGAAAGAGAAATTTCCATCATATTTGGAATTCAATCATTTAAATGGAAAAAGAGGAATTCTTCGTATATTTGGAATATTGAATATTTTTATTTAATTTAAAGAGAAATTTTAGATAGATTTATTTTATGATAAAAGAGGAATTTCTATAACATTTGGATTGCACTCAATAAATTAGAAAAAGAGAAATTTTAAGCTTATGGATAATTGTATTTAATTAAAAAAAGAATTTTTATGATATTAAAGTAGAGAAAGATTGAATTATTTTTTAATAACAAATTTAGAGGAATTTTCACCATAATTCCACCTAGGGAATTAAGGTTGAGAAATTAAATGGTAGAAAGAATATCTCTAGATATTCTATTTGGTTAAATCATTAAATTGGTACTTATCCAAAAATAGATGTTTATCTGAAGAAAATCCTTATTAGAACTAAACTGAATGATTTTGGTTAGACTACGAAAGGGACGGACAGTAAACCTACTTCTCTATCTTTCGGTATGAATCAAGCACCAATTCAAGCTCCTAAATACAAAGAATAGACCACCGTTGAATTAAACTAGTTTTTCTTTGACCAAAATCACCAAGAATCTAGCTGGACAATTAGTCAAATGATGGGTAGATTACCTTCATGAGAGATCAAGGATTCTCATTATGAAATTGGGAAATTAAGGAAAAAGGGGTTTTGTGGAACCAATCTCAAACTAGGAATTTTACTTGCCTCTGTTTTTCATTTAAAGGACTGTTTTACGCCAGAATGCTAGAGAAAGCATTTGGCATGTGTTTTACTAAGAGGAGGTTCGTTGTTGCAACAGCTCGGGAGGAGTCGTCAAGGGACATCGCTCGTGGCAAAGCCTATCGAGGTCTTGACCAGTCTCGGTACGGTTAAAATGGTGCGCTTCCGATACGATGGGCGAGGTCTGACGAAGCGGTCCCTGAGTGAAGTGCTAGGAAACCTAAGGAGGATCTTAGAGGGTTCTGACTAGGTGATGCACGGGCTCATAGTTGCTAGGACACCCATGCGTGCGTCGAGGAAGATTCGGATGGACTAAAGAGAAAGTTTTTTGTGAATCAGATTTTGATATTGGATCTCGTTGGTTGGCCAGCTGGTCTTCAACGGAGAGTCCAGATGACATATTTTGTAACACAAAGGATTCAAAATTTTAGAGGATGATAATCAGTAATATTATGATTTCTATTGAAGGATTGTTTTAAAGACAACCGAATCTATTATAAATGGCAATTTCATATCAGGTGTGTATGTAGAATGCCTACCTTAATTTTTGCATGAAACGTCGGCTAGGGGACCTAGAAACTCTTTTCCTCGGTGCCGAGGTAAAACACAACCAAATCTTTATAAAGGAATCCCATCAATACAGTGGTCGGGTGGTTGGCTAACCCATGGACCGGAGGCTGGATCGGAGGATTCCTGCGATACCATTAAGATAAGATTAGTTGCGTTAGTTAGATTAAGTCCCAAGAAGACCCTTGTTCTATGGGAGGGAATCAACGGCGGCTGTGCCTCGTTAAATAGTAGAACAAATGGTCCAATCAATCATGTTGGCTTTTTCTATTGTGAGTGATGGAGCACAAGAAGGACAAATGGTCCAATCACTCACATATGCAATAATATATAGCTCTATAGTAAGGACTAGCATCGTCCAATAAAGGACTAGTAGTCTAAGCTAAAGTTTAGAGTAATCCCTAAGTTTGAACTAAAGCATGCACAAATAGCATACACAATAATATCTCTCTATAGTAAGGACTAGCACCATCCAATAAAGGACTACTAGTCTAAGCTAAAGTGCAAAGTAATCCCTAAGTCTGAACTAAAGCATGCACAAATAGCATACTAATGTAAATCAAGGACAACCATCGCCCAATATCAAGGACAAGATGTCCAATCCGTACAGTGTACTCTATATGCGAAATGCAGACTGTGTTGTCTGTATTAAGGGCCCAAACAGTCCAATAATAGGACTAATAGCCCAATCTACAAGCAGCACAAGGATTTGCTCAGGGATAGCACCTACCCAAGTTACCTAAACATGGGCTGTCTATTTGGGAGGAGAAGCACCCTCTAGTGTGTCGCTACTATGAAAACAAGAGATGTGACACCATGAAGTTCCTTTATAGATTTAAATAATAGCCCACCGGGCTTTTTCTATTTCTGGCGAGCCCGCTAGGAAATATAAAAGGCCCGGCGGGCCCATTGGGAAATAAAAAAAGCTCGATGGGCAATATAATAACCTTGACGGGCTTTACCTGTATTCCAAGTCAAATACTGATAATATTAATACAACGTTAATTTTATGTGCTGTTGTCAAAAGTTAATAACTTATTGACGCGTTTATAATTACATCAGTGAAATCCCTGGTACCCATATAACTTTGGACCTAAGAACTAGGCTTCATGTTGATACTATGGTAAGTTAATAGGTTTCATTGTTGCCACCTTAGGTGAATTTGCAGGTGTGTCATTTGAAGCCCATTTTGGGCTTTGAAATTCCCTTACACAGACTCTAGACAAGAGTCAACTAAACAGATGGTGTTCATAAATGGTTGGAGGCTCCAGATAAGTGTTCGAAAAAAAGCCGAGTTTAGTGTAGCTTGCACCTGGAAAACACGTTCAAATTTAAAACTTTAAAGTACAAATACCTCCAAATTCTGAGAAGTTATAAAACAAAAACCTTCAGATTTGGAAATTTTCCTTTATAAATAATTTGACAATTTTTACACGGAGGTTTTCCCAACTTTTTTTCCGAACACTTGTGGAGATATATCTCGCTGGAACGTGAAACATGCTTGCAGACTCGGTCATCACATTGATCACAATTCAAAGCGAGTAAGGTGCGCCTCTGCCCTCGGCCCTGGCGACTGCTTTTGAACTTTGCAGGTGAAACATGCTTGCAGATGCGGTCATCACAATTTAAAGCGAGTAATTTGCAACTCCTTTTTTGTAAATCGATAAAATTTATAAGTTTTTAGTTCTAAAGACCAGTCAATAATAAGATTTTAAATAGGAAAACCATTGTACTCCAACTTGTCTTTTTTTATTAGTGGGTGGGTACAGTGTTATTCTCTAACATTGATTATGGGCCCTCTCTTTTGAAGAGGCATCATAAGCCTTACCCTTCCAATTTCAAAAATTACCTGTAAAGACAACTCTTAGCTATATTGGGTTTTACTATATGCCAGTTTTATATTAAAAAATCATTCCTTCAAATACTTAAAATCTTAGCCAGTTTTCCTAAATTCTGGTCATGTGATGTGGAATACAGATTCCATTACAGTAGATTAAGTGATTTTCTTTTGTAAAACGATAGCTAGGCAATTATCGAGCTCCAGTCGAATAGCTGATAGAGTGTTCATATCCAGCAGGGGTGAGTTCAATGTTCACCCCTTCCCCTAAGTAAGGGAGTGAGTTCAATACTCCACCACCCACCAGCCAATCCAGAAGTAAGGTTTGTGTATAAAATCTTCATAAGACGGGGGGGACTAATCAACCAGATATTGCCTAGTGAGTAAGGTTTGTGTATAAAATTTCACAATACAAGGGGTAATCAACCAGATATTGCCTAGTGAGTAAGGTTTGTGTATAAAATCTTCATAATACAAAAGGGGCGGAGGGGGACTAATCAACCCTTGTGAGCTCCCATCAACATGTGCCATTTTCTTGTGTTGTGCTTTGCTTAAATATATGATGATCTACAGTTTCTGAAGGCATCCATGAAGACTACAAATGGCAATGCGACAGAGTTCTACAGATCACCTGGTTACACCGTGTGTTTTACCTTGCCTTTCCTTTCGTACATGATCCGATAAGCAGGCTCCCACTAATAAGGACCTGCGGCCCTCCTGTATAGTTGCTTTCGAAAGACTCCTCACCTACCCTAATCACTTAGAGGCTGTGAATGATGGAGCCCCGGCAGCCGCTTTGGTTTCATCCGCATCACGCCTTTTGGATCGCTTCACATGCACTCAGCTATAAGTAAGTGGTGTAATATAGAGAGTGAGGGCAGGGATTTTGGCATGGGTTATTCAAGTCAACATGTAATTGTGGCCAGCTTTTGGCCGGCTTTCCAAAGAATATTATTCATGTTGGTGCTCATTTGCCATGCCGCCTCAACTCCGGCACGAAGTAGTGATGGGTGCCCCTCGGTTGTGTTTGCGTTTGGGGACTCTCTCTCGGACACAGGCAACCTCGTGAGAACATGGAACCCGGCCTTCCTATCACCGTCTTTCCTTCCCTATGGAAGAACCTACTTCAAAGCTGGGGCGCAACGCTTCTCGGATGGTCGTTTAATCATTGATTGTATAGGCAAGTAGACGTTGCATTTGGTATTACTGCATCACGACACCTGCACAAGTATATCAAGGCGGTGTTAATTCTCTAACAAGTACATATTTTGTTTATTTGTGTGTGTGTGGGGGGGGGAGGGCTATGGTGTTGCAGTGCAGTCGCTGGGCCTCCCTTTCTTGCCACCTTTCTTGGACTTTGTCGGGACGGACTTCTCTCACGGTGTAAACTACGCAGTGGGCAGCGCAACAGCTCTCAATTACTCCTACTCTGTAGAGCTTGGGACTATCCCTTATACCACCTGCACACTAGACGTTCAATTACAATGGCATCGGACCTTCTTGCAATTTGTGGAAGCAGGTACACACTTCTCACAGTCCAGTCTGAGGATAATTTTCTAAGCAAGAACATGGGTTGATAATGCTTGTAGAGAAATCATATTATAACCTACTGTTGATAATGTATAACCAGCAAAAGCCACATATTGGTTAATATTTATTTTACTTTTAGGTTTGAAAGGAGGCGTGACCACTTTCCCGGATCCATCAACTGTAGCGGAAGCTACTTGCTTCATAGAAATCGGTGGAAATGACATTTCTGGTTTGGTCGTGGCCGGATTTACACATGCAGAAATCATGAACTTGCTACCCCTCGTCGTGGACAAGGTTGCCGGATTTGTGCGAAATCAATTTCTTAATCTCAGCTCATTAATGCATGCATCAAGCCCACCTGCACTCGCCCGCTGGTGCGCGATGCAGCTGCAGCTGACTGATCTCTAATTAATTTTATTTCAATTTTGCATCCGCTCATTAATCTCTAATTAATTATCGTGAAGTTCTTGTACGACACGGGGGCGCGCAATTTTATGATAAGCGGTGTAGGCATGATGGGATGCAGCCCCAACATCAAGTATTTTGCCGGCCGCGGACAATCATTGGACGAGCGAGGGTGTATGGCATGGGTGAACGACATTACCCGCAATTACACTAACTCTCTGGGCCTCAGCTTTATCTTACACGGGGTCTAAGGCATGGGATCAAGGGCGCCCACCAAAAGACAACCCCGTCGCTTGATTTCGTCCGTTGATCCTGGAAAAATTAATCTCGGGATAAAAATTAATCTCGGGATCCCGAGATTAATTTTTAAGTTTTGAATATCGGGGTGAAAAGGCGGCGAAAGGGTAAAATTAATCTCGGGACGTGCCTGCGTTGCCCTCGACCTTAACGTTGTCTCCGTCGCCTGTGAAATTATCCTCTTTCCGCCCTCCTCCTCATTTAAACCTACCTGCAGCCCCTCTTCGTGGCATCAGAACAAGCGTCTCTGGCTCGATTCCTGCTATTATCTTCGCCATGCCTCCCCAACAGCAATACAAAGAGAAAAGATTTGCCCTTTTCTTCTCTTTGGTGCTCATTTGCAATGCCCTGCCTCTCGCATTAGCACATGGGGGCGCAAGCGATTCTGCTTCAGATCATCCTAACCTAAGATATACTGCCTAATCATAGTGTTTTTTGCTACGTTTTTAGGCGGGGTATCCCCTTACTTCTGCAGATGGGACCACAGTTTTTTGGTCCTGGGCACCCAATTTGCAGGTGGGGTGTTTTTGGGCACTGCTATGATGCACTTCCTCAGTGATTCCAACAGCACTTTTGAGGCCAGAACAGACAAAGCGTACCCTTTTGCCTTCATGTTGGCATGTGTGTCACCATTTTCAGTGCCTCCGCCCTCCGACAATGCAGTTCAAGTTTCAGACGATGCTGCGTGCAAGGTATGAACAAATGTATGCTCATGCCCACTTTTAATATCTAGGGTAGGTGCTACACCTCCAGCTGAAATGGTCCAGATTTATGTGTTTCAAAGAAAAATGCTTTATTGCATTGGCTCTCTCCTTCATGGTGCTAGCCTTCACATACATGCACAGATATGGCGGGTGATTTGGTGCTAGCGTTTAGAACTTGCACGAACAAATACGATCGATAACTCTTCTTCGAGCCATGGAGGTAGGGATCTTCATGTATACACGATACACATAAGCGTGTGTGTTTGCCACGAGAGAGAGAGAGAGAGAGAGGTGATGTTTAAGGGATAATCCGCAGGCTAGCATACTCTCTTTGAATTTATGAAGAGATACGCATAGCCTTGCATATGTGAAATGTTAGGACATATGCACGCGTAACTAAGGATTTTCTCTCAAAGTTGGTAGATTTTATGTGTTGTAGATAGATTTAGGGTTTAGGGTTTGTTTGATGTTAGAAGCTTGATGTATTTTAGGAACATGCTCTATTCAAATTGGTACAAGACGAGGATGGCAAATGGTGGCGACATTGCCTTGCCTCTCAAGTATGCATAGATAAAAGTCAACGTTTCGAGAAAAGGGTGGATATGAAACGCCACCTTGAAACAAAACATGCGTGTACTAATATAGTACTCCCGCCTCTTCCAATGGGTCGCCCAAAAGCGCAAGAGAGACCGACTAAATCAAAGTCGGATAGATCGCGTGTCCAAAGTGAGGCGCGGTTTTACAACGAGGAGCTAAAAGCAAAAAATGCTAGAAAGGCGCACGAGAAGAGCAAAATAAAAGAGGGAGAATGGAGATGGAACCTCTTAAAGGAGAAGACAGGGTCTAAAGAGGAATGGGTACATAACTATGTCAAAATCAGGATGGCGACATGGGACTCAAGGAATGAATCACGCAGAAAGTTGGTGCAAGAGCGTGTTACAGAAGGATACGAGAAATGGGTAGGCTATCATTGCATTTAGTTATACATGGTTATAAACTACATACCTACATTCTAATACACCTAGTTTTTATGATAGAGACGCAATTGTACTACAAAAACAGATGTCCCTGATGTAGAAGAAACAGATGTCCCCGATGTAGAAGAAGAAACCAAAGAGGAGCCAGATACACCTGTAAGTTATTATGTGTGCTACCTTTTCTTGCTCTCTCTCTCTCTCTCTCTCTCTCTCCCTCTCTCTCTCTTTTCTTAGTATAGGACTTATAACCTTGTTTTCATAAAATAATAGCAAATGGAGACTAGTCCAGTCGAAGATCCACCTTTAGCTCCTCGTAAATTACGAGTGAAAAGAAAGCGGACATTAGATATGTCTCTACCATCCGGATCTCGTCATTCAAAAGAAGACATCATACATGAGTGTCAGCAGGTACCTAAAAACCTTTAGTTTTCTATGTTGTAATGCAAAGACTTTTAGAAATCTTATATAGACATTTTGGTAGCCCAAGTTTCCCAATGCAAAAGAAGATGCTCATGTAGACATCAAAGTTTGTTCTGGGAGTTTCGACTGCAAAAGTCCCAGTCCCGATGCTTTTGCAGAGAGGTTAGCTCTCTTTATTATTCAATGTTTGAATGTTCTCTTGTTTGAGCTTAGAATCTTATTTTCTTAAAATGGTTATTTAGTGGAGGAGTAGTCTTTCACATGAAGTCTACCCGCTTTAAATTGGCGGTCGATCTTCATGCGTCAATTGTGCAAGACACAATTAATGTTGAGGCGTCTACAAATACAATGAATGTTTTTGCCTTGTGAGTATCTCTTACACAGACCTTATGATTTTTTCTAAATAATCATCAATTTTTGTGTATAATAGTGCATTGTATCTTATATAGATGGATGGAAAACACATTGTCGGTCAATGTGCTAGAGCAAACGTGGTTTGTGGATAGCCTATGGCGAGCGTTCCTTGGCCGAAAACAAAAAAACGAGAATACAATGGCTAATTTTTTGGGTACGCCCGATCTTGGGCGTAAAGTCTTCACATTCTTTCCTGTCATAGGTAAAGTAATATATTTTGTGCTCAAAGTATATATCATTTAGGCACAAAGTATCTAGGTGGAAAGCTTTGTTTTTCTAACGCTATGAAAAATTTAGGGCACATTGGACTTTGCTTGTTCTCTACAATCCTCATTGTATGCGATTGCCTAGCCTACCAAGGAGGCGTTCTTGTATTTTAAGTTTTGACTCCCTTGGTATGCGCTCGTCACAAAAGTATCACGACCATCTATACAGGTATGTTATGATATTTCAAGCATTTATAAGTTGTACCTATTACACAGATCTCTAAAAAGTGGCATTTTTTTAGGACACTTGTCCATTTTGGTAGTTTCTGTAGTGATCCAATCGTTAAAATGGAGCTTTTGAATCCAACAGAAGAAATAGGATGCGAGTCTTATGAGGTAGATATCTCTTAGAAGCAATTATCTATAATAACTAGCTATAATTAGGAACTCATATGGTTGTTTGGATGCAGATTCCACAACAGCCAAATGCGTATGACTGCGGATTTTATGTGATGGCAGTCATGTGGTTTCTAATCAAAGGAGGATTGGATGATTGTCGACCCAAAACTTGGGTGGGTTTAAATAATCATTTATATTATGGAGGGTGTTAGCTTGTGAGTAATTAAAGACTAACATTCTTTTTTTCAGCTTTCAAAAGGATGGTTTAAGCATGAAGATGTGGACAGACTAAAGAAGAACCTTTTTGAGTGGATCCAGAGTGCTGTAGAGAGAGTGCCGATGTCGAATTCTCCCTAAGGATGGACATATTTTACACTTTTATTACGGCTTTATAGTTTATGGTTATGGTCTTTTTAGTGGTTTTCCATGGTTTTGTTGGATTATTATCATAGTATTGTTATGTCAATGACGATTCGGGATACGGTTGATGGTCTCAAGTATGGTTATGGTTATGTGATCATATATGGTAATGGTTATGGTTAATGATCTCAAATATAGTTATGGTCTTGTTGGTTATGTTGTAAGTCTCAAATATGGTTATGTTCATGATCTCAAATATGGTTATGTTGTTGGTCTTAAGTATGGTTATGGTTATGTGATCAAATATGGTTATGGTTATGGTTAATGGTCTCAAATATGGCTATGGTTATGGTCTTGTTGGTTATGTTGTAAGTCTCAAATATGGTTATGGTCTTGTTGGTTATAGTTTTGGTCATGAGATCTTGTTGGTTATGGTCTCAAATATGGTTATGTTGTTGGTCTCAAGTATGGTTATTGTTATGATCAAATATGGTTATGGTTATGGTTAATGGTCTCAAATATGGTTATGGTTATGGATACTTTGCTTGCATAGGTCTTGTTTAATTATGATTATGGTCTCAAATATGGTTATGTTGTTGGTCTCAAGTATGGTTATGGTTATGATCAAATATGGTTATGGTTATGGATACTTTGCTTGCATAGGTCTTGTTTAATTATGATTATGGGCTCTCTACAACTATGATTACGATCCCCCTATGACTATGGTTTTGTTTACTTATGATTATGGTCTCTTTAGGACTATGATTATGGTCTAGTGAGGATTATGGTCTTTCTGGTTAGGGTAATAAGTGTGCACATGGTTTTGGTTATGGTCTATAAGTATTAAACTTGGTTCTAGTTTTGATGACTGTTCTCTGTGAAAACTAATCTCGGGATCCCGAGTTTAGTTTTTCCAGAGCCTTAATGTTGTGCTCTGGAAAAATTAATCTCGGGATCCCGAGATTAATTTTTCCAGAGAATAGCCTTGAACAACATTTAGGCTCTGGAAAAATTAATCTCGGGATCCCGAGATTAATTTTTCCAGAGCCTAAATGTTGCTCAAGGCTATTCTCTGGAAAAATTAATCTCGGGATCCCGAGATTAATTTTGCCAGAGTCTTAATGTTGTTTAAGGCTATTCTCTGGAAAAATTAATCTCGGGATCCCGAGATTAATTTTTCCAGAACCACTATAATGCTCATGGCTATTCTCTGGAACAATTAATCTCGGGATCCCGAGATTAAGTTTTCCAGAGAACAGTCATCAAAACCAGGTCTTGTTTAATACTTATAGACCCTAAACCAAAACCAGTTGTAGAGAGGTCATAATCATAATTAAACAAGACCTATGCAAGCAAAGTACCCTAACCAACGATGAATTAAACTTGTAACCTTTGTAATAGAATTGAAATTAGTAGAGAGACAAAAGATGCACATATAACTTTAAAATTGAGATCAAGTCAAATATATGTTTAGATGAAATCCAAAATTTGAGGTACATGTCCAGTGTACATGAGTATGATTCTAAATTGAAAGTACTATCAATTGCCCATGCATTATTGTGAGAAAATCGAATAGCCATTTGTAACATCCAATCATCTTGAATGATAAGTATGAAAGGCCTTTCTTTGATCTTCTCTGCATGGGGATTATATGGTTGACAGTAAACCACCTACACATTTAGAAACGAAGCGAACTTGATGATAGTTTCGGTATCAATGACTATATTGGATTTAAATATAATAATACTTTCGGTATCAATGACTATATTGGATTTAAATATAATAATAGTTAGTGGTACCTTATTTTGTTGCTGTAGAGCCAAAGCCTCCATGAACATTGATGTCCAATCATCAGTTGACACATTAGCTGCAATGTATTCAATTTAGAGAATATCCAAAAACATTATGACAAAGGTTGTAAACTGTAGGGAGAAGATAGTACCTTGGTGACGGACTTGATATGACAACATGGCAATTTCTTGAGGAATCATGAAAAACCTATAGATTTTGCAATCCAAAAGAGAAGCCTTTTCCATATGGAGTCGCTGTTTAGATAATGATATTTGAGAAACATGTCTAGAGCTTCCCACATCAAACAAATCTTGAATGCAGCACTCAATCACTGATGGATGAACTGGAAGGTGATATAAATCACTTCTTGTGCCCGGTGTGTGACCGTTATGTGATGGATATACAAATAAATGAACATCTTCCATCCCTTCTATATACTCCACTTGCACTTTGAATGTGCAACCACATTTCTTGGATGTTCGCAGGCGCTTTTGCTTTCCACTTCTTCTTGGCTTGCCTCCTCTATGACAAATGTAGTCTACCATGGTCTTAGAAGAACCATATGTCTTTGTTGATCTCACCATTATTAATCTAGCATTGTACTCAATCATTATACTCTTTAACTGCTCCTGTACCTTAAATTTAGTAGTGCTTATTACTTTTGAAAGATCCTGAGATTGTGGAACGGTATTACATTTAGGGCGTTTACATCCGCATGCATTGATAAACTCTTTAATGTAGGATTGGGGAATTCCATGCTTTTGAATACCAATGTACCATGTTGACTTGATTTTGTCTATTGTATCACTGAGACTGCGGTGAGCACTATCACTTTCACTTTGATGTGCTCCAACAACAATACTCTCCCAATCCTCAATACATGAGATCCTCAGATTAGGCGTGTCTTTTAGACAAAGACAATGACTATTGTCTTCCTTAGTTCTAAGGACCAACGCATCTTTCAATCTTTGCCACTTTTTCAAATCAAGCAATGGACTACAAACCTTGAGATCTTCTAATGATAGGGAAACATCATGCTGTAATGCTCTTATCATTAATTCATACGTACTTCTATTAAAATATAAATAAGTTTGAGATACATGTGCAAGTGGATCGACCCAATTTTTTTGATAAGAGTCATGCCCATGGTGGGTGTCATTATGAGGACCCTCATCATTTGACACACTCTCATGTTCGTTTAGGGTGTCATTTAACCCAAGCTCTTCATCACTAAAATCCTCACTAGATTCATTTGAAGTGTTGTCATCACTACTCTCCTCTTCAAATACATAATCCATTGTTGCATTTATGTAAACAGAACAACGAATGCTATTTAGTGAAGTACCTTATGAGTATGTAGATATACCACCATAATGGGCCTCTTAGCTTCTTGTAAGAACCCTACAACAAACATGAAGAAGAATGAAGGAGAAAAAAAGAAAAGCGCAATAGGAAACTTTTTCCTGTAAAAATTAATCTCGGGATCCCGAGATTAGTTTGGTAGTTCGTGGCATTTACTCCATAGGTCTTG